>NC_136488.1:132066663-132529163 GCF_053919585.1 Euprymna scolopes
TCACCTACCCATACTTTTATTATTGTTATTGAAATCCATGAAATCGACCATCCATTTTTTGGTATTAGAGAATGGATTGAGAGAGAGGGAGGGAGGTGTGTAAATTATATTGAGACACGTTGACCGGAAGTCAGGATCAGCTGATCAGATTGTGTGCGAGTCATGTGATCAGGTTAGCTGAATCGTTAAGATTTGGTTTGGGCTTAGAACGCGACGGACGGCTTGACAGACGTCTTCTCCCATTCACTGGGGGAGGGGGCGCTGACGTGTGTAGAATGAGACCAAGAGAAACCACGCAGGCCAGAGATTCACTTTCCATCCTTCTGCGAGACATCTTGAACATGAAATAAACTATAAAACCAATTCCTTGTCTTGGAGTGATTGAATCGTCATCCAAAACAGGTACCAGGTCTCCCCTCCAAGACATGAGATGTTTCCAGATGGACCAACATCGATGACACGCAAAGGTATGTTGAAAAATGCATGTATCACACACACACACACACACACACACAATGGCATATGAACAAATAGATAGAACAACTAGATAATCACATAACGTGAGTACTGACTAGACGATCACACATGATCCCCTTTATGATACAACATAACATTGGTACTCTTGCATGATTTGACTCTAATGCTCGTGAATTCCTGTCAAGCATGGATCGGGCGAGACCGGCAATCGTCGGTGTCACAGCCGAGCATTGTTCAAACACTAACTCGACTTTTTATTTTATTTATTCAATTTTTTTTTTTTCTGTTATGTTTTTAGTAATTTTTAAGGTGATATTAAAGGAGGGGGTGACTTTATTTTCTTATTAGTTACTTATTATTTATATTATTTATTTATTTAGTTTTAATTCAATTTCTGGGAGTTTGATTAGCCAATGAAAAAGTGAAATCTAAATGGAAGCAGACGACATTCGAATTGGAAGAAAGCGACTAAACAAAAAAAAAAAAAAAAGCTGACAAGTAAATATATTTTCAAACTTGCCAAACAGAAAAATGACAGACAAGGAAATAAATCTATGCATGTTAGAAAAAGAAATGAAAATACCGATGCAGACAATCTCATTGTCAGAAGAAATTGCTGTCCCAAAAGATAAGATGCAACAATTGTAAACACAAATGTTTGCTTTAAAAAAGATTGTGTGTAAAGGATGGTTTCTCCTGGCGATGTACAAACAATGGATATCCTTGCGCACAGAATAGTAAAAGTCATTTATTTATGGGCGTTCGAAATGGCAACCCTAAAAAATATTTCCTATATCCCATCTCCTCCAGCTTTGCCGTCGATGGCCATTCAACAGTCAAGTGAAGTAAAAGATTCCTAAGGAAATATCCTCATCTCAAAGTTCTTCCGCCGACAATTAACAACCGAAAAAAAAAAAAAAAAAAAAAAAAAAAATCTGTTTTTTACAAAAAAGAAAAAAAAAAAAAACTTGTACTTACACCTAACAATTATACGGTTAAAAAATCTTTTCTTGACGAAAAACTTTCTGTTGATAAATATTTTGCACAAAAAAAAAAATTAAATACTAAAATGAAATAAACAGATTTTCATTTTTCAAGGTTTTTTTTTTTGTTATTTTTGATTATTTGCATTTGTATTTATTCAGGTTTTTTTTTTGTTTTGTTTTTTTTTCATTAGTCTGCGTTTGTTAGGACGCTCGGCTGACACCGATGATTGCTGGTCTCGCCCGATCCATGTTTGACAGGAATTCATGAGAATTCGGGTCAAATTATGCAAGAGTTCCCATTTTATTTTTAATTGAATCGATTGATTGCCTGCTGATAGGGACTGACCCTTCCTCACAGTGTACTGGGAGGAAGCTTCACATGCCTCTGCGAAATGACAGTCCACAATACATTTTGATCTACATTGCACTCTAGAGAATCTATTGTTGATTGGAAAAATTATTTAATACTTCACTAAAAGTTTAAAATTCAAAAGTCAAGTATCATGGTTCATTTGTGCTCTAAACAGAAATATTTCGAATGTGCCCCTGTCATATCAAAGAACCAACTCTTGCTTTTATGAAATTATTTTTTACAACAATCAGTTGAATTAAAGTTAAACATACAAAAGTAAAGTAGCATGGTTCAATTATGCCTTAAAAACATTCATTTCGAACCAATATAAAACCTACGTAAGAACACTGCCAGGCAGATAAGGTACCTTTGTGTGAAATTTAAAAGAAATCGGTCCAACCGTTTCCGAGTCCATAGAAAATGAACTCACACACAAACAGTTCCTATTATAAAATAGTAGATAGATAGATATATAGATAGATAAGAGTTAAGTATAGACTCGTATTTCAATGTGTAGGGTTCACTTCTAAACTAATTAACCGATCTTTATAAACTTTAGAACACAGTTGCTAAAAGTAAGGGTGGATTATGTGAGGTATATTTAGTTTCATGCAAAGTTAATGAAGAGAACGGGAACGTCCATTTGTGAAAATTCAGATAACTAATTTTATGAAATTGTAAACATGGATATTAAGCGCCAATTAATAAATAGTCCTAAAATTATAATTTCATTGGAGTATCTTGAAGAGTTTTTAAAAAGCATACCTCCTGCTCTCACAGCCAGGGCTGCCAGAAAATGTCGAGTTAGGACAAAATTAATACAAAATTTAAAAAAAAAATAAAAAAATATCCACATGTTTTATCCTTTTTCGGGAATCATCAGTATGGAGGATGATTGTTTTTTCAATCACGATTTGAGTTAAAATTTCCACTTTTGTCAGAACCACACAGACAATAACCACAGTGAAAGAAAGAGAAGGTAGGTCCATTTATGTCTTTATAAACAGGCATATCTAGAAGGCCATTATAAATAGTGGTCAATGAACTGCTCGAATGGAACTTCACATCACTTTAAATTTCACAGATTAATTACAATTCTCTTGAAGGATCCGTTCTAGCATTAAGGTGGCTATAAAATATAAAATAAATACTAAAAAGATTTTCATCCATATACAAGTGCTTCATCATTTCCTGGGAATCATCAGTGTGGAGCAGTCATGTGGTTTGAACCTCAGACCTAACCAAGTCAACATACTTTTGGAGACACACATCTGAGAAAGTGGTTAAAAGAGGAAGTACCCAAAGAGGCTTAACAAACACATGGTAAAAGGATTAGAGTGTACATGAACTAAATATTGGAAATTTGAGAAAAATAGAAATAAAGAAGTTTCTTAGTATTTGTCCAAATAACTTATGCGTATTGCTATAAAAAAGAAAAAGAAAAAGAGAAAACAATTTTAATTCAAAGTAATTCTAGATTTTCAAAAATGTGTTTATCAACAAACAAACCATTTTCCATGGCCCACATTGTAAACACTGAGTTTTTATTCACAAAAGGGTTTGCTTTGGTTGTTGTTTATTTATTTATTATTTTTTTTTGCAGCACATCAATCTTTTTGGGGCTATTTAATGCCAATCTGGTCATTTTGGAAAAAAAAAAAAAAAGATATAAATCTTCCATATTTATTTCTTTGTGTTTAGTTTGGTTATTTTTGTAGATCAAAAATTTTTTTTTTTTTTTTTTTTGTCGTTTTGTTACATCGTATATCAACCCTTTTTGAGTTCAATCCAATGTTTTGTGTTTCAAGTTCTCTATATCTTCAAATATTTATTCATGGTGTTAATTTGTTTTTATCTTTTTTTATTTTGGAGCGAGGGGGGATAAGTTTTCTTTAAAGTTTTTTGCATCTTCAAATATTTATTCATGGTACTTAGTTGCGTTGTTTTGGAAATAAAAAAAAAGTGTTTTTAGCTTTGCAGAACATGCTCGAGTTTTGCAAAGCAAAAGGAAAAAGCAATAATATCAATGTTTGGTGTATTTAAGTTAGGAAGCCAACATCTTCAGACAGCCTGATATGATAGCATCAAATATTCCCAAAAGGGGGCGTAGTAATGGCCAAATGGATAATGACGACCTGGGCGTACCAAATTCTAATCCAGTCAGTTGTATAGCACTACTTTTATTTATGGATGTTGGCAACCTTCACAGTCTCTCTTGTATGTGCCTAATTCTAGAAAGAACTATAAAAGCCAATGAAATCTAATTTGTCAAAAAAAAAATTGTACGGTACAGATTCATACATATTTACTTTTTAGTGACAACCCAAATGATTTGAACCAATTATTTCTAGTAAAACAAAATATAAAAAAAATTAAACTGGAGTTTGGATGTTGAGGTTATTCAGAAGTTTTACTAATAACAGTGGAGCATAGATATAATGGAGTGTATTGCAATATTTTTGATTCATAATGGAGGTATGGTCCCTCACAGTTGGAAGATTCTATTTATAAAACACAATGCTGCTAGGAACTGACGAATCAAATTGATTCGCGTTCTGCTCCCAACCAATCAGAACACAGAATTGCTCCATAAAAATTAAACCTTTTTCTTTAGAAATCTTGCATGTGTTTTCTTTGAGTCAACACAGGAAGAATCTTTTGCTCTGTGGCTACAAAAATTATAAAGTCAGGAACCTGAACAACTCAAGAAGTGTCTACTGAGAACCAGTCACATCCAAGATTTGTATAGAACAACTAAGCATTGGAAACTGTTCTGAAACTAAACATGGCTTCCAACTCAAGAACTGTCTACTGAGAACCATCACCTCCAGGACTTGTGTAGAACAACTAAGCATTTTGAATGGTAATGAACACTATTCAAGCATAACGGCCATGTTACACGGAGAGGAGCAGGTGCTAGTGTGATTGTAAGAGTTAGTATTGATGAAGTAAATTCAGAGAACCTCTGTCATTACTAACCAGCAGAGTATGACCACTCATTACTAACCAGCAGAGTACGACCACTCATTACTGACCAGCAGAGTACGACCACTCATTACTGACCAGCAGAGTACGACCACTCATTACTGACCAGCAGAGTACGACCACTCATTACTGACCAGCAGAGTACGACCACTCATTACTGACCAGCAGAGTACGACCACTCATTACTGACCAGCAGAGTACGACCACTCATTACTAACCAGCAGAGTACGACCACTCATTACTAACCAGCAGAGTACGACCACTCATTACTAACCAGCAGAGTACGACCACTCATTACTAACCAGCAGAGTACGACCACTCATTACTAACCAGCAGAGTACGACCACTCATTACTAACCAGCAGAGTACGACCACTCATTACTAACCAGCAGAGTACGACCACTCATTACTAACCAGCAGAGTACGACCACTCATTACTAACCAGCAGAGTACGACCACTCATTACTAACCAGCAGAGTACGACCACTCATTACTAACCAGCAGAGTACGACCACTCATTACTAACCAGCAGAGTACGACCACTCATTACTAACCAGCAGAGTACGACCACTCATTACTAACCAGCAGAGTACGACCACTCATTACTAACCAGCAGAGTACGACCACTCATTACTAACCAGCAGAGTACGACCACTCATTACTAACCAGCAGAGTACGACCACTCATTACTAACCAGCAGAGTACGACCACTCATTACTAACCAGCAGAGTACGACCACTCATTACTAACCAGCAGAGTACGACCACTCATTACTAACCAGCAGAGTACGACCACTCATTACTAACCAGCAGAGTATGACCACTCATTACTAACCAGCAGAGTATGACACTGTTAACTAAGAGAAGAGTCTATCAGACGTGTACGCGGTGAGATGATGTACAAAAGTGAAACCTGGTCACTGAGGGTTGAGCACATGCGTTGCATGGAGAGAAATGATATGAGAATGATACGATGCATGTGTAATGCAAGTCAAAGACACGTTTAGATCTGATGACATCAGAGGAAGATTAAATAAGTATAAAGAGGTGTGTAGAACAGGAGACTTTGTTGATATGGTCACGCAGAAAATAAATGGACAAGAGTTCTCAAGTTAGTAGATAAATACAGGGGATCTTTTCTGTGTTTATATAAGGCTCAATAGTAAATAGACGTATTTATATAATGGTTTTATTTTGACAAACTTTTGGCTACCTATCATAACCTATTTCAACTAGAGCTCTTGTAAACTTGGTATGTTCAGGACGTTTATTTTCCCTTTCGCCTGAAGATACTGAGCTTTACAAGAGCTCCAGTTGAAACATAATTATGTGTAGTCAAATGTTTGTAAATAAAAACATTATACGAGTCGTTCCAAAAGTAAAGTCTTCCATTTTTTTTTAACACAAAAAGTTGGAGATCTACCATTAAAACAGGCGACCTTTTGTGCTCCATAATTGATTTTTTTTTTTCTTACATAGGCACCCTAATTCCGAATGTACTTTAGTCAAAAATTCAATGACGCATCCCTGCTTTGGATACACATCCATGACAGATTGCTTTATTAGAGTTTCACATCAATATCTTCAACAGAGAGATGAAACTTTCATGTCACGAATGCATAAGTGCAGTCATCATAACAATGCAATTTGCAATCCCCCTACAATCTATTCGGGTGGAATATAAAAAATAGGAGGTATTACTAATAGAATGCCATCATATATATATCAAGGAGATACATATCTAAATCCATACATGCATAATAATAATAACAATAAGTTTTGCCACACAGAAGTAGAGAGTGGGGGTGGCATCTTACATCCAGCTAAAAGGTTCTGCTGGGGGATGGCTACTGAACAATGTGACACAATGGAGTGTGTAAATATCTCCACTGGAAAATTTGTAAAAAAATAAATAAATAAATAAATAAATAAATATCAAGTGTAGCAGCAAATTTTGGGAACATCTACCAGAAAGAACAGTTGGCAATAAGTTATGCACCATCCATTATGACTATGAAATTTTCCTAGCTACATACCTCGAAAAACGGAGCTGTTAAGCTTGATATAAGTGATATGAGGTAAGAGAGAAAGTAGCAACCCTAGTTGAAGTAAGTGTCCTTAATGATACTGGTCTTAACAGAGCTGAGAGAGAAGATAATGAAATACCAAGGAAGCTTATGTACGATATGAAAAGAAACTAGAATCTTAAGATCTCCATCGTTCCAGTAATTATCAGAGCAACTAGACTCATGAAAAAGTCTTTCAAAAACTATCTGGCGAATATACCCGGTAAACCAAGTGAAAGAGAAATGTAGACAATTGCACTCAAAGGAACGATTAGAATATATAGAATATAAAAAAGATCTCTCGGTTGAAGTAAGTGAAATAGTGGGTGAATGTCTGGTATCTGCTAAAATGACCCATCCCAAGCAAAAACAAAATTTTAAATCTCGCTAGGTTCAGCCACATCGATGAGTCCTATAATGATGAAACATGTTTGTAGATATTTTAAATACATAAGTTTTTGATATATACATTCATAATATACAATAATATACACCCCAATTAAAAAAAAAAAAAAAAAAAAAAAACGGATGGAGCGGTTAAAATGCAACAAAGTTGATTTAACTGACAACGTTTAAAAAAAACAAAAAAAAAAACAAACATGAATCCATGTTCAGCAACATTTTTATTTCTACAGGGTGTGTTTTTTTTTTGTTTTTTGTTTTTTTAGAAGCGGCAAACTTTAAATTGATAACTCTTTTACTTGCAGATTTGGTAACTATTGGTTGAGTTCAGCTTGGTTTGACAATTCATTATGAAGAGACCGACACCCTAGCAACGGTTGCAAATTGCAAACGATACGATCGATTTGCTGACACAAACATTTGATGAACGAATAATTTCACAAAATGAACCTGTCAACTGGCCACCTCGCTTGTGCGATTTAACCCCATCAGATTATTTTACTTGGGGATATGTAAAGTCCCATGTGTACGTTGATAAACCAGACACAATAGACTACTTTGAAGACAAGCATAATGTTTTATACATTACTTATGATCCATTTGTTAAGTGCGTTGACGAGATGAGATGTGCACATTTCCAATACAAGTGCAGACTAGTGATGGGACGATTCCAATATTTTTCAAGTTCCGATTCTGTACTAAATTACCGATTCCGACTCTTTATATATTGCTAAATATCTAACGATAAAGTTGTTATTCATTTCTGATTACCATAAAAGCAGATATTAAATGTACACATGTTTTCCCAAACGTAAAAACGCACCTGTGATTTATAGATTTGAAATTTATCGATAGCTTAAAATCAACAAATATTTTATTATTACTACTTACCATGGTAAATTTTGCTTTAAACAAAATCAAATAAAAAAGACAATCCTTTATGACATGGTTGAACTAATTCGTTCAGTCATAAATAGATAAATATAACGGCATAAATAAAGTGGGAATTGATTAAAACACACCTTGTACATATTAGTTCAGTATCTGGGTAGATACCAGATACCTCCAGATTGCAACTGTCTATTGCTTACATTCAGTATGCCGCCATTTGTCTCAGAGAGTGGAGGATTTCAATTTTGTCATAAACACACTTTTTTCAAGCACTATAGATAATAATCCAAGTAAGTTTATGCAATGCAAAAATTAGTTCATAAGAAGGTCGAGAGTGATCAAACGATTTTAACCTCACGATCTGCGCACATGCGTTTTAAGTGACCGACATTTTTCATTTCATTTGTGCTCAACAATAAGAACCCGGTTCTTAAAGGGGCTGATATAATTATTACTATAATTATTTTTAATACATACAGACACTAGTGTTTTATCCTTTCAGAAATCATCAGTGCAGGGAGTCACGATTACTGCCAGTTGGGAGATTCAATACTAGCTACGAAGCCATCTCTGACTCCATTATAGCAAGAAACAAATCGTTTGGTCAACGTGAACCGCGGCGAGAATATAATTGAAATTAACTTATTTTTTTTGTTCTGTTAAGGTTTTATAGTAACCTGATCTAGCAATACCAGAGATAACAAATGTGAAAGTGACAAATGTAATAGTAATATATATATATATATATATATATATACACACACACTAGCAAAAGTACCCGTCGTTGACTGGGTTCAAAAACAGCCTACAAAAAAATGGACTGATTTATGAAAGTACTAGCGAGGGGTACCCGGCGTTGCCCGGGTGTTTGTAGGTGTGTGTGTGTGTGTGTGGTGTTAAATAAAAAGAAAACGTTTTAATTAAGCAGGGTGGGGGGAGGGGGTTAATCAAAACATCGAAAAAAAAAAAAACACAAAAAAACTAACGTAAGGCAAACGAACGATGAAAACAGAAAAATGAACACGTGCAAAAATGGCTTAAATAAGCCTGTTTCAATATTAAAATTTAAAAAATCGGTGGGTACCCGGGTGTTTTGGGATGTCGCTAAGAATAAGCGAAGTAAAAAAACAAAAAAAACGGAAAACGAACGTTACGTGAAAAATGGCTTAAATAATACAGGGTTCAATATTTAAATTTAAAAAAAAAAAAAAAAAAAAACATCTCACACAACGATTCGAACCCAAAACGTTTAGATAATGAACCAAGGCGTTAACTACCTGAGCTAAAGCAACGTATATGAAATTTGTTCGGTTTTTCAACTATTTAAAGTAAATCAGGTCATGACGTCATCTGACGCATGCGTTGTTGACACCCCCCCACCCACCCCCGCGTCGAAAATTGTTGATTTCGGGGTGAAAAAGTTAACGTTTTTCTCTCTCTCTCTCTCTCTCTGTTTGCGTCTCTCTTTCTCTCTCACACACTTCGTTTTCCTTACTCTAAAGAGTGTTACTAAAAAAGAAAATGGCGTCTGGGTTTGTTTTTTTGTAAAAACTTCGATCGTTAATATTTTTTGTAAGCATATTTTTTTTTTTTTTTTTACTTCACATTTTTGTCTTGTTATTTTTCGTTTAACTAACTATTTTTAACGTGCTAATAACTTTGGTAACATTGTCATAGCGTAGAAGTTCATAGTTTAGCTTGCATGAGGGTTAAATTTTTTTTACCGATAACAACAATGTTTTTTAAATTCAGACTGCCATTACAGCTTGCAGACGTCAAGATCACGTGACATGACTCAGCGGGTTTTAAATACAAGTTGACCCAAAATAAATGGCCCCGTGTATACTTTATGTAGAAGAGTTGGCGCACGTATTTTTTGAGGCAGTTATAAATCGATTTAAAAATATGTAATGTGTAACATTAAAATGTCCCTTTTTTGCCCCCCCCCTGCAGAAAATCGATCAGTTGACGCACTTCTGATGGTCCTTTTGGGCCAATTTTTCGATATTTGTCGTCCGGAGGGTGGGGCTTTCATATGAGACCAAGTTTGTGAATTGTTGTTCCGTCGGTCAAAAGTTTTTAGCAGACACATAAACATACATACATACATACATACATACATTTTCGCTTTCATATATATAGACTAGCGAGGGGTACCCGGCGTTGCCCGAGTGTTTTTCGGGGTATATGAAAAAATCCCGAAAATGTGAAAAAAAAAAAAAAAAAAAAAAAACAGGTGCCCGTGAAAAAAAAAAACGAAGCCTTCACGACGCGCAGTTGGAAAATAGTAAAGTGTTTAAAAAAATACAGGTGTGCATTTTTGATTGACGTGACGGCGATAGGCATTCAGCAGTAAGCATTTTGTGCGGGACAGTTTTGAATGAGGTGATTTAATCGGTTTGTTTGTTTTTAAAAACCCGCTCCCTGTTTATTAGGAGGAGCGAAATGAAAGCTACAGTCTGATATGACGAAGTCAACATTGAACAAACGTTACTTAGCTCTCTTTAGACAACTGGCTTTCGGCCTGTTATTAGAGTCGAGTTTCGCTTTTTTTTTTATACCGAAAACCGAATATAACGCATGCCGATGCGGGAAATGTGGAATAATTAACGTTTGAAAGTTAATAAAATTAAATAGACAGGCGAGCTCCGTGGATAACTCTGAGATATTACAATTTATAGATAATATAAAAAGTTTTAAGAAGTTGTGAACCGAGCAAGCGCTTCTTTGAAAGAAGCCTTTTGTGGACATCAAGGAAAAGCGTACATACATACACACATACATTTTCGCTTTTATATATATAGATGATAGGTTATGAAAAGGAAGGGTTGTAAAGAGATAGCTTCGAATTTGGGGGTATCAAAACCAAAGCAAAATATGATTAAAGTAAAAATAAAATAGATAAACCCCATAATTTATCATACCATATCTGTTCACACTGAAACACTTATCACAATATTCTGTGGATCTATATTAAAAAACCTTGTTAAACTTTGTGACATATTTACATTCTATGGAGGTCAGACGTGAATGAACACCCCATAATTTTATTATACCATATTTCTTCAAACTGAAACATAATTATCAAAGTATACTTAAGCAGATAGATATGAAAATTTTTTATTAAAGTTTGTGCCTATTTCAATTCTATGGAGGCCGGGCGGGAATGCAAACCCCACAATTTTATTATACCATCCTTATTTAAGTTAAAACATACTTATCAAAGTATTATTATGTACATCTATATCATAAACACTTGTAAACGTTCTTTTTTTTTTTTTTTTAATTTTTAAATTTTTTATTTCCATACCAGGCACGTACGCAGACCCCACAATTTTAATGAATCATCATTATGCCAGATCAAACATACCCATTCCTGTGTCTCGATGCATCTATCATTATATGTAATCAGTTTTCTATAATAGTCAACCATATAGGAGCCTATTCGTGACCAGACACACACGCAGACGTTCAGCTTTATATTATAGAATATTACACACATATATGTTTAAATTTTGTTGTTTTGTTGTATTCTTTTAAAGGTTTTATAGTAACCTTGTGGGTTCTGTGATTTCACTGGGCATCCATAAACAGCGGAAAACACAATTGAAAAAAGTTGGCTTGCTTAGACCAACTCAAATAAAACTTTTAAAGTTCAATTTGACCAAATAAATATGAAAATAAGAACGAACTTCTTGCCGTAGCCAAAAAATAATTCAGCTCACAATCAATGGACAAGCTGGAGAAATGTACACGACTTTCCGGGGCATTTGATAACAGAAAAAAAAAAATTAAATAAATAAATAAAATGAATAAAAAATTTAAAAGATATTGAAATTGAATAATTGAGGCCAGCAACTCGAGTGATGCAAACAGGTGAGCGGATGTAATTTTAAAAACACGTCAGTCAAATCAATTTGTGGTATGTTAGTTCATTTATTTTAGTTATCATATTTATGTTAGTTAATTTATTTTGGTTATATTTAGATTCAAGATGAATGAAAACACTGTTCCAGTAGCATTAAATTGTTTTTCAACTGAACTGTTTGAGTATATGATAAAGTGGCCTAATCATCGAAAAAGTGTCTTTGTTATTAAAAGCGACGAACGTTAAATTAAAATAAATCACAGAAAAATACTTTTATTATAAAAATATGTAGTTTATTCCAAAGATTAATTTTTGATATTTATAATTTAAATAGAATTTCGTGTATACAGCATAATTTAGAAGTCAAATTTTCACAAACTTCACATTAAATTAGGCTGTATCTTAGCATTAACACGTCAAGCATTCTCTTCAAAGCAGTTTATAGTATCTGATTTATCAGTACAGACATAGGGCTTTACATAGACCAAAGCGGTTTATAGTATCTGGTTTATCAGTACAGACATAGGGCTTTACATAGACCAAAGTGGTTTATAGTATCTGGTTTATCAGTACAGACATAGGGCTTTACATAGACCAAAGTGGTTTATGGCATCTGGTTTATCAGTACAGACATAGGGCTTTACATAGACCAAAGCGGTTTATAGTATCTGGTTTATCAGTACAGAAATAGGGCTTTACATAGACCAAAGTGGTTTATAGTATCTGGTTTATCAGTACAGACATAGGGCTTTACATAGATCAAAGCGGTTTATAGTATCTGGTTTATCAGTACAGACATAGGGCTTTACATAGACCAAAGTGGTTTATAGTATCTGGTTTATCAGTACAGACATAGGGCTTTACATAAACCAGATACTATAAACCACTTTGGTCTATCAGTACAGACATAGGGCTTTACATAGACCAAAGTGGTTTATAGTATCTGATTTATCAGTACAGACATAAGGCTTTACATAGACCAAAGCGGTTTATAGTATCTGGTTTATCACTACAGACATAGGGCTTTACATAGACCAAAGTGGTTTATGGCATCTGATTTATCAGTACAGACATAAGGCTTTACATAGACCAAAGCGGTTTATAGTATCTGGTTTTTCAGTACAGACATAGGGCTTTACATGAACCAGATACTATAAACCACTTTGGTCTATCAGTATAGACATAGGGCTTTACATAGACCAAAGTGGTTTATAGCATCTGGTTTACCAGTACAGACATAGGGCTTTACATAGATCAAAGTGGTTTATGGCATCTGGTTTATCAGTACAGACATAAGGCTTTACATAGACCAAAGTGGTTTATGGCATCTGGTTTATCAGTACAGACATAGGGATTTACATAGACCAAAGTGGTTTATGGCATCTGGTTTATCAGTACAGACATAGGGCTTTACATAGACCAAAGTGGTTTATGGCATCTGGTTTATCAGTACAGACATAAGGCTTTACATAGACCAAAGTGGTTTATAGTATCTGGTTTATCAGTACAGACATAGGGCTTTACATAGACCAAAGCGGTTTATAGTATCTGGTTTATCAGTACAGACATAGGGCTTTACATAGACCAAAGTGGTTTATAGGATCTGGTTTATCAGTACAGACATAGGGCTTTACATAAACCAGATACTATAAACCACTTTGGTCTATCAGTACAGACATAGGGCTTTACATAGACCAAAGTGGTTTATAGTATCTGATTTATCAGTACAGACATAAGGCTTTACATAGACCAAAGCGGTTTATAGTATCTGGTTTATCACTACAGACATAGGGCTTTACATAGACCAAAGTGGTTTATGGCATCTGATTTATCAGTACAGACATAAGGCTTTACATAGACCAAAGCGGTTTATAGTATCTGGTTTATCAGTACAGACATAAGGCTTTACATAGACCAAAGTGGTTTATGGCATCTGATTTATCAGTACAGACATAAGGCTTTAGATAGACCAAAGCGGTTTATAGTATCTGGTTTTTCAGTACAGACATAGGGCTTTACATAAACCAGATACTATAAACCACTTTGGTCTATCAGTACAGACATAGGGCTTTACATAGACCAAAGTGGTTTATAGTATCTGGTTTATCAGTACAGACATAGGGCTTTACATAGACCAAAGCGGTTTATAGTATCTGGTTTATCAGTACAGACATAGGGCTTTACATAGATCAAAGCGGTTTATAGTATCTGGTTTATCAGTACAGACATAGGGCTTTACATAGATCAACGCGGTTTATAGTATCTGGTTTATCAGTACAGACATAGGGCTTTACATAGACCAAAGCGGTTTATAGTATCTGGTTTATCAGTACAGACATAGGGCTTTACATAGACCAAAGCGGTTTATAGTATCTGGTTATCAGTACAGACATAGGGCTTTACATAGATCAAAGCGGTTTACAGTATCTGGTTTATCAGTACAGACATAGGGCTTTACATAGACCAAAGCGGTTTATAGTATCTGGTTTATCAGTACAGACATAGGGCTTTACATAGACCAAAGCGGTTTATAATATCTGGTTTATCAGTACAGACATAAGGCTTTACATAGACCAAAGTGGTTTATGGCATCTGATTTATCAGTACAGACATAAGGCTTTACATAGACCAAAGTGGTTTATAGCATCTGGTTTACCAGTACAGACATAGGGCTTTACATAGACCAAAGTGGTTTATGGCATCTGGTTTATCTGTACAGACATAGGGCTTTACATAGACCAAAGTGGTTTATGGCATCTGGTTTATCAGTACAGACATAGGGCTTTACATAGACCAAAGTGGTTTATGGCATCTGGTTTATCAGTACAGACATAGGGCTTTACATAGACCAAAGTGGTTTATGGCATCTGGTTTATCAGTACAGACATAGGGCTTTACATAGACCAAAGTGGTTTATGGCATCTGGTTTATCAGTACAGACATAAGGCTTTACATAGACCAAAGTGGTTTATGGCATCTGATTTATCAGTACAGACATAAGGCTTTACATAGACCAAAGTGGTTTATAGTATCTGGTTTATCAGTACAGACATAGGGCTTTACATAGACCAAAGTGGTTTATGGCATCTGATTTATCAGTACAGACATAGGGCTTTACATAGACCAAATTGGTTTATAGTATCTGGTTTATCAGTACAGACATAGGGCTTTACATAGACCAAAGTGGTTTATAGTATCTGGTTTATCAGTACAGACATAAGGCTTTACATAGACCAAAGTGGTTTATGGCATCTGGTTTATCAGTACAGACATAAGGCTTTACATAGACCAAAGTGGTTTATAGTATCTGGTTTATCAGTACAGACATAGGGCTTTACATAGACCAAAGTGGTTTATAGTATCTGGTTTATCAGTACAGACATAGGGCTTTACATAGACCAAAGCGGTTTATAGTATCTGATTTATCAGTACAGACATAAAGCTTTACATAGACCAAAGTGGTTTATAGCATCTGATTTATCAGTACAGACATAGGGCTTTACATAGACCAAAGTGGTTTATGGCATCTGATTTATCAGTACAGACATAGGGCTTTACATAGACCAAATTGGTTTATAGTATCTGGTTTATCAGTACAGACATAGGGCTTTACATAGACCAAAGTGGTTTATAGTATCTGGTTTATCAGTACAGACATAAGGCTTTACATAGACCAAAGTGGTTTATGGCATCTGGTTTATCAGTACAGACATAAGGCTTTACATAGACCAAAGTGGTTTATAGTATCTGGTTTATCAGTACAGACATAGGGCTTTACATAGACCAAAGTGGTTTATAGTATCTGGTTTATCAGTACAGACATAGGGCTTTACATAGACCAAAGCGGTTTATAGTATCTGATTTATCAGTACAGACATAAAGCTTTACATAGACCAAAGTGGTTTATAGCATCTGATTTATCAGTACAGACATAGGGCTTTACATAGACCAAAGTGGTTTATAGTATCTGGTTATCAGTACAGACATAGGGCTTTACATAGACCTAAGAACATAATCTAATGAGGTAAAATGGCACAAACGAGGTGGCCAATTGACAGGTGCATTTTGTCAAATTATTTGTTCATCAAATGTTTTTCCTCTCAGTTAATTGATCGTTGTATTATTTGCAACGTGTGAATGCTGCTTGGGTGTCAGTCTGTTCATGATGATCGTGGATTCATGTTTTGTTTTTTTTTTAAACTTTGTTGCGTGTTAATCACTCCATTTTTTTTTTATTAAGGTGTTATTATGAAGGTATGCTAAAATCTCATATTTAAAATATCCATAGATCATCATTATAGAACTCATTAGTCTGGCTGAACCTAGGGATATTTAAAAATCAAAACTGAAACCTGAAGCTCTACTAGAGAGCATATCCTTACTAGTAATAAGTGTATCTTTTTCTTTTTGTAGATAGCAATTCTTTTTTCTTTTTTTATTGCAATACTTTTGAGCGGAAAGCACTACCTAAATGCTAATTGAGAATAATAGATGTACCTAGAGGCATTAAATGTACTGACATCGAACAGTTATTGAGTAACGATTTGTGACAGTTATGGCCACAGAATCATGACGTGTACTTCTGCAATATATTTTTGCTAATACATTTTTTTGTTAACTATACAATTATGTTTATCTTGATTATTATTATCGGCTTGCAAGATGCTGATGATGCTGATGATGAGTGTAGTCAATGGGATAAAAACTTTAAATCAAGAAACGCTTTCTGACCTGGAACCCGTCCTCCACGTTTCCCAACAAAAACTTTATGCAGACCAGACAACCTTGAGACACGATTTTGGTGAGCTCTATGCAAAAGTTTGACTCTCTTAACCCTACGTTAGTCCTGTGGAGCGTTTTATCATCTTAATTTTGCTTAAGTGCTCATAATTCCTAGTTGGCAACTTATTTCTTTTCCTCCCTTCCAGTATTCTCTTGACTCTGTGAGGTATGGCGCAGTCATATCTAAATTTTCCTTGAAGGCGAATCAGATTGAAAGGTAATATTCATGTTTCTTGCTATTTCAATTTATGAAAACATTTTGCATTTATCATAGATATTAAAAATAACACAAACTGGTGTTTTTAAATAACTGTGATCTAAATCTAAGATTTTAAAAAATTTTCCTTAGTTTAATAATTTATTTTATTGTATTGTTTTATATCAATATCAACAAGCTACAAGTGATTCAAACTGTTCAACAGAAACTGTAGATATGTAATAATGAACCAGCAGGATAACTATATTTTACAAAATAGTAACACTATAAACATTTTTGTATTGGGGTGTATAAATATCCCGTGGAACTAATGTTTGGAACACACAAGTGACTAACGCAAGGTTAACAAACAAATGAAGTTCTTCGGACAATATTTAACAATATTTTAGTTGCAAAACTTGAACGTTACATTAATTTGCAGATAGGGCAACAATATTGCTTGGCCATTTTGCCACGCTAAATGGGTTACCATGGCTACAAGAACCTCTTGAAAGGAAATAGCTTGAATTGTGATATTTAATGACAGGAAGCTGCTTGATTGGCCAGTGATTTTTTTTTTTTTTCAAGCAATCACAAAAGAGAAGAGAAAATTATCATCATACATGAAATCAGTTTTTTTTATTCGATCTGAAAAAAAAAATCAGTTATAAGAGTCATAGCAAGTATAGATCACTAATTTGAGAACATCCACATTCATCTACAATTTGTCTAATACACCCAGTTTTTTTTTCTTCTCACTTTTCTCATACAAAAATATGGATAATTTGAGTAATTCTTATCTAAATTTCATGATTCAGATCTCTTCCTATAGTTTTTTTTTTTTTGGAAGGTATGCTGAATCCGATTTTGGCAGTTAAAAGTTGGTAACTTGCACCATTTTTTTTATTATTCAGACCTTTATTGTTACATTTTTTTTTTTTGCTTCATTTAGCTAACATCTGACCATAAGAAAATAACTTCATTATTTCCAAAATTAATCAAAGGTGTTTAACATCTTTTTTTTTTTATCTTATTTCACATAACTTAGATACATTTCAATTTAGAATAATAATTCACTTATTCTTCCTCTTTTCTCAACGCTATGTCCAATATGATGGTAAACAGCTTAGATAGTAAGCACTTCTGGAGATGATGCAATGCGGCTTAGTAAGCATTTACAAAATTTGATAAAATTTCATCAATTTTCTTGTTTAGATAATCACATAATGGTGAAACTGAAAGGGGAATTTACCATTGAACACTGAATTTTCTAATCATACAATTTTGTTAATTGTTGTATTATGTAAAAATCCCTGCAGTTTGTGATTTTGTTAATTTTTTAAAACTTTTGGTCTTAGTTTACATAAGATATAACCAATGCTCTAGGTCAAACTGCATTTTGGTGTGTTAGTTAATTTATTTTTGTTATCATTTATATTTAGATTCAAGATGAATGAGTGTTTTTTTTTACAAGGTAGTCACCACTTATCAAGGCCCGGAAGCCACTTGGGGATGAAGTTTAATCACCAACATTGTTCTTGTTGAGGTCTTCAAAGATTGTAAGAAATCTCGGTTTGATAAGGAATTTGACTTCAATCAAGTTTTGAACCAGGTTTGCTCGAAATTGGATGCCCAGACAGTGACAGACTTCTGGATGACATCAAACATATATTTGAAGAATATAGACAGAAGAACCGTTCCGTGGTGAGTTTGCCCAGAATGACTAACAAGACAGTTGTGCTACTCTGACACAATAATGCTCAAAAAGCAAAACGTCCACGGGAGGAAGTTGGTGATCGTCAACAACGTTGCCAAATGAGTGATTCCATGGAATCTACGAGAGCTGCAGCTGAAAACACTTTACCCGTCAAAATGTTTGCGTTTGGGCAGCAAAACAAGTCACTTCAGAACAAGGATGTTGCCAAAGTAGGAAAATCAATTCTTTAGGACATACTCTCACTAGATTGCCAGGTTTCATTGGAAGATGCGTCTGCAATTTTTGAGAGCGGCAAGATGAAAAAATGGATCTAAACTGATATTCGGCCGCTACTGAAAACTGTTAGAGCTGACATTTTACCACTAAATGACAAATTCCATAAGTTCAAGAAGCAGTGAAGACCATCTGAAACTATTTAGTGGTATTAAATTTAACTCGCGTATCTTAAACTTACACCTGCTCAACTGTTTTCATCACTTTAGTTGCTGGCGTTCCATGCCCTCAATTCGGCTTACATGACACTGCATGATGGACTTGATGGCAATGGTGGACGTTCCATTTTCGACCAAGTGGATTCAACTGAAACAAACAAGATTATCCTGTCCATGTTTTGCATTGAAAACTTGAAGACTGTCAATGGTGAAGTTCTCTGACTAAAACCCATCACATGAATCCTCTTTATCTTGTCATCCCGCAATGGGATGAAGAACTGTGAAATCGTAGCCGACATTCAGAAAGAATGACAAGGTGCTTCTCATTTCTCTACAGACCATCTCAACAAATCATTCAATGTCGAAAAATACCTTCTAGAAAAATTTGTTTCTTTGCTGCTTCAATTCATTTCAGATGATGCTGAATACCAACAGTCAAAACGGCTCACCCAAGGAATTGATAACACTGAATTGAGAGCAAGGATGCTTGGCAGTGATATTAACAATCAACTTTGATCAAAACGTAAAAATTGATGATTTAAAAGAACTAGCGTACAACATATTTCCATGCCGTTTTAATTCCTTGGATCAAACTCACACTAAGATCTCACGCCGGTCTTCTCAATTTCACTGAGTCTCGCATTGAAGGCAACCACAAATTCCTCAGACAATACCACATAAATAAACCCAGAAAAGCCAACCAGTTTGATAACCTGTTGGATTGCATTAACAGACTTTGGACTAAAAGTGATCCCAGTGTCATGAAGACCAGGAAGCGTTTGGTGTTCAGACATTGCAAAGGCACAGGGTACACCATTTGCAATTGTGAGTTAAAGGTTTGCGATTCACGGATGCAAATAATGAACAAGTCTTTGTTAGGTTTTCTAACAACAGACACAGCACCATAATATGTTAGATATTATGTTTATTATTGTATTGCATATTGTTCAAATTTTCACGTGTTTCATGATGAACTGAAAACAACATATTTTTATAATAACTAGCGGATGGGGGGGGGGGTTGCCCAGACGTAAAATATGCTTAAATATGATATATTAATTTGTCCAGATTTTTTATATTATTATAGGGTCGTGATTTCAAAAGTAAACAAAAAAAAAAAAGTACCTGGGTGCCATCAGCTAGAATCGAAACTGTAGCTGGTAACGTTACCACTGTACCAACATGACACACATGTAAACCAGTTAAAAATTAAAAATAAACTAAGATGAATGTACAAAATGTTTAACGATTTTTTTTTTTCAATTTTGACCCATTTTTTACCATTTAAAAACAATTTTAGCCTTCTAAAGACCTATAAAAGAACTGCCCATACAAAATCCAATCATTTGAAACCTCTAGCGCTGCTCTGCGACTTTTAGTTTCGGAGGAGATAGAGTTTGAAAATAGGGAGACAGACAAACATATAGCGATTTATAAATTAAATTTGAACTTTTTGTAATGTGGATTTTTTTTTGGAACACTACCAAATTAATTTGTGACTTGAATATTTCAAAAGCTCACTGTCTGCAGTATCAAAAAATGATTTCATTTGTCCGCTCAACCTTAATAGTTCTCAAATTATGACCGTTTGAAGTTTGTTCATGAATACTGGATTTCCGTCCATTAGTAAATTGCACGCAAATAGGAAATTTGGGTCACAGTCCCTTAAAATTTATATTCTTCAGCTGGATATCAATTTTCCTACATTTCAAACACCAAGTAGAAGTCACATGTACTCTCACAGTAAAAAGAAGTTTTTTTTCTAAGTTATAGGTCTACTTCAGCCCCTCCTCCATCTAAACCCACTGTGTTCTGTGAACTAAAACTGTTACCTCAACTGTTCTACATTTAATAATACAAGAACTCTCATCTATTTTTTTTTTCAATGTGGCCATACCATAGAAGTCTCCTGTTCTGCATATATCTCCCTATACTGTCCAAATTTTGTGTTCCTTTGAAGTCATCAGTCTTTAAAAAACTCACATTACACATGTTCATATCATTTCAGGTGCCGACCAACATTGTCATAAAAACACCGTTACACACTTCTACGTTATTGCTACATGACAATGCCAGTTATATCTTCTGCTTGTCATGCAGTAAAGACAAGGAAAATAGTTATGCCGCCAGTTTGACAACAATTTATTTCAAGAGAAAGTTCCTCTACACACAAGACAAGCAGAAAGAAGCAATTCTCATTATCCAGTCGCAGATGTGTCCTCCCAAATCAACGTGACTGCAATCATGTTCGCATTTATCTCCAACCTGTTCTCCGCATTCTCTTATTTCCCTTTTTTTTTCTCTTTTTTTTGCTCATCTCATTTCTTGGTGAAATACTCATTTACTATGTTCTGCCTCTGTGTCAACTCAACAGGAGAATATATACACATTTACTTGAATTTGGAATAACAACAATTATATATTATACTAGCAGATGTACCCGGCGTTGCCCGGTATTAAACATAACATTAAATTTGTTTAAAAAAAAAAAAAAAGGAATTATTAGCATTATATATATATATATATATATATATATATGTTATTTGCTTTTTTTTTTGCGATACGTTTTGAATGAATTCAATTATTTACGAAAGTGCATTTTTATCTAAATGCGAGTTGAGAATAATTTTCCCTTTAACCAATTTGGTATCCCCATATGGGGAGCGGCATATACGCTGTTTTTAAAATATAATTATCCACTGACATGTGTTTCGTCGTTTACGACTCATCAGAATGGCTGAATCTAACGAGATTCGAAATTGGAACCCCATGGTAAGGAGCCTGAACTCTTACTGCTCGTCCATCCCGCACGACTGTTTGGATATGTCACGACTTACTTAGATGTTATTTGCTTTTGTTTTTGCGATACGTTTTGAATGAATTCAATTATTTACGAAAGTGCATTTTTACATATATATATATATATATATATATTTAGTGGAAATTGTAATTAATAAAAACTGAAGAAAGTGCTCAATACTGTTGTAGAGCAAATATGCGTTTTTATTTTTTATTACCGTATCTTTCTGTAATGAATGAGTGCGCCCCCCCCGACCTCATTCACTCTTTTATCCCATAATAACGAACATTTCTGTAAAAGTCTGAGGAAGCTACAGACGGCCAAAAAAACGGCCAGGTAGCTGAAACAATGATGTAATTTAACAGAAAGATACGGTAATAAAAAAATAAAAACATCGTTGAGTACTTTCTGTTGAATAAAAGTCGGTCAATTTAGCTCTTATGCGTAGATCGTCGTATAACGATTTGATCACTGTCTGTCTGACGTAATGAACATTTAAATTAAAATGTTTAAAATTCAACGCTATTTCACACGATTAATGGTAGCCGAATGGATACGGCCTCCGCTAATCGAGCCAGAGATGTCTCGTGTCGCGGGGTTCGAATCGTTCGACTGGTAGTAATTGTGACACCCTGCACTGAAGAATCCCGAAAGGATGAAACACTAGTGTCTGTAGGTATTTAATTATTATTGTAAAAAAATAATTATGACAGCCCCTTTAAGAAATACGTTTCTTATCGTTGAGCACTTTCTGTTGAATAAAAGTCGGTCAATTTAGCTCTTATGCGTAGATCGTCGTATAACGATTTGATCACTGTCTGTCTGACGTAATGAACATTTAAATTAAAATGTTTAAAATTCAACGCTATTTCACATGATTAATGGTAGCCGAATGGATACGGCCTCCGCTAATCGAGCCAGAGATGTCTCGTGTCGCGGGGTTCGAATCGTTCGACTGGTAGTAATTGTGACACCCTGCACTGAAGAATCCCGAAAGGATGAAACACTAGTGTCTGTAGGTATTTAATTATTATTGTAAAAAAATAATTATGACAGCCCCTTTAAGAAATACGTTTCTTATCGTTGAGCACTTTCTGTTGAATAAAAGTCGGTCAATTTAGCTCTTATGCGTAGATCGTCGTATAACGATTTGATCACTGTCTGTCTGACGTAATGAACATTTAAATTAAAATGTTTAAAATTCAACGCTATTTCACACGATTAATGGTAGCCGAATGGATACGGCCTCCGCTAATCGAGCCAGAGATGTCTCGTGTCGCGGGGTTCGAATCGTTCGACTGGTAGTAATTGTGACACCCTGCACTGAAGAATCCCGAAAGGATGAAACACTAGTGTCTGTAGGTATTTAATTATTATTGTAAAAAAATAATTATGACAGCCCCTTTAAGAAATACGTTTCTTATCGTTGAGCACTTTCTGTTGAATAAAAGTCGGTCAATTTAGCTCTTATGCGTAGATCGTCGTATAACGATTTGATCACTGTCTGTCTGACGTAATGAACATTTAAATTAAAATGTTTAAAATTCAACGCTATTTCATACGATTAATGGTAGCCGAATGGATACGGCCTCCGCTAATCGAGCCAGAGATGTCTCGTGTCGCGGGGTTCGAATCGTTCGACTGGTAGTAATTGTGACACCCTGCACTGAAGAATCCCGAAAGGATGAAACACTAGTGTCTGTAGGTATTTAATTATTATTGTAAAAAAATAATTATGACAGCCCCTTTAAGAAATACGTTTCTTATCGTTGAGCACTTTCTGTTGAATAAAAGTCGGTCAATTTAGCTCTTATGCGTAGATCGTCGTATAACGATTTGATCACTGTCTGTCTGACGTAATGAACATTTAAATTAAAATGTTTAAAATTCAACGCTATTTCACACGATTAATGGTAGCCGAATGGATACGGCCTCCGCTAATCGAGCCAGAGATGTCTCGTGTCGCGGGGTTCGAATCGTTCGACTGGTAGTAATTGTGACACCCTGCACTGAAGAATCCCGAAAGGATGAAACACTAGTGTCTGTAGGTATTTAATTATTATTGTAAAAAAATAATTATGACAGCCCTTTTAAGAAATACGTTTCTTATCGTTGAGCACTTTCTGTTGAATAAAAGTCGGTCAATTTAGCTCTTATGCGTAGATCGTCGTATAACGATTTGATCACTGTCTGTCTGACGTAATGAACATTTAAATTAAAATGTTTAAAATTCAACGCTATTTCACACGATTAATGGTAGCCGAATGGATACGGCCTCCGCTAATCGAGCCAGAGATGTCTCGTGTCGCGGGGTTCGAATCGTTCGACTGGTAGTAATTGTGACACCCTGCACTGAAGAATCCCGAAAGGATGAAACACTAGTGTCTGTAGGTATTTAATTATTATTGTAAAAAAATAATTATGACAGCCCCTTTAAGAAATACGTTTCTTATCGTTGAGCACTTTCTGTTGAATAAAAGTCGGTCAATTTAGCTCTTATGCGTAGATCGTCGTATAACGATTTGATCACTGTCTGTCTGACGTAATGAACATTTAAATTAAAATGTTTAAAATTCAACGCTATTTCACACGATTAATGGTAGCCGAATGGATACGGCCTCCGCTAATCGAGCCAGAGATGTCTCGTGTCGCGGGGTTCGAATCGTTCGACTGGTAGTAATTGTGACACCCTGCACTGAAGAATCCCGAAAGGATGAAACACTAGTGTCTGTAGGTATTTAATTATTATAGTAAAAAAATAATTATATATATATATATATATATATATATATATATATATATATATATATATATATATATATATATATATATATATATAGGCAAAAGACTTCAAATTAAAATAAATCACAGAAAAATATTTTTTTATACAAATATGTAGTTTATTCCAAATTAATTTTTGGCATTTTATCATTTATAATTTAAATATAATTTCGGGCATATGGCCCCGCAGATCGCACAAATATTGTATTTCATCAATAATGCACCAAATGTCTTCCAAGTGGTCTTTTGCGTCTAGTTTATCAGCATAGACAGCGGGTCCATTTCATGAAATTATCTATTCATCAAATGTAAATTATTCGCTAAATGAATTGCCAAACCTTAAAAAAAAAAAAAAAAAAAAAAAAAAAAAAAAAAAAAAAACTTATATTTTTATTTCTTACTAGCCTGGGTGTGTGTTAGTAGGAAACATTTCTAACATTCCAATTCTTAATCTTGCTTACAAGGTTCGAGTCTTGGCTTCTCCTAAATCTCATTTCCACCCATTTAATACTCTTCAGCAACGCGTGGCCGAGTACAGCTAGTATATTATATATAAACACACTAGCAGGTCACCCGGTGTTGCTTAGTTGTAAAATATGCATAAATAAAAAGTTTGTGAAATTGTTTAATATATCTATATAAATTACCCGTCTTAGTGTAGGTAAAATTATTTTAAATCTGTTCAAAATCAACTTCAATTTTCTCATTGTTTATATGGTCGCCGAGCAACGCCGGGTATTCCTGCTAGTACTTTAATAAATACAGAAATTGAGACGTGCATGCGAATATTGTGTCTTTTCTACACAGTTCATACTGAAATACTCAAGTTGACATCTAAACCAAAACCTAAAGACAGCGAGTCAAATACGATTAGTCCTGCTTGACATGATCTTTGAAAAGCGTTTTCAAACCTATTTATTCCTAATATAAGGAATCTGTAATGTGAACCATTTACATATGCACATTTATGAAACAGCAAACATAAAATTCCAATGACTCCCATCACATACCAATTCTTCCATTTTGACCCCTCAGCAGCCCTTTTTTTCTGGATGAATACTGATTAAAAATTTTTCCACATGTCTGAATACCTTATATCCCAAATTTCAAGTATGTAGATAAAAAATTTGTTGAGAATATAGGTTGAGAATTGTCCTCTCACATATACATAATATTTGCGCAAAAATAAAGACAACAGAATATAAAATAAGAACATCATATGGTGTATTTGATTATGTGTTACAATTGTTTCATAACCATTTGGAAAAATTTAATCATTATTTAAAAATATTCCAAAAATAACTACTCTTCATGCGTAGATCATCGTATAACGATTTGATCACTGTCTGTCTGACGTAATGAACATTTAAATTAAAATGTTTAAAATTCAACGCTATTTCACATGATTAATGGTAGCCGAATGGATACGGCCTCCGCTAATCGAGCCAGAGATGTCTCGTGTCGCGGGGTTCGAATCGTTCGACTGGTAGTAATCGTGACACCCTGCACTGAAGAATCCCGAAAGGATGAAACACTAGTGTCTGTAGGTATTTAATTATTATAGTAAAAAAATAATTATATATATATATATATATATATATATATATATATATTTAAATAAGGGGGTAGTCACCAACAATGTGCATTTTTTAACATTTTATTATTCTGTGTCTTGGTTTTTCATTGAGAATTATGTTTAGATCATTGTAATAATGTTTTAATGATCTAAACACAATTCTCAATGAAAAACCAAGACACGGAATAATAAAAAAAATGTTAAAAAATACACATTGTTGGTGACTACCCCCTTATTTAAATATACATCTTTTTTTCGTTGGAATTCCTTAACCCATTTTATATAAATATATATATTTAAATAAAATGGGTTAAGAAATTCCAACGAAAGAAAGATGTATATTTAAATAAGGGAGTAGTCACCAACAATGTGTATTTTTTAACATTTTTTTTATTATTCCGTGTCTTGGTTTTTCATTGAAAAAAAACATTATTACAATGATCCAAACATAATTCTCAATGAAAAACCAAGACACAGAATAATAAAATAATGTTAAAAAATAAACATTGTTGGTGACTACTCCCTTATATATATATATATATATATATATATATATATTTAAATATGAAGCTTAAATAATTGAGCCAATTAATGAGTTTGATTTCATTGGTATATTAACATTACCGAAATTTAATATATGAAAAAAATTTGATAAAAAAAAATATTTATATATATATATATATAAGGCGCTTTGTGTGTGTATGATAGAGAGTTCTCTATTGACTCCAAAACGGCTGGTTTTAATAAATTTTACTCAAATATACTGTTTTTCCTTTTTCTTTTTTTCAAAACTCAATCATGCTTTGCAAAGTCAAAAACAATTTTTTTCTCTACAAATCAATCAAACTAAGCATCATGAAACATTAAAGGGAAGTTAGTGTGTGCAATTATATAAAGTTCTTTCCCTCGACTTATATAAATAAGTTAGAAACACCTGTGCTCACCAAAAAGAAAAAGAAAATAATAAAAAAAATAACCCCAACAAATCACAGCAGAAAAAAAAGAACTGTTTTCAATCTATTTACTCTTTTTTTTTTTTTTTTAATACAAAAGTTATAGATTTATACTAATTAAAACTTGTTTACATCTGAAAATAAATGTCTTTGGTCTTTAATTTGAGATCCAATTTTAAACAATTGATGAAACAACTCGATCAATGAGTGATTACCGGTTGAAACAAAAATACGACTCCATTTTAATCAATTTTACTTCCGTGTTTTTTCTATGCCCTCCCACCACCACCACCACCACTTAACACACACAAAAAACACTGGTAATGTGACTAACAATTAGATAAAATCTTTTTTTTTTTTTTCAATGTTTGCATAAAACTTGAGTCCAGGAATTATAATGAATAAAGAAATATATAAAATAAAAAAATAAATAAACACAAAAAAAAACGTCAAGCCTAAATAAAATTAATGGGGCCAGGAATTGAAGAGAACACTTTTTACTTTCATGTCTGGCTGTCATGAGTCGATGTCTATAAACATCAATAATGAGACACTTTTATAAAAGGCACAGAAATTTGTCATTAAAACAGAACAAATACAAGAAAAACAACTAAACATGTTTACATCTAACAAGTAGGTTATATTTTTTTAAATTGAAAGCCATGTTTAATTTTAGAAGAGTCTCCAATGAGTATCTAATCTGTATAATGTCCTGAACTGTAAAATCTTGCAGACGAAGAGCAAGATTCCTTTTCATGTGAACATGAAAAATTATGTATGGTAATTCTAAAATATCCAGTTTTATTGAAGGATTCCGGTTTAGCATTGCCAAGGCTGCTGCAAGGAAGGTTGGCTCCCTCTACCGTGCTAGAAAACTACTTACGCCTGACAGTATCCTATACCTCTATAAGGCAACCATTCGCCCATGTATGGAGTACTGTTGTCACATCTGGGCTGGTGCATCTGCTGCTTGTCTCTCGCTCCTGGACAGGGTTCAAAAAAGAGTCGCCAACCTGATAGGTCCTGAACTGTCATCTAGGCTTCAACCTCTGTCCCATCGAGGAGATGTTGCATCCCTCTGCCTGTTCTACAAATACTTTAATGATGAATGCTCTGACGAACTGCAAACACTTGTACCTCCCCGACGTAACTACCCCCGACAAACCCGACAAGCTACTAAGTCTCATCCCTTTACAGCAGAGTAAAAAAAAAGTTTTGGTAAATTGGTAGGATCGAACCTGAAGCCCTGAGGCGAAGTTGGAAAATAAAATGTGAAAAAAACATGACACGTTAACCGCTCGGCCAGCCAGAATGAGATGTTTGAATTTATTTAAGTAAGAAGAGAATTGACAGGTGCCTGCACAGAAGTCGTAGAGTTAACATTTTGTGTGAGCGTTACGACAATGACAACGTAAGCAATAGCTATTCAGCAGTTAACATTTTCTGCGGGACAGTTTTTAATGAGGTCAATAGCCAAGTTTGTTTGTTTTTACCCAACTTTGGGGAAAAACAGCTCTCCAGTATATTAGGGGAGTGTCTCATCTCGAAATGAAGCAACCGTCTGATATATGCCGACATTGACGAAACGTTACATCACTTTCTAGAACACTGGCCGTGGGCCAGGGATTCGAATTGAGTTTCGCTTTTTTTTATACCAAAAAGCGAAAGCAATATGCGGCGATCCCAAAATGTTGAATATTTAACATTTCAAAGTCGGGCAAATTAAATAGACGGGCGACCCCTGTTCGTAACTCATATGATTTCGACATGACATAAAAAGTTTTAAAAATGAGCCTCGAGAAGCCGCCGAAAAAAATTCTTTTGCAGACATACAGAAAAAGTGAACATACATACATACACACAGTTTCACTTTTATATATATATATATATATATATATATATAGATTTAACCTTTTAATTTCAGAAAGACCTTTTCCTTTCAACTCATTATTGTAATGCATGCAAATGAAATAATGTCGACAATTAAGAAGCAAAAGGGTGGTTTAATTTTACTATAGCTCGCAGAGATTTTAGAAAAGTAATTTAATAATGGATCAAATTTAATACAAATCTAAAAGACGGGAATTTTCAAATGGAATATATTGTGCCTATATTATGCCCCCTAAAATTAACTATATACACAAATATATACACATACCTAGGTATATATATATATACAAAAATCTATCTATACTTCTATAAATTCGTTTTTCTTTTGTGTGTATTGATATTCATATTAAAACCCCTCTTTTCTATTTATTTAAAAAGAAAATACAATTTTCTTATATATGGGTTATGGAATTGCATTCACTAGCAAAAGATCTACCTAACATTCATTTTAATTAATTCCCTATTAGTTGCTTCGGGTTTTCTAATGGGATAATCATGAATGAATTCAATTATTCATACAAGAGTGCATTTTTACCTAAATAGGAGTTGGGAATAATTTTCCCTTTTACCAATTTGGTACCACCAAATGAGAAGCGGCATATACAGGATGCTTCCACAAAGTCTGGCTACATTATGTAGCCAGACTTTGTGGAAGCATCCTGTAGATTATGTAGCCAGACTTTGTGGGCACCTTGTGTGTGTGTATATATATATATATATATATATATATATACACACACACATACAAAGGGTGCCCACAAAGTCTGGCTACATAATGTAGCCAGACTTTGTGGAAGCATCCTGTACATTGTTTAAAGTATAATTATCCACTGACATGTGTTTTGTCGTCTACTACTCATCAGAGTGGCTGAATCTAGTGAGATTCGAAATCAGGATCTCATGGAAAGAAGCCTAAACTTACACACACACCTAACTTTATATATAGAGCTATGTGCAGATGAAGTTATGTTTTTTCTCACTTTATACACGAGTCTATACACACGGCTCCTAAATCTATTTCTCCCCCCCCTCAGTCCCCTCTAATGATCACATAAATGAACATGGACATCGTTACTTTTTATTAAGCCCCCCCCCTCCGGTAAGAAATGCATGTATATGCTTATCCTGATGTATTCAACTGACAACGTCAAGTGATCAAATTATATTAGTGCAGATGTTCTGGAAAGAATTGATTTTTACTAAATTTAGAACAACATAATTTGCCTCTTTCAAGTAAAAAGAGAGGGGGGAGGGAACGAAAACAAAGAGTGCCAAGCAGAGTGGGAGAGTAAGAGAGATGAAAGAGATGAAAGAGAGAGAGATGAAAGAGAGAGAGAGAGAGAGATGAAAGAGAGAGAGAGAGAGAGAGAGATGAAAGAGAGAGAGAGAGAGAGAGAGATGAAAGAGAGAGAGATGAAAGAGAGATATGGTGCTAAAAAAGAGAGAAAGAGGCGCTAAAGATAGAGAGTGGGAAAAAGACAGAAAGAGGGTGCGCAAAAAAGAGAGAGAGAGAGAGGGGGGTGCGTAAAAAAAAAAGATATCAGGGATGAGAAAAACAATAAGAGAGGGGGAGCGAGGAAAGGGGGTGCGAGAGAAGGGGGAGAGAGAGAAGGGGGTGCGAGAGAGAGAGAAGGGGGTGCGAGAGAAGGGGAGAGAGAGAGAGAGAAGGGGGTGCGAGAGAAGGGGAGAGAGAGAAGGGGGTGCGAGAGAAGGGGAGAGAGAGAGAGAGAAGGGGGTGCAAGAGAAGGGGAGAGAGAGAGGGGGAGAGAGAGAGAGAGGGGGAGAGAGAGAGAGAGGGGGAGAGAGAGAGAGAAGGGGGTGCGAGAGAGAGAAGGGGGTGCGAGAGAGAGAAGGGGGTGCGAGAAAGGGGAGAGAGAGAAGGGGAGAGAGAGAGAGAGAGAAGGGGGTGCGAGAAAAGGAGGGAGAGAGAGGGGGGGGTGCGAGAAAAGGAGGGAGAGAGAGAGGGGGTGCGAGAAAAGGAGGGAGAGAGAGAGGGGGTGCGAGAAAAGGAGGGAGAGAGAGAGAGGGGGTGCGAGAAAAGGAGGAGAGAGAGAGAGGGGGTGCGAGAAAAGAGGGAGAGAGAGAGAGGGGGTGCGAGAAAAGAGGGAGAGAGAGAGAGGGGGTGCGAGAAAAGAGGGAGAGAGAGAGAGGGGGTGCGAGAAAAGAGGGAGAGAGAGGGGGTGCAAGAAAAGAGGGAAAGAGAGAGGGGGTGCGAGGAGAGAGGGAAAGAGAGAGGGGTGCGAGAAAAGAGGAAAGAGAGGGGGTGCGAGAAGAGAGGGAAAGAGAGAGGGGGTGCGAGAAGAGAGGGGGTGCGAGAAGAGAGGGGGTGCGAGAAGAGAGGGGTGCGAGAAGAGAGAGGGGTGCGAGAAGAGAGAGGGGTGCGAGAAAAGGGAGAGAGAGAGGGGTGCGAGAAAAGGAGAGAGAGAGGGGTGCGAGAGAAAGGGAGAGAGAGAGGGGTGCGAGAAAAGGGAGAGAGAGAGGGGTGCGAGAAAAGGGAGAGAGAGAGGGGTGCGAGAAAGGGAGAGAGAGAGGGGTGCGAGAAAAGGGAGAGAGAGAGGGGTGCGAGAAAAGGGAGAGAGAGAGGGGTGCGAGAAAAGGGAGAGAGAGAGGGGTGCGAGAAAAGGGAGAGAGAGAGGGGTGCGAGAAAAGGGAGAGAGAGAGGGGTGCGAGAAAAGGGAGAGAGAGAGAGGGGATGCGAGAAAAGGGAGAGAGAGAGAGGGGTGCGAGAAAAGGGAGAGAGGGAGGGGATGCGAGAAAAGGGAGAGAGAGAGGGGTGCGAGAAAAGGGAGAGAGAGAGAGGGGAATGCGAGAAAAGGGAGAGAGAGAGAGGGAGGGGATGCGAGAAAAGGGAGAGAGGGAGGGGGATGCGAGAAAAGGGAGAGAGAGAGGGGATGCGAGAAAAGGAGAGAGAGAAGGGGATGCGAGAAAAGGGAGAGAGAGAGAGAGGGGGATGCGAGAAAAGGGAGAGAGAGAGAGAGGGGATGCGAGAAAAGGGAGAGAGAGAGAGAGGGGATGCGAGAAAAGGAGAGAGAGAGAGAGGGATGCGAGAAAAGGGAGAGAGAGAGAGAGGGGATGCGAGAAAAGGGAGAGAGAGAGAGAGGGGATGCGAGAAAAGGGAGAGAGAGAGAGAGGGGATGCGAGAAAAGAGAGAGAGAGAGAGAGAGAGAGGGATGCGAGAAAAGAGAGAGAGAGAGAGAGGGGATGCGAGAAAAGAGAGAGAGAGAGAGAGAGAGGGGATGCGAGAAAAGAGAGAGAGAGAGAGGGGATGCGAGAAAAGAGAGAGAGAGAGGGGATGCGAGAAAAGAGAGAGAGAGGGGGATGCGAGAAAAGAGAGAGAGAGGGGATGCGAGAAAAGAGAGAGAGGGGGTGCGAGAAAAGGAGAGAGAGAGAGTTTGAGAAAGACAGTATGTGTGCAGGAGAGACAGAGAGAGGGTGCAGGAGGGGCGTAAAGAAAAAGAGTGGGAAGTAAGAAAGAATTAGGAGTACGAAAGAGGAAGAGGGGGAAGAAGAGGAAGAGGGGGGAAAGAGAGGAAGAGGGGGGGAAAGAGAGGAAGAGGGGGGGAAAGAGAGGAAGAGGGGGGGAAAGAGAGGAAGAGGGGGGAAAGAGAGGAAGAGGGGGGAAAGAGAGGAAGAGGGGGGGAAAGAGAGGAAGAGGGGGGGAAAGAGAGGAAGAGGGGGGAAAGAGGAAGAGGGGGAAGAGGAAGGGGGGGGAGGAAGAGGGGGGAAAGAGGAAGAGGGGGAAAGAGGAAGGGGGGGAAGAGGAAGAGGGGGGGAAGAGGAAGAGGGGGGGAAGAGGAAGAGGGGGGAAGAGGAAGAGGGGGGGAAGAGGAAGAGGGGGGGAAGAGGAAGAGGGGGAGAGGAAGAGGGGGGAAGAGAGAGGGGGGAAGAGGAAGAGGGGGGGAAGAGGAAGAGGGGGGAAAGAGGAAGAGGGGGGAAAGAGGAAGAGGGGGGAAAGAGGAAGAGGGGGAAAGAGGAAGAGGGGGGAAAGAGGAAGAGGGGGGAAAGAGGAAGAGGGGGGAAAGAGGAAGAGGGGGGAAAGAGGAAGAGGGGGAAAGAGGAAGAGGGGGGAAAGAGGAAGAGGGGGGAAAGAGGAAGAGGGGGGAAAGAGGAAGAGGGGGAAAGAGGAAGAGGGGAAAGAGGAAGAGGGGAGTACGAAAGAGTTGGAGGGCACGTGCAAAAGGGAGCGGGCGAGTGCAAAAGGGAGCGAGCGCGTGCAAAAAGAAGGTCTGATTGAAAAGAGAAAATGAGTAAAAGAGAGAGAGAAACAGAAGGAATGCTAATAATCATTTGTAGACTGAAAAGTCGGTTTCATTCTCTTACTGATCAAGCGTCCATTACAAATACGGACATAAAAATGGCACATATACGAAAAAAAAAAAAAAAAAAAAAAAAAAAAAAAAAAAAAAACGGAGAAAATTAGATTTGCAGATGCTCCAACATCTGAATCAGTTCATTTAATGCTGTTAGCAACTTTAGCCAAGAACCTATCTTTTTAGACAACAGATATAAATAATCATGAACGTATATGCACAACAAGATCATAATGCATCCTCCATGCTTCCAAAGTGTAAACTTTATATATATACTAGCGGGGGGGGGGGATACCCGGCGTTGCCTGGATGTTTGTAGGTATGGGGGGAGGAGTAATAACCCTGCTTAAATATTATAAAAAAAGACGATGTTAAAAAAATCAGAAAACCCAAAACGGAAAAAGAATGGCATAAATAAACCTGCCGGATCGAACCTGTGTGTATTTGCTAAACTAAAGAACAAGTGAAGTAATAAAAAAACGTTGGCCGGGTGTTTAAAGGTGTAAAAAAAAAAAAATAGTTCTGGCCGGTAGGCAGGATTGAACTCAGAAGCCTTGACGCGGAGGTGGAAACAAAAGCCAACTACTTAACCGTCTCGAGCACGAGAGAGAGTAATTGCTTAGCATGTTAAGTTAAGGCTTATAAAGCGAGTGAAAGATTTGATTGACAGGAAATGCTAAATGAGGTCATCGCGGGATCGCTACGATGACGTGGCAGTATTTTTAGTTTTCGCTTCCTCCAGATGATGGTGGGAAGGGGGTAAAGCAGCTCCCCATTGTCCAAATCGAATAGCAATTGTCTGATATAAGGAGAAACTCCACATTGATCAAAAGCTGATTGCTTTCTGGACGTTTCGGCACGAAAGCCGAACACGACCCGTTTGAATTTAGTTTTACTGTATTTATACTAAAAAGGAGGACAAACAGGGGACAGAGCAAAATAGCGCGAATCTCATAAAAGTCGACGTAAATAAATCTAGAGGCGGCGCGCGTTCCCAAATCGGATATATTATTATCTAGGGAGTGTATAAACACTTCTAAGCGATAGTAAACCACTCGGGACCGTCGGCGAAAAAAAACTTTTCGAAACATACAAGTCATCATCACCATTGGATTGACTGCTTAATTTCAAAGCTCTTAACTTCTGGTTGCGCAATGAAAACATCATTTTTTTTTTTTTTTCTCTTTCGCATTATGGGTTCAATCCTGCCTGTTTACTACCACTTATTTTTCTTTTACACCTCTCTTCACCCAAACTACCTACTGTTGTTTTGAATAGCCCCCCCCCCCGCTACTACCACTTTTTTTTTTACACCCCTCCCGGAGTACCTTACTACACCACCTACACACAACCGGGCAATGCTGGGTACCCCCGCTAGTATATATATATATATGTATATATACATACTAGCGAGGGGTACCCGGCGTTGCCCAGGTGTTTGGAGGTGTGCGTGGAAACTCCGGGGGTGGGGAGGGGGGAGGTTAAAAAAAATAGTCAGTATGAGGATCGAACCCGAACCCTTGAGGCAAAGTTGTAAATTAAAGTGTGAAAAAAAAAAAGAAACGTACGACGTTAACCATTGTCCCACCGCGAGATGCTAACGGAAACATGTTTGAATTTATTTAATTACTTGGATTTGGCAGGTGCACATTTTAATGAGTTAATGAGGTCAAGTTTGACTGCGGGATAGTATTTCATTTACTGCTGAACGCTCCCCCCCCCCCCAAGATGTTATAGGAAAAGACTAACCCACATGCGGCGAGCGACAAATGTTGGATATTTATCTTCCCGAAATCGAGCAAATTACATAGACAGGCGAGCTTCGTTGTTAACTGTGAGATATTACGATTTATATGTGATATAAAAAGTTTTAAAAAGTTGTGAACCGACCGACTGCTTCTCTGAAAAAAGCCTTTTGTAGACATACAGAAAAAGCGAACACACATACACACATTTTCGCTTTTATATTTATAGATATATATATATATATATATATATATATATATATATATATGAAGGGATTCAAGAAGAATTAATGACTTCTTTAAATGGAGACTTATCAGGAAAAAAAAAGCTCAACACATGGATGGAGCTTAGATACAAAAGGAAAAAAAAAATCGACAATAGAAAAATATATACTGGTACATTTAATCATCAGTGCAATTGGTTGAATATCTCTTGCACTTGGTTCAACAGTTATATTTGCCAAGTGTTATTTTTTTAATTATTAAAAATTTTTTCATGCGCAGCTCTTACAATAACTGGAATGATGGAGATCAGGGAATCAATCACTCATTCTTGGTGGGTTGGACTGGCTTGCTTTAAAGGCGCAAGTTTTATAGGATTATCAAATACAGTCCTCAGTTGCTTGTACATCCTCATGGAGTAAGATGATGACATTAGCTTTTTGCAGTTCTTACAGGGAGATGTCAACGTCCATCTACATATAGCGCCTGATTTGCCCAAATTGTCATCCATCTGGTACTGACCAGGTTCAGTGTTGCTTAACTTTGGTGATCTAGCGAGAACCAGTGTGTTAATTATGCTGTATATGGAAAACAAGGTGTTACCATCATCTCAGATGGTGAACCCTCCTGGTTACCAAGTTTTTTTCAGTGATCAATCGATTCCAAAATTCCCCTCTCCCGATTGCAAAACAATTACTGGTTCTGTTCTAAATTCCTGATTCTTATACAATTAAAGATTATTTTTAAATTTCTAAATATTTAGCCATGGAGTTGTTTTTTATTTATTTATTTTAATTTTTGAATCATCGTAAAAACTCCTGCAATAGTTGCATATATCAAAAGGGTTGATACACTATAAAACAAAGCAACCAAAAAGAACTAACTTGGGGAGACTCCATGTTTTGACAAGCTTCTACGCTTGCCCTTTACTCCTGATCTGAAATGGAACACGTACATCAAATCCGTTGCAAAGGTCGATGGGAAAATGGTGGGATCCTTCTATCGATGCAGTAGATATCTCACTGCTGATGCAATTCTCTACCTATATAAGAGCTAGGTACGTCCAAGGATGGAGTACTGTTACCACATCTGGACAGGAGCTTCTAGAAAGACCTTATTCTGCCTGGACAGAATTCAAAATAGACTTTGTAGCCTAGTGAGGGATGTCCTTTTTTCTTCCCTGCAAACTTTTTCTCACAGAAGAGACATTGCGAGCCTGTCTCTGCCTTATTATTTTCATGCCAGGTGCTCGTCTGAGCTCCAATCTATGCCCTCCTCGCCAAACTTTCATGAGAAACACTCGTCTAGCTGAAAACACTTAATAGTTTTCCCCACTCTTTATCTGTATCTAAATCTAAACCTTCCATGAACAAAGCTTCTTTCTTAGAAGTGCAGACCTGAGGAACTCTCTTCCATTTGCCTGCTTTCCAGCTGACTACAACTTAGTTGTCTTCAAGTCCAACGTAAACAAATTCTTGATGAGCCGTTCCCCTTAAGTAATCCAATTTACCAAATTTCGATTACTACGATATTGTCCCATTGACTACTGTACACTTTTTAACCCTTATCCTCGAGTGCCCTCTGGGCTTTAATAAGTGGTGACTCCTATGTAAAAAACAAAAACAAAAAATTATTTTTTGCTGATACTATTATTTCAGAAAAGTAGAAATTCAAATTCAGTTAGCAAAAATATAAAGTATTGACAGCCATCAAATATTGATTAAAAAAAAAAGAAAAAAAAACAAAAAGAAAAAAAGAAAGAAAAAGAGAAGAAAAAAAAGAAAAAAAGAAAAGAAAAGAAAAAAGAAAAGAAAAAAGAAAAGAAAAAAAGAAAAGAAAAAAAGAAAAAAAAAAAGAAAAAAAAGAAAAGAAAAAAGAAAAAAAAGAAAAAAAGAAAAGAAAAAAAAGAAAAGAAAAAGAAGAAAAGAAAAAGAAGAAAAGAAAAGAAACCTTGTACCCAAATGAACACTTGACATATCAACTTCAAGAGATATCAACTTCTGAAGTGTGGGCAATATTTACACAAAGATCTTACTGCGATGCTCAAAAATGTAGATTGCTGAAAAGATGCACAATGTTGCATTTTTGATGGGATGCACAGATGCATACTGCAGAAGGCAGGCTAGCAATGGGAGAAATGTTTAGTTAAAAGTAGAGAGACTACTCAAACAATTGGATGATTCTTTGAAATAATCTCTTCATGGAGGTCCCATATTGTACTTGTGTTCCGCTTGAAATTTTCACAAAATTACCATCATCTCAGATATTCAGCACTTCTGGTCAGTAGGTTTTTTTAGTGATGGGACGATTCTAAAATTTTTCTCCTGATTCGAATACAACTGTAACAGAGCGTAGACGCACATATGGAAACAGCAGCTGCTGTATGACAGCCAAGGTATGCAAATGATCAAGTCGTGTGTGAGGTGACGTCACAGCAAGGAAGAAGGAAATAAAAAGATTATAAAAACAGAAATATGTGGCCCAAGGAAGACAGAAATAAGCATATTACACATGTGACCTGAGAGCGGCAGAGAAAGAAGTGTTCTAAATATGGCCGAGACAAAAACAGAGTACAATGTGTTCGACATGGCAAAGTCTAGTTAAGCACATTGGAGTATGAAAAGATTTTTGAACAAAAGACAAGGCGTTATTCTGGAAAGTACCTGTAAATAAATGTCTGTTGTTTGAACTGAAAAAAAAAAAAAGTCACATGCTTTCCTTGTTTTTTGTTTCCTTGTGACTGTCTGCATACAATGTGTGGGTCCCGAGTGTTACACATTAAAGTGACAGACAGTAGTTGGAATATCTAAGTTAAGAGTATTGAATATTTGGCATCCGGGAGGATGCCTCATCCCCAGCCCAGTCAGTTCAGAGGGGAAGGTGAATAAAGACATGGAAGACTTTTATAATAATAAACTTGAGAGACATGGATAAATAAAGACCTGGCCAGAGGTAGGTTAGTGTGGAAGTCAACTTCTTAAAGCCGTCCAACACATGCCAGTATCTAAAATGGATGTTCAATCGAATATGATGATGATGATGACATTACAGCAACATTTGATCCAATTAAGTCTAATTCTTCCCGAATCTATGCTCTATAACCCCTCCGTATACCCCCTCCCCCCGCAGTAGTATTAATAATTTATTTTACTTAGCTCCTTTATTAGTTTGTTAGGCATAATTTAGTTTAAGGATCAGTTTGAAATAGTTTCTATTGACTTAATCATAAAAGATGAAATAATTATTTTGTGATATTTTAAATAACATAAAAATAGAAAAAAAAAAAGGAAACGCTGCATGTCAGGAATTAAAAATCAAGAAAGACATTTATTAGAAATGAAAAACAAAAAAAAAAAATCTATGTTTTTTTTTTTAACTCCGAGAAAGATGCAAGGAGATCGCTGCAGGAAAAAGTTTTATTTAGCCTAAGGACGGAATCTGATTCTGTAGAAATTTCCTGAAGGAAACAACACAAACACAATTACCTTTTTTTTTTTTTTCTTTTTTTTTTTTTGAATAAATATTTCTGTTGACTCCAGCTTGGAGAGTATCAATGACAAAATAATGCTGGAATCAAGATGAATTTCTCAACCTGAATCCCCCCACCCCGGTCAATGTGGCCTAATGGGCGAAATAAAGACCTACCTTTAAAAAGTTGATTTTTAGAGGGTGCTCGGGTCTCGGATTTTTTTAGCAGCATTTGGGTTTCATTCGATTTTTTAGCGGCATTCAAGGACTGGTTAAAAAATTGTCACCAGCAAGTAATTTTCACAATATTAAGACCTTCATTTTCCCATGTTTTCTCTAAAACTGTAAGTTACAAAACACCATTCTCTCCCCATGTTAAGGATGGGTTGTAAGGGACAAATGATGAGATATGATGATGTCCCATACTTATGCCGATTGTATTATTTGAAAATTACTTCTTAAAAATATGAATTCGTATTTGGATTATTTACACTATAGTTTTCTTATCTTAATGGGTTGTTATTTTTTACATTTCAGCTAATGTAATCTTTAACCTTCTTCGAAATTGAAAATTTTTAGTTGGCTACATACTTTTGAATGATTTTGTAGTTAAAGCACAACGAGTTTTCCTTGCCCTAAAGACATTTTGGAGCAGAGTTATCTGCCCGTGATTCTGACCAAATAACAAGAGAACAGGAAAATTCAAAATGGATGACACCGACCAACATCGGTACAGTAATAATTAAATTCTCTTCATTTCATAATAACTACCAGTTTTAGAATTGCTAAAAAAACAAAAAATTATTATTGTAGATCTAGATAGAATCGTTTTCATCCAATTATTTCATCATATTTCTTATATAATGTGTCTTACCACTTTTCTAAGAGGAAACTGTGCATAATTTTTAAACTGAACTCTTTATCTAATCAACAAAGGTAGATTGTAGTCGATATGCAGACTCGGTAAAGGTGATAATAGTTATTTTTAGATTTTATTACCTGTACCAAGGATTGAACTACCAACCCCCAGAAGACTCACTTACAACTGATTGCTAAGCTAATTCTTGTGCCATATAGAGGCTGAAGGTTCAATCCTTACTACAGGTGACAATAACAAATAATAGTTAACTTCTCTATCAATTCATGGCTGATGGAACAAGAACAATCTCCCTTTGAGAATTAAATATAAGATTCGGTTCAAAATTCCATACAGATTTCCTTTTTTCTTCTTTGCACCATTTGTCTCTCAAACATGATGTTGCTAATGTCTTCTATAAATACTAGATTTTTTTTTTTTTTTTTCAGAATTGTCCATTTTATTCCGTGCTTTCTTTGTTCCAGATCTACTGGTCTTCATCAAAATACCTCTTAATATATATTCTTGTTCCTGCAGCGTCTTTTCAAGATCTGCAGGCTCGTAGAACTCTTCCTGCTGACTTTTTTTTCTTGTACTTATAATGATAGTCTTGAAAAGACTAAGGTTAATAGTAGTGATGGGACAATTCCAATATTTTTTACCCGATTCCGATACAATTACTAATTCCGATTCTTTATAACTCTCTGAATATTTAACTATAAAAGTGTTATTTTGTCCCGATTACTGTAAAAAACATCTTAAATGTGCATATATTTTCTCAAACATAAAAACACACTTGTGAGGAGATGGTCTAGAGATTTTTAGTCTTACTGGAAGTTTAAAATCAATTAATATTTATTATTACTACAAGCAATGGAAGTTGTTTCTTAAAACAAAAAATATTAAAGGAATCGGTTTTAGCATCAGAAAATAGGCGCAAATTTTCTTGATTCCGATACCGATATCCCAAACAGCTGATTTTTCCGATTCCTAATTCTGATTAATCTTCCCAACACAAGTTAATAGGCATCCCCTGTATTTGTGTCAATCATATTTGTTTTTTAGCTTTTGACGTCAAGTGGTTTTATGTCTTGTCCGGAGCAACTTCCAGAGGTTTTTTTGTTTTTTTTTTAATCATATCTTTGTTCTATTCTATCAGACTCATCTCTGATGAGGCTCCTATTTTATTAGAAAGGGAAACTAATGTAACAACTGGGAGAATAAACAGAAGGATATCTAAATTTAAATTTAAAGTTACATCTGAAAATGATGAGATGATACTTTGGATTCATTCAAAGCTTTTGTTTTAATTTTGTATTTGTCAAAGTGCCTCACTTGAGAGTTTGTTTCCTCCCCTTTCTGGCCTTGTGTCACACCTTTCTATGAATGGGGAGTGCTCAAGAGTCAATGTTTGAAGGTCTGGTCGGTGCAGCGCTTGAAGGGAGTGGTTGGTAGTCAGCAGCGTTTGAAAGAGGGTGGTCGGTAGTCGGCAGCATTCAAACGGGGTGGTCGGTAGTCGGCAGCGTTCAAAGGAGGTGCTCGGTAATCAGAAGCATTTGAAAGGATCGCTGGGAGTCAGTATTGTTTATTTCTTTCTTACTTTTTTTTTTTTTACAACCAATTCTCCATTCTAGATTTTAAAATAATTTCCTATCAAATCATTTTCTTTCATTTTTTTTAAAATTTGTTCCAGACTTTGTTTTTCCAGAAATCAAGTAAATAATAACAAATTTCATTTACATCCATGATTCGTCATTACAAGATTCAAGATGAATGTGATGCTGAAGATGATGGAAAGAGGTTTCAACACCCTTTCATACGTCCATACGTCACCATGGTGAGGCTGATCCCTTCTCAGCAGGTGCATTCAAGAGCGAATGATTTGCATACGCTCCCCTGTTGCTGGTATCAAAAGAAATGAATCTATTTTAGATTATCATGCACGCATATCTTTTTCTTTCTTTCTCATTCGTGTATCGACTGATGCTCATAGTTCAGCCTCATTTCACTTATATTGCTCGAACGTCCGTTTGGCCTCGGGTGGCTTTTTTGCCATCATTTGCCACACTTCACATTTAGTCACACAAAAGCAAGCTTCCTCCCAGTCTGGTACAAGGCCAACAGTATGGAGTACTATCTGCATATACCTTATGCAACAGTAGCACGATCAAGACGAACGGCATGGGAGACTAAAAAGCATAAAAATAGCAACATTGGCCTATACAAGGGATATAAGGTTGATAGGATTATGGCCGACAAGATAATCCATGAAATCCTTTACTTACGCTTCTGGACATCAAAAGAACAATAGAATATAATTTTAAGTTGCGTAGAATAAAAAAGTTGTGTAGGTTGGATGTTAGGCAACATTTCTTTTGTAATCGAATTACAGATCAATGGAATTGGTTTCGGAATCAAGCAATAAAGGCAAAAATCAACAAAATCTTTGGAAAAAATCATGTAGACAAGCTAGAGTCAAGTTAAAATCCAGATACTATATTTGATGCAAACCATAATGCTAAAATATATGTTAAGTTACCCAAGTTGAAGTAATGCATGAATGAGCACGTGACGTCAGCTGACAAACAAAGCACATCTAGAGTTAATTAAATGGGGGAAAAAAAAAATGATTTAACAGAAATTTATTTTCAAATCTACACTTCGAGGTGGAGAATTGGTTACAAAAAAAAAAAAAAAAAAAAAAAAGACTCCAGACCCCCTTTTCAAACGTTGCCAACTATGGAACCCCATCCACTTCAAATGTTGCGAATTACAAACGACCCCCACTTTCAAACGTTACCACTTACCGACCCCCCTCCCATTTCAAACGTTGTTGACTACCCCTCCCCCATTTCAAACGTTGCTGACTACTGACAAATCCCCCTTCAAACATTACTAATTACCGACAACTCTACCCTTCAAACTTTGGTGCCTCCTGCCTATTGGTGACTTTTGGGGGGAGAGGGATAGACAAGTTTATCAAAGCTTCATTAATATTTATTTTACCATCAAAACCTACTATACACCTGACAAGGTGTTTATATTAGCAAACATGTATATTAAATAAATTTACGAAATATTTCATCTGGATCAACATTTCATTTTTTCTTATTGATACAAAAAGGAAGTAGGAAGCATTATTCTTCTACAAAGAGAGTACTCCCACTGCTACACTTCCACAACACGGACTAATGCCAGGCCATTTTAAAATCAGCAGGAAGAAAGAGTTTGTTTACTACCACCTAATGAGCTCATTCAATCCCATTATTCGATTTGTATGTAAAAACAAAAACAAATATTAAGCTCTCTTTAAAAAAAAAAATAAATAAATTAGTATCATTTCTTTGCAATTATTTTTACTCTATTTCTATGTCTAAAATTGCAATGTAATTTTAGAATAGAATTTGTGATTGCAGAACCGATGAACTGAATTGTTCAGTAAAACAGGAAAAGCTACAAATTAAAAATTGGAAGCACTGGAATCAGATGAGGTAAAATTATTTCAAGATGTGATAAATTACATTTCAAGATGTGAGATAGACTGCAAGAAATTCTATGACACAACATTCGGCCATCGGAAATAAGTGCAAAAAAAGAGTTTTAAGAATTGGAAAAGATTGGTTATGAAATGTAAATAAAGGGGAGAATCGAAATGGAGAGTGTGAATAAGAGAAGAAAAATATGACGGTAGAGAGGAGAGAGAAAGAGAAAAGAGGAAATGGAGATGAGACGGAGAAATGATATGAGACGGAGAAATGATAGGATACAAGACCACAGAGACGATGTGAGAAGAGACAAAAAGACACTGCAACTCAGATAGAAGAGACAAGAGAGAGAGAGACAGGAGACAGAGAGGGAGAGACAGGAGACAGGGAGAGAGAGGGAGAGACAGGAGACAGGGAGAGAGAGGGAGAGACAGGAGACGGGGAGAGAGAGAGACAGGAGACGGGGAGAGAGAGAGACAGGAGACGGGGAGAGAGAGAGGGAGAGACAGGAGACAGAGAGGGAGAGACAGGAGACAGAGAGGGAGAGACAGGAGACAGAGAGGGAGAGACAGGAGACAGAGAGGGAGAGACAGGAGACAGAGAGGGAGAGACAGGAGACAGAGAGAGAGAGACAGGAGAAAGAGAGAGAGAGAGAGGGAGAGACAGGAGACAGAGAGAGAGAGAGAGGGAGAGACAGGAGACAGAGAGAGAGGGAGAGACAGGAGACAGAGAGAGAGAGACAGAGAGGGAGAGACAGAGACAGAGAGGGAGAGACAGAGACAGGAAACAGAGAGACAGAGACAGGAAACAGAGAGACAGAGACAGGAAACAGAGAGGGAGAGACAGGAAACAGAGAGGGAGAGACAGGAAACAGAGAGGGAGAGACAGGAAACAGAGAGGGAGAGACAGGAAACAGAGAGGGAGAGACAGGAAACAGAGAGGGAGAGACAGGAAACAGAGAGGGAGAGACAGGAAACAGAGAGGGAGAGACAGGAAACAGAGAGGGAGAGACAGGAAACAGAGAGGGAGAGACAGGAAACAGAGAGACAGAGACAGGAAACAGAGAGACAGAGACAGGAAACAGAGAGGGAGAGACAGGAAACAGAGAGGGAGAGACAGGAAACAGAGAGACAGAGACAGGAAACAGAGAGACAGAGACAGGAAACAGAGAGACAGAGACAGGAAACAGAGAGACAGAGACAGGAAACAGAGAGACAGAGACAGGAAACAGAGAGACAGAGACAGGAAACAGAGAGACAGAGACAGGAAACAGAGAGGGAGAGACAGGAAACAGAGAGGGAGAGACAGGAAACAGAGAGGGAGAGACAGGAAACAGAGAGGGAGAGACAGGAAACAGAGAGGGAGAGACAGGAAACAGAGAGGGAGAGACAGGAAACAGAGAGGGAGAGACAGGAAACAGAGAGGGAGAGACAGGAAACAGAGAGAGAGAGGGAGAGACAGGAAACAGAGAGAGAGAGGGAGAGACAGGAAACAGAGAGAGAGAGAGGGAGAGACAGGAAACAGAGAGAGAGAGAGAGAGGGAGAGACAGGAAACAGAGACAGAGAGAGGGAGAGACAAGAAACAGAGACAGAGAGAGGGAGAGACAAGAAACAGAGAGAGAGAGGGAGAGACAGGAAACAGAGGGAGAGACAGGAAACAGAGAGAGAGGGAGAGACAGGAAACAGAGAGAGAGGGAGAGACAGGAAACAGAGAGAGAGGGAGAGACAGGAAACAGAGAGAGAGAGGGAGAGACAGGAAACAGAGAGAGAGAGGGAGAGACAGGAAACAGAGAGAGAGAGGGAGAGACAGGAAACAGAGAGAGAGAGGGAGAGACAGGAAACAGAGAGAGAGAGAGGGAGAGACAGGAAACAGAGAGAGAGAGAGAGAGAGAGAGAGAGAGGGAGAGACAGGAAACAGAGAGAGAGAGAGAGACAAGAGGCATAAAGAGACAGGAGATAGGAAGCGAGAAGAGAGAGAAAGAGTGAATAAATGACACGGTAGTAGGTAAGACAAATCAACTCAATATATTTAGAGTAAAAATCGAAAAGTAAAATAAAATAGTTACTATAGCAACCAACAACGAACAGCATCAACAAGAATATCGTTTTTTCCAGTCACTATTTTCTGACATTTCAACAAAGTGAAACACTAAAATTAAGCACGACTTTAATGCAACAGTTAGAATAAGAACAAAATGGCAGTTGATATAATTAGGCATAGAAGTTACGTTTCAATTTAGAGAAAAATCGGCACGTTCCTTAAACTTAAAGAAAATCGAGAAAAAAAAAGACTACTTAATGTCTTTGTAAATGCAGTTATAAAAGACAATGTACAAAAAAAAAACAAAAAAAAAAATAACATTTGTTGAAACAAAAGTTTACTTTCTCCTTTTGTCTCGATTCCAACCCAAAAATGTGCGCTAAACGAGGATTCTCTCAAAATAAAAGACTTTGGTAAAATGTCAAGAAATTGCAGAACTGGTGTCTCGCGGCTTAACTCTTGTTTATTTAAAGAACGTTCACTTCATGTCGATCACATTCTAAAGCAAGTTCCTGCTTTCAAAATGAAAGCCCCCCCCCTTTTTTTTTAATCCGCAGCAGTCAAATATTCTTTTGAACTACTTTCTTTTGTTGCAAATAGACAATAGTTTAACACTGAGTGATTGGCCTACTAATCAACCAGAGGCCCGGCGTAGGAACACAAAAAAATTGTTATTGTTCTTTGCATGTGTTTGAAGCATGTAGTCAGACGACAGTTTCTCCAGTTTTTTCGGGGGTTTTTATGCAATCCTTTGCATTATTGTTGTAATCTAGAAGACGTTTCAAACTGCATCAGTTGGGCAATAGAGGGGAGACAACGCAGTGTTGCATCATATGGTCCTCTTCTCCACATTCGCAGATGGTTGCATCAATTTTGTAGTCTCATCTAGTCACAGAAAGTTTTGATTGCCCCATTCCTGTTCTCAGGCGGTCAAGGTTTTTCATCATTGTTTCTGAACCAAAAGGGGGAGGAGGCCCTTAGACGGGGTGATTCCATGTAAGTAAATGGAACAGAGAGGGAGAGGGGATTTTCTAATCGTCTGGTCCATAGCTGTAGTCTGGTCTCTTCCTGATGTGTTGCTTGGGGATTCGATATGACTGAGGAAGCTTCTCCTTGACTTCAGGAATTTGCTGAATTACTTCTTACAGCACCCACACAATACTCACTCAGCAATTGGAGCTAAGATACCATCTAGTCAAGGCTTATTTTGTCAACTTTCCCAAAAAGTTCCCACTTATCAAGGCCCAAAGGCTACTCAAGAACAAGGGTTAAATGAGTGTAAGGTGGACGGTGAGACAACACAGACGATTGGTGGTGGTGGTGATTGAGCAAAATTTCATTATTTAACAAGATGGCTCAACAAGATTGGATTTGAAAATGACCATGTTGTAATCAGCTGAGAAGCAGCTCTGTGATATTGTGTTCCATAGACAGGCAGTTCTAAGGAAGAAACTATACTCATAGAAGTTTCGTTTAGTTAACTATGAAGTTAGATGGATACAAAAAAAAAAAAAAAAAAAAAAAACCATGGTGCCATTAACTATATGCACTACTTCCGGTTCCATTTTGTTAAAATCCTGATTAAGATATTTAAACATTTCAAACGAGTTTTTCTTCTAATTATACGAGGGTCGTGCAATAAGTAATGCCCCTGACTCACTTCCAGTTGTCTGATCTAGCTGAAATTTTGCATGTGCAATGATTTATATCTCTACGGGTTATGTGGCAAATTATAGCTCTGAACTAATTGTTTGAACTGAGTCAGGTGTGAAATGGAGCTTGTTGAATGTCGAGCAGTGATCTGGTTTTTGTATTTGAAAAGACGCACACTACAGGAGACTTGATGAAATGAAAGAAACTTATGGTGATAATGCCCCAACATATGACCTTGTAAAACGCTGGCATCGTGAATTTAGACATGGCCAGAAGTCTGTGGAAACAGCTCCCAGACCTGGTTGCACCCCTTCTGCCATTGATGAGGCAACTGTCTGTCAAGTTGAGGCTGCCATTTTGGAAGATCGACGCATTACTATTCGCCAAATAGCTCAAGATATCAAGATTAGTACAGGGTCTGTGGAAACTATCATCCATGACCATTTGCATATGCATAAGGTATCTACCAGATGGATACCCAGGTTGCTCACACCATTCCAGAAGCGAGAACGCAGCGAGTACTCGAGGATTAATTTGGAGATGTGCCAAGAAGATGAGTCAAAGTTTTTCAAAAGACTGATTACACAGGATGAAACCTGGGTCCATCACTATGATCCAGAGACCAAAGCCCAGTCAATACAGTGGAAGCACTTGGACTCACCACCTCCAAAGAAGGCAAGGGTGCAGCCCTCTGCTGGCAAGGTCATGCTCACAGTCTTCTGGGACCAGGACAGAGTAGTGATGACAGATTTCCTGGCAAAGGGTACCACAATTACAGGAGCCTATTATGCTTCACTTTTGAGGAAATTAAGGGAAGCTATCAAAATCAAGAGGAGGGCCAAGATTGATTTTCCCAAGGAGTCTAACCACTGTGCCATGGGTCCTTGCGGAAAATTATAGTATAAATTTTAGGAGCCTCAAACCTACTTTTATTTCTAGTGGTAAATATCACTATTTATGACTAATTATTATTAATGTATACTTGTGTGTACATATGTATGGCATAATAACATTGACACACCTGTTCTCATTAGATCGCCAAAGTTAAGCAACACATATCCTCAACTCTCAATAGCCAGGTTTTTATCTCCCTACATCACCCTGTGTGCACATGCTTGACCATTCGCTTGGTCGCCTATGGTAATGCTCTGTTGGTTAGTAATGACATGCAAAAATGTTATTTATTGGAGCTCTATGCTGGTACGTAGAGATTATGTCAACTAGTACGAATTTCGAGAGTGTTACATTATGTGCATGTCAGGACAACTTGGCGACAAATGGAGAAGAACCCAGTGCATCCAGGAGGTGAGGCGATAAGGATCAAGAATCAGTTCCGTAGAAGCAGGTGTCGAATTGCTAGGTGGAAATTGTGTTACGCGTTCGACAGATTCGAGTCACGGAAGCAAACAGACCAGAGATGCCCACACAATGTAGAAGTCTAAAGTGAATCCCCTGAAGAATGTCCATTCGCCAACCAATTTTAAATTAAGAAATTAATTTTAGGCTGTTTATTTATCTGCGGACTTTTATCCTTATCTTCATAGTTGTTGTTGCTTCACCACATTTCGGCCAACTAATCCTTCGGTCTGCTTCAGGTAGGAATGAAGCTGCTGGAACCGTAGAGATTCAATGCCTCTATCCACTGCGTGACAGGCCCCGAAGGTGAGCACTGTCTGAAGATAGCGGTTTCAATCCTACCTAAAACAGGCCAAGGGAGTTGGCCAAAAATGTGGTGACGCAACAACAACTATGGAAGGCAGTAATTATTGGGGATACAGTTAACAAACTCCGCATTCCTATCTCATCATGGTTAACCACCTGAAGAAGGTCAAAAAAAAAGTTGGCTCAAATGTGGTGAAACAATAACTATGAAGATGAGGATAACAGTCCAAAGATAAATAAATAAATATACAAATTACTTATCTCAAAGGATTTCAATTATAAAAAATATAATATATATTATAAAGGAGCAATTTTTGGTCTCTCCTTGTGAATGAATATCTCTCACTAATAAAACCTTTCAATAGCCAACAAGTCTTCTTGTGTCTCCATGTATGAATTTTATTCATCTTGAATTAAAAGATAAAGTTACTAGATGATACAAAAAAAGAAAATGGACATGGAAAAAGCGACGATCAAAGCATGAAAGCCAAACACACATGTACAAAAGATCTTTGAATACTCGAATTGTTGCTTGATTGCTCGCCTGCAACAACACAGGTACAGCGAGTATGCATTTATTGAAATACACGTGTCTCATATGTTCCCAGGTGCTTTCCTTCGTTTAAACTTGTTTAACGTTTGTTGAACAATGTTTGTTTTGTTTGTTTTTTTTAATCTTACAAAGGGATTTTAAACTGAAGCAACAAGAAAGACAAAGTATTCTTCTTTTACTAAATTAATTTGATTATCTATATACAGTCCTGGTCAAAATCATAAGACCACTTAAGAAAGTAAGCGTTTACGCATATTATTGAATTTTTAATCAAACAAATGGTTGAAAACATTGCCAAAAGGGAAAATATGATGGAAAAAAATGAAATCTGCTTCATTCGAAACCTTAACCCTGATCTAATAATTATTTTTTAAAAAACACCTGGTCAAAATGATAGGACCACTTTAATACAATCGGCTAGTTTTGAAAAAATGAATACGAAAAGCTTTCTATGTTAGTGGATAAAAAAAAAACATCTTACTTAAATTATAAATGGCAAGAGGGAAACCATTATCAGAGTTTGATAGAGGAAGGATCTTTGAGCTTAATAGGGGTGGACTCTCCCATAGATCCATTGCAAACGAAGTGAATCGTAGCAAAACGGTCATCAAATTTTTTTAAGAAATCCAGATCAATATAGGCACAAAAAGAGTCCAGGTCGACCAAAAAAAAAATAACCCCATCACTGGATTGCTGTATCAGAAGTTTAAAAACTCCAGTATGAGCTCAAGTCGATTGAAAAGCCAAACAGCAGCAGAATGTAGTCCTAAAACCATCAGAAGGCATCTGTTTCCATCATATTTTCCCTTTTGGCAATGGTTTCAATCATTTGTTTGATTAGAAATTCGATAATATGCGTAAACGTTTACTTTCTTAAGTGGTCTTATGATTTTGACCAGAACTGTATGAATAAGATAGCGTGCGTCTTATTTTGTGTGTCACACTTACATCCGAGTGACTGTCGTTGAATTGTTATGGACATCCATTTCTTGTAATAAATAATTTTACCAAGAATTTTTCATAAGTTTTGGCTTCGATTATAGCTGATAGCACTCCAGTAATCTATTTTTTTATAAATAATTTTATCAAGAATTTTTTTAAAAGTTTTGGTTTCAGTTTCAGCCGAAGGAACTCAAGTGATATATATATATATTTCATAAGTTTTGGTTTTAATTCAAGCTGATGCACCAAAGTAATATGGACTTTTTTTTTTTTTTTTTTTTTTTTTTGAAATCACACAAATCATAATATATAAAAAAATCGATAGAACATTAACTCTATATGAAATCTGCATATCACATTTAAGCGTACTTTATGACAGGGCTACGCGCCAGGCATCTCTGCTAGCTTAGATAAATACTTTTGCAGTTTTAACAAAAGATTACAATAATATGAGAGCGTCTCCATTTACGCTGAACATCTACAGAATGTCAATATCAATATATTACATATGAATGAATCCCCCTGTGGAATTTCCACAGGTCCCACTAGTTAAGTCTTATACAAATAAAATAAAAATATTAATAAGAATAAGCTTATATAAAAGGATTTACAACGAATTATTGATTGAAAAACCATAAGAAAAGAAACCTTCTCTGCCCCCAATAGCAATGGCCAGTGACTCTTTATCTGAGAGTACATCTTTCAAACTGCTTGGCCTAACGTTCACAGGAAACACGAGTTGGAACAATTACATTGAAAGCATTGGGCCGCTGTGAAGAAGGTAGGCTCTCTCTGCCGTGCTAGAAAACTACTAACACCCGAAAGTATCCTGTACCTCTATAAGGCCACTATTCGCCCATGTATGGAGTATTGCTGTCACATTTGGACTGGTGCATCTGCTACTAGTCTCTCGCTCCTAGACAAGATTCAAAAGAGTCGCCAATCTGATAGGCCCTGAACTGGCATCTAAGCTTCAGCCTCTGTCCCATCGACGAAACATTGCATCCCTCTGCCTGTTCTACAAGAATTTTAAATGGTGAATGCTCTGGCGAACTGCAGACACTTGTGCCCCCACGACGTAGACACCCTCGACAAACCTGACAGGCAGCTAAATCCCACCCCCCCACACAGTAGAGATCCCTAGATGTAAAAGATCTTTCTACGCCAGTAGTTTCTTCTCCAGAACTGCTAGACTCTGGAATTCCATTCCAGGTATCTACTTCCCCAACTGTACTGACATGCAGAAGTTCAAGTGTAACGTGAACCGACATTTTGCTGCCCAAATCCTAACATAGTGCCCCAGTAGTTGTTGGCCCTGATAGTAGCCCCTACACCAAAGTGGCAATGTGCATTGTTTGGGGTGAAAATGTAATAAAAAAAAAAAGCAGAAATAAAAAAAAATTAGAAACCTGAAAAGCACTTACCTTTCCTATACATTGTTTTAATATACTCCAAATACTGAAGTCATTTCTGGAAAACATAGGTTTTGGAAGACTAGTTCTGAAAAAGAAGAAAAGAAATTTGAAACAAAAAAATAAAGAAAAAAGAAAAATTAAATTAAAAAAAAAATATATATATATATATATATATGAACCGAAAAGGAGTATTTTCGCATTTCAACAAATCTACCAATCATATTTCCGATGTAGACAATAAAATTGAATTCTATAAAATGAAAGTTTATATTTTCCTAAAAATTCATTAAATATTTTAATTAATAGAAATATAAATTTTGAAAGTATGGAAACAAAACGCAGAAACTGTGTCAAGAAACAAACCTACGTAGGAGCAAAAGGAAATTTATATAAGTTTTGAAGATATATATGGCAATTAAGCTGTGAAGAATTTTGCGTGTTTTATCCTTGTCATCATTTGCGTGTTTTATCCTCATTCATCAGGTTATTGCATGGAATTCATGTTGCTCCATGTTTTTATATATCCCCGTGGTACTGGGTTTGCTAGTCAGCCAATTAGATTCTTAGTTATTTACACACACATTTATTGTAGCCAATGAGCATGCGCACCTGTTTCTATATTGCTTCAGCAAGGATTGTTTTCTTTTCTTTGTGATTGGAGATGACCTAGTTTTAATTTGGATGTTTATTTACTTTTTATGCTATACTAGAGTATTTTTTTAAAATACTTTTTTATTAGAGTCGCCAACCTGATAGGTCCTGAATTGTCATCCAAGCTTTAGCCTCTGTCCCATCAACGAGATGTTGCATCTCTTTGCCTGTTCTACAAGTGTTTTAATGAAGGATATTCCGACGAACTACAAGCACCTATATCCTCTCAATGTAAATACACTTGACAAACCCGACAAGCAGCTAAATCCCACCACTACACAGAGATTCTTAGGTGTAAGAAAGCCTTCTACTCCAATAGTTTCTTCTCCAGAACTGTTCGAACTCCCTTCCGGGATTTTGCTTTCCCAACTGTACTGACATGCAGAAGTTCAAGTGTAATGTGAACAGACATCTTGCTGCTCATCTCCCTTCATGATGTCCTTGTAAGTTATGTTCCAGATAGTAGCCCCCTACTTCAAAGTGGCACTGTGCCTTGTTTAGGGTGAAAACTGAATAAATAAAAAAAATTAAAAAAAAAAAAAAAAAAAAAAAAGAGGAAGATCTGCGTTATTTCAGAAATTTCCTTCTACTGAACTAGTTGCGTAACAAAGACTTGAGAGTTCAGCCTATCCTACTATCTAATCCATAGCTAAAAAAAGGATATGCGAGTTCATGCCTTTCTCAAGCGTGTTAGAGAAAGGCATGCAGTAGCCTCGACAGAACTTGGACCCAGCATGCAGAGCCCACAATTCACGTCTGGAACCACATTACATTACTGACATTTAACTGTTGACGTGTACCATAATTCTACATTTCAAATATCAAGAATATTGTTTGAAAATATATATCCATATTCTACAGGCCAAATGTTATTTCCTAACCCTCTCCCCAACAAGGAATTACAAGTTAAAATTAGGGTGTGCCTTCAGCAGGGAGGGGGGAGCAGAGTATTTTAGACGCCAAGAAATATGATATAACCAAGAATATATATATATATACACACACACTATTTTCAATTGCTGATACATAATTCGATTTGTTCCTATGATACTGGAATCCACCAACCTTAGACAAACAAATTAAGGTCAACATTTATTTCATTTTATTTTGATATTAAATTATATTTAGGTCATTGTTTTTTTTTTTTGTTTTTTTTTTTAATTGGTGGGGCTTTAAAGAAAAATATCAATAGTAAGATGAGATGGGTTTGTCTGAGGAACAAATATAATGGAAATTCTTAAAAACTAGCAGGACCCGTGCACTGGCGTTGACCGGTGGAAAAGATGGCACAAAGCCACAAAGAACTCCCCCCCAAAATAAATGAACTTATATGTAATACATTATCGAAAACTGAGCTAACATCGTTGTTTCCTGAAGTGGTACATGAGGCCCCCACCAATAGAAAGCAATGTAAGAAAGCATCTTAATATATAAGAGAATGTGCTTCCATCACTTATTTTTGCACCACCCTAATACATAAAGTTAGGCATGTGTATACGTTTATATGTCTATACAGGATTCACTCCTAAACTAATTAACCGATTATTATGAAATCTGGAATACAATTGCTATGTCTAAACGTGGGCTATATTTAGATTAATTTAGTTTCATGCAAAGGGGTCAATGAGGATGCGGAAAGCCCTTTATTAAAATTCAGGCAACTCTGACTCTTGCAAAATTTTGTATTAATTTTATCATTAAACAAATAATGAGGATTCCTTGACATGTTTTATATGGATTTAAAATTATTTTTTACGTTCATAAAATTTTAAAGGATTCAATTAGATCACCTCATGTTTTATGTGCTAGACTTGAAAAGTTTTTTTATCTGTACCTATGTCGTTTGGTGGTGTCGCGAGAGTAACTCAGGATTGTAACCTGGATCTCACCTCATCAAGTATAGTCTGATGCTACAAAGATCACACACATTCTGAATGATTTCTTTATAAATTGTTCTACACCCATACCATGTTTACAATATCTGCAGAGTTTTTAGTGCTGACACAACTCAGGAACTTTGGTAAGTGGTCAGTTCTGTTGGCAACCAAGAGACAAGAATAACTGATCATGAATAATAACTAATGTTAATTCTTCTTCTTAAACGACATTCCCCCAAGGCGAGTTGAACCAGCTTCCTCCAAAGGAGAAAGTGTCACGGGAATATTAAATACACAAGCGATCTGTAGTCACTTAAATCTCGGCCAGGGAAAGTGACGATGTTAGTTTTTTGTAGATCTTGCAGGGAAATGTTGAGGTCTTCCTATATACAGCACCTGGTACTTGTACTGATCAGAATCAATGTTGCTTAATTTAATTGCTGATTTCAAAGTTTGTATTTGTAAGCATTATAAACCAACTTAGGTGATACTCTCAAAAATTCAGTATGTTATTGCTATACATCTTATGAGATGACTAACCAATTTTTATGATGTCAGGCTCAAATGAACAGCTACAGCAGGAATTGGAATACACCATACTAAAGCCTGATTGTCTCAGCTGGTGAATTTCAAAAGTGCAATCTGGAAGTGAAGACACTTTAGAAGAATGATATGCAATTAAAATTCTGTTTTAAATATGCAAAATATGTTACAGAAACATATGGAATGCTTCAGGCTGCTTCTGCACCACCTTCCATGAATCAAGCATCAGTTTTTGAGTGGCATAAGCGATTCAAGGAAGGCCGGGAGTCTCAAGGATTATATGAGAGGTGTGAAAGGAGTAAGGCAGTGTAGAACACCATAGTTGATTGGCCAAATAAAGAATTTCATGGATAAGGGCTGTCGTGTGTCTATAGAGACAATAAGTTCAGTTTGATGTCAGTGTGGGAACTGTACACACAATTATCTGCGAGGAACTGCAGATGTGAAAGATTTGTGTGAAGTTTGTCCCAAAGGTGTAGTTCACAACTCTCTCCTTGTCACAGACTATTTGACGAAGATGGGCATTAAGACAGTTACTCATCCTCTATATAGTCCAGACCCTGCTTCCTGTGACTTTTGGTCATTCCTTAAGCTCAAAGAAAACCTTACAGGCTGTCGTTATGAGATAACGAGGGTTATTGACACGCTCACACAAGAGGACTTCTATGGGGTCTTCCAGAAGTTGTCGGAATTGTGCAACAAGTGCATTGCAGTTGGGGGAGATTACTTTGAGGGAGACTAGAGTTTCATGTGTGTACTATCAATAAAAGCGCTCATACCAAAAAGTCTGGAAACTTATTGGAGGCATCTCGTAATTGTCATCCTTCAGTGAACTTTTGAAAATATCCAAGAGTTTGTGATGACAAAAGATCTGAAGATGGAGTCGGAGCCATTGATGTATTGTTTTCCGCAAATAGGAATAATGTCTTCTTCAGGTACACATGTTGCATGTCTTTCCAGAGGAGGAGATAAGTAAGGGGCTAAGACAACCGCATATTCTTTTCATTGTTTTGACTTTCAAGTGTGTCTCTTAATTTTTATACAGAGTGATGTGATTCTCGGTTGATTGACTGTGTCGGATATATACTCGAGAGTCAAAACAATAAGAATATTCTGTTGCCATAGACCTAGAGATGAGCAACAAAGGTGTGTAACAACAAGAATAATAATTAAAAAAAAAAAAAAAAAAAAAAAAACAATAAATTACGTTGATCTTGTTAGGGGGAAAAGACATGTTCAGAAATTTGACCAGGGCTCTACATTGCGAGTGAAACAGTCGCATTTGCGAGTGATTTTTTTAAAAGTGACGACTAGAAATAATGAAACGCTTATCTTTTAGCAAGTGTATTTCTTTCTCACCGATACTCTTGCAAAGCTCACTACTGAGTGAAAAATATCTTTTCAACTTTTTTTTTCTTTTTTTTTTTTTTAAATAAAACAAGCAAAGTCAAATTATTTAAACAAGAAAAGGTAAACAAAAAAATATACTTTTTTTTTAAACAAAAGATGTTTAGAAAAACATCTGAGAAAATTAAAATGTTCATACGTTCAATTATCAACATAAAATTCGGTGTATATTTAGAATTACACTTAAAAAAATACAAAAAAATTTTGTGTACGTACTCGTCATAGAACGAAGAGGTCATATTCTAAAAATCATATGGGTTTGGCTGGTAAACGAAAATACTTAGTTGTCAAAGGACAACCAAAGATAAATTTGTCCGTATAGCTCTGTTGACTGATACTATGTCTTGCTTAGGAACTTTGGAATTTAGTTTTTGTTTTTGTTTTTTACATCATTTTGGAAAAGAAATTTAAGTCCATATATATATATATATATATATATATATATATATATATATATATATATATATAATATTTTTTTTTTTTTTTTTTGCTTTAGATTGATCGCCATCTTAAATCTTTTCTTAGTCAATCACTCAGGCTAACAAACTGTTTTCAGTTCTTTTATTGCAAACTTTAACTTTTTAGACAAGTCGTATGATTCACTATCCAACCACAAACCATAATTAACTTTCTGCTCCCCTATGATTGGTCAGGCAATGAGAGCACCTGTTTCACTCAAAAGAGTAGATTTTAAATCCAAGCCACAATAATGTGATTGGGTCTTCATGAGTAGCAACACCTTACTTTTTACTGACAGGTAAGTATATTTATCAGATACGACAGATACACCCTAGTGACGTTTTTAATTTCTCAACATAAATTGCTTTTCTGAAAATTATTTCTTGATAATTCTATCAAGTGTCCGAACAAATAGTTTGTAAATTCAGCTGTCATCAGACACACAAAAGGATAACCTTTCAAAATCACTTTTTGAAACATGACATTCAATTTGAGTATTTTCTCTTCAGCTTGTCATCTGGACATGAGAACTATGACCTTTCAAAGTTACAGTTTGAACGCGACCTTTTCAACTTGGTTGTTTGTAATCAAAAACCGGTGCTTTGATTGTGATTCCAAGTAAAGAATATGACCTTTTTAGTTATAATTGTTAATGAAAAATCAAATCTGCTAAATGTTTACTGCCTCAAACATGTATTGTTTCTCAGTTTCTTCAAATTAATTATAGCATAATCAATTTAACCCAATTAATATTCCACAAGCAAAATTCTCAGTGTCACACTTACAGGATCACATTTTTATATTACGTACCTGGATAACTTCAGATTTGCCTTCGCATGAAGCTTATTGTATCTCTAATCTGGCTTTAAAAAAAATTTGTGTTTCCCAATATCATATATATGTTTGGAGGTACAAAATTTATAAACAAACATTAGCGGAAATCTCTAGAGTTCTTTCAGCTATCATCTCATCAGGAGAAAAATCGATAGCAATGAAAATAATATTCATGGCAAAAATAAAGAGCAATAGGGGATCTTGTTTATATATATATATATATATATATATACTCGGGTTTTTTTATTCAAAAGTAATGGACTAATGAATTCAACGAGGTTGTTAGATAGTGCTCAATAAAAAGAGCTGATAATACTTGTTTATTGTTATATAAACATGGTCACAATAAACAATAAACAAGTGTATATATATATATATATATATATATATATATATATATATATTAGTGGCAAAAGACAATTAAAATAAACAATATAATTCACTAAACGAGCATAAAGGCAATGAAAATGGCATCGCGAGAAAAAATAAAAAATAAAAGGGTAGTGGTGGTCAAAGTTCTCCAAAGAGATTTAATGTTTTTAATAATTCCTTGTCGGCACAAAAAAGATTTTCAAATCATGGTATAGATTTTTTTTCTCCCTTGCAGTGCCATTTTCATAGCCTTAGACTCGTTTAGTGAATTATATTGATTTTAATTATCTTTTGGTACCTTATATATATATCTATAAAAGTGAACGTGTCTGTCTGTCTGTGTGTCTGTCTGCCTGTGTACATTTCCCTACGCAATAACTCTGTCAATTTTTAGTCTATAGACTCGAAATTTGAAATACCGGGTACTGAGATTTGGGAAAATCGATGTGACGGGTGGCAGCCAGAAATTTGGCTGTTAAGGGGTCAAATTTCAACGATTTGACCTTTAAGAACTCTACCAAACTCCTCCGACAATTTTGGGTCTAGACACTCGAAATTTTAGATATAGGTTCCTTGAACCTGGATCTAACTTAATAAAGTGATTTGAGCCCGAAACTATAAATTTTAAGGGGGTCATAATAGGGGTCAAAGTTTTAAAAAATTAACCATTTTTTTTGTTTTTTTGCACAGCATACACCTCCAAACACCCGAGCAACGCCGGGCACCCCTGCTAGTATATATATATATATATATATATATACACAACATCCCCCATTGCTTCTTCTTGTTGCCATTAATATTTTCATCGCTATTGACTTTTTCTCCTAATAAGATGATAGCTGAAAGAGCCCTAGAGATTTCCGCAGATGTTCACACGCACACACATAGCAACTACATATCACCATTTTCCAAATCATAACAATAACACATTGTAGATATCCATCATGCACCACATCATCAAATGATGGCATCCATCCCTGTCCAAACAAATTTCTCAAATAGTTTCCAAACAGTTTCATTGCATGAAATTTCAGTTTAGGTCGATTCATGGCAGAGTGTTTTCAGACATTCGATGACGTTCTGAGAGTCCCTATTATTTATTCAATTCCCCACGAGGACAAAGTTAGACACGGGGTTAATTTTTAACCCGAGAGAAATTTTACCTCTCCAAAAAACTGCACCAAGACAAAAATTTATATTGCCTCAGTCTAGAAGGATCTCTTCTTCACCAACCCAAGTGTAATACCATCACAGATACTATACATTGATCCTAGTCGAAAGGCCAAAGAGTCTAGAGAATTCACAAGTGACTCATGAGAATGCAAGCATTATAATAATTGCTCTAACACATGTTTGTTAAAGTGCACAAGTGTAAAATTCGATTCTGGTAACACATCAGATTTGACAGATTGAACTCTGCTCGCCAATTTCCACCCACCTATATAGCTGAATGATAACAGTTGTCGAGGGTTTCTTTTTCTACTCTAGTTCATTCCAACCAAGAGGCATACTGCGACTATTTTTTTTTTTTCTTTTTTTACAAAGGAATTCCCACTTATCAGGGCCCAGAGGCCACTCGAGGATAAGGGTTAATGGGTATACATTAGTCAATGTGATTATAGTGTAGTACACATAAGTAGTGGGAATTTTGTAAACTGGATTACTTAGGAGAACGGTTCATCAAGAACTTGTTTACATTGGACTTGAAGACAATCAGATTGTAGTCAGCTGGAAAGCAGGCAAACGGAAGAGAGTTCTGCAGGCGTGCAGTTCTAAGAAAGGAGCTTTGTTCATGGAATGTAAGGAAGTACCATTTGGAACCATGTCTACAGAGTCACTATGAAGAGAGATGAGCAAGATGTCTATTTACATTGTATTTAAATTTCTGAGTGTCAGTACAGTCGGGGAAGCAGGAAACAGGGAGGGAATTCCAAAATCTAATAGCTTCTTTCCTCAGACTGCTAGAGTAAAAGGCTTTCCGGCATCTAGGGACCTCTACAGTGAAGGGGTGGGATTTTGTTGCTAAATCGGTTTGTCAGGGCTATGCATGTCAAGAGAGTACAACAGTGATTAGTCCATCAGAGCACACTCCATTAAAATACTCATAAAAGAGACAGAAACAGAGGCAATATGCAGTGATGGGACAGGGGTTGGAGCTTAGTTGACAGTCCAGGACCTATTATACTGAGGACTCTTTTTTGGACCCTGTCCAAGAGGGGGGGGGCTAATAGTCGATGCATCAGTCCAGATGTGGCAAAAAAAAAAAAAAAAATATATATATATTGTGTGTGAATATTGTTGTCGACAACAAAAAAACATTGATCAGAAAGTGACAGCTTATGATTAAGAAATACTTACATCGATACTTTGAGCGATCAATATCAAACATTTGTTGCTTCAATAAATACAAATAATCAAAGACAGACGACCATTGTTGGCTATTTCCGATGCAGAACTCGACAGACCATTGAACCATGTCAAACAGAAAATGACTTGCAATCTAGATCTAAAATCTAAGACTTATAATCCAATCAAAATGCAGTTTGATCCTGAACGATGTCAAAATATATAGTGCAAAAAATGAAAACTCTTCTGTATGCAATAGTTAAATCTTTGCCAAGGCTGCTGCGAAGGTGGGCTCTCTCTACTGTGCTAGAAAGCTACTTATGCCTGAAAGTATCCTGTACCTCTATAAGGCCACCATTTGCCCATGTATAGAGTACTGTTGTCACATTTAGGCTGTCGTTTCATCAGCCATGACTGGATAGAAGTCCTAAGCAATTCGCAATTGCAGTTTTGAGTATCGCTTGTGCTGAGAACCTGTAGCATAGTACTGAATAGAGCCCTTGGTAAAATTCAGTTGCAAAGTTACACTCTTCTGGAGGTCGAAGGCTCAATCCTCAGTGTGGGTGACACTCAATAAAAGCGCAAATTGCTTAGGAGACTTCTACCCAGTCATGACTGATGGAATGAGAACAAGCTACCTCCTGTGGTTTAAATTAAGGCTCCCCTTCGAAATTCCATGCAGATTCCCCCCGAGTTCAGCAGAAAGATTCCCAAGTTTGACAAGATACATCTGAAAAAGGTTGGAGGTTACATCGTCCGAAGCATTATTAAAATAACACTGAAGATGAGAACAGTAGTCTGAAGAATCCAAATAATATGAAAGCTATTTAGATTTAAAATTGAAAATCCAGCCAAGTTAATTTTAAATGAACAGCGTTTCAAAAATAATGCCTCCTATCTTTTTTTATTCCATCCGAATGGATCAGAAGGGATTGCAAATAGCATTGTTATGATGACTCAACTTATGCATTCGTGACATGAAAGTTTCATTATGTGCATCAGAAGCAGAAATGATCATTGAATTTCTGGCAAAAATGCGCTGAGAATGATGATGACCATGTAGAAACAAATTCTGGGGCATAAAAATATATATGTGTGTGTGTATGCATAGCCATCGTTCATCATTAGTAAAAATACACTGAGTATGGTGGTGACTATGTAGAAAAATAAATTATGGAGCACAAAAGGGCACTCGTTCTAATGGTATCACTTCTGTCTTTGTAGTTCTTCAATTTTTTTGAGTTAAAAAAAATAGGCTTTACTTTTGGAACTACCTTTGTATATTTGACAACAGCTGTCCGAAATTTGTAAATAAAGATTTTTATATATATATGACAAGCAGTTATATATATATATATATATATATATATATATATATATATATATATATATAACTGCTTGTCATTGTTTCTTTTTATTTGATAAATTCTCCTTCATGTTGATTTTTTTTTCTTTTGAATAAACATTTAAAATAACCCAAGAACGCATTACCTACACACCCTTAACATTTTTTTTTATGTATTGCACATGCTTCTAACTTAGTTATATTGCCCACATGCATATCAAAGCATTATAGTATACAGTATTCAGATATTTAAAAAACATCTTTGACAACATTGGAAGATTTCAACCAAGTGACAGCATGTTACATAGAAAAAAAAAAATGTCTATTTTCTTTGAAGACTTAAGTCAAAAATGTAGTTTGGTTGTTTTACGGCATCTCGACCTTTTTGAGTTATTTAATGCAAAATTCAATCATTTTGATAAGTTATTATGCTTTAAGTTCTTTATGTCTTTAAATATTAATTCTTTGTGCTTGTTTTGGTTATTTTATTTGATAGCATATTAACCCATTCTTGGGTTATTTAATGTTGAAGTGTTTTATGGTTAAAGTTCCTTTTATCTAAAGATTTATTCAGGTTTGGTTTAGCTGTTTTGTAGTGGAAAATTATTTTAGTTTTTGGCTTTGCAGAACATAATTGAGCTTTGCAAAGGAAAAGGAAGAAGAAAAAAAAGTTTGGTACATTTCAAGTCAGGATGGTTGGTTGGATGGTTGTTTTCGTTTACGGCATATCAACCCTTTTCGGGTTATTTAATGCCGAATCTAAAGATTTTGAAGAAAAATGTTTTAATAAAATATATTTGTTGTTTTCAAGTCTGTTTCTATTTGACCCATAGTTGGGACCCTAACAGCTACTACCACTCCGGATCAGAGTGGACCTGGGAGCAATGGTAATTAAAGGGTGGCTCCACACTCCCCAAAGCCTGCAAGCTGGGGCCCCACAATTGGATATAGTTTAAGGTCATATCCAGGACCGTTCAAATCAGGAAGCTGATATCTTCGGACAGCTTGATCTGGTAGCCCCAGACGAAAATTTATATTTAAATAAACATATTTAATTTTTTAAATCTGCATTGTGCTATGTTTTTACCTGGTCTTAAATGATATAGATAGATGGCGCTTTTCCAAATTATCCGCATTATCTAAAAGGAGAATTACACAAAAACTTCATGTTTTTTAACATGAAGTTTTTGTGTAAAACTATATCCCAAATTTTACACAAATTGATCACATATTTTTTTATTTTTTTTTTAAATAAAACCCTGTGTTAATTTACAAAATAAAAAACATTCTTAACACGGGAAGGCAAAGAACTTTGTTGACTTGCTTAACTTAAAGTTTGAGTTTTGTCCCTTGTCTAATTAACCTTAAGACTGAATTTGGCTGCTGACAGCCTCCACCGACAAAATTTTATTTTATTTTTTTAAAACAAAAAATACTGAATGAATTTGTAATTTTTGGTGTACGGTCTATTTTTTTTTTTTTTACCTAACTTACATTATGTTTTTGTGATTTTTTTTTTCAATCCTCTATATCAACATCTGCTTTGTTTAACTGTAAATAAATGCTACCAAAAGCAAGAGAAGTCATTTTTCTATCTACCTGGATAAGTTTAATTGTGTTTTAACATATTTAAAAGATATTTTTGGTTGAAAACAAACCGAGTGTCCATTCTACTCAGTTAGAACGAAAAAAAAAAAAAAAAGAAAGGCTGCCATTAAGCATTACACAAAGACCCTTGATAATCGGTCAAAAATCGAAAATCAAACATACTGGTAGAAAATTACACTTTTACACAATTGGTGACATTTATTAAGTGTTTATACTGGTATATTTTTGTTTAATTTTCAATTTTTGAGTGATTATAAAGTAGCAAAATCCCACTCGTTCACTGTTGAGATCCCAAGATGCCAGAAAGCCTTCTACTTTAATAGTTTTTGCTAGATTTTGGAGTTCACTCCGTTTCCTGCTTTCCCGACTGTACTAATCTGCAGAGGGTTAAATGTAATGTCAACAGACATCTCGCGGTTCAACTACCCCTCACCACCACAAGTAACTTTCTTTTTTTTTACTTTTTCAAACAAAATTAACATTAAAGATGAATTAAATGGAGTAATAAGTATGGTTTCCTTTCATCATTAAAGACAATGGATCCTTTTTTTTTTTTTTTTGAAGTAATGAATAGTTTACAGTGAAGTAAAGGTTGCATAATCACTAGAGCTTGGACAACAGCATATTCTTTTCATTGTTTTGACTCGAGTGTGTATCCGTTGATATCTTATATGCTTTTATATAGTGTTGTGGTCCTCGGTTGATTAACCGTGTCTAATTGTGTCGGATATATACTCGAGAGTAAAAACAATGAAAAGCATATTCTGTTGCCATAGCCCTAATAATCACCAATCACACTTATTTTCCTGATATTGTATTACTTAAGTTCAACGGTAGAGAGAAATTCAACATGATGCTACGATAATCTAAGGCTTATACTGAATAATTTTTGAATAGAGATTAAAGAATATTAATGTAATTGATCAGTTCAGATTTGAAGAGATCATCTTGAAAAGAATAGAAAAAAAAAAGTAAATACTATAAAAATCATTTTAAAAATAGAAACTGAAAAAACTACAATAATTCAATATCTTTCATAGGAAAATCTCTTAATTAGGGAAAGAAAAAAACTTAGAAAGGAAAAATTATATCTGAGCCAATTTGTAGTAGTTGTAGCAGTAGTTTAAGAGCATGATATAAATAATGGGCCAAACCAAGCCGTAAATGGTCATCCATCTGGTAAGTCATTATGGCAACAAGGGTTTTGATTGGATTGAATTGGTTGGTTGATTTTGTTTTACGGCATATCAACCCTTTTCAGGTTATTTAATGCCAAATCCAGTAATTTTGAAGAAAAAGTTCTAATAGAATATTTTTTTTTTCCAAGTCGGTTTCTACTTAACCCATAGTTGGGACCCTAACAGATACTACCACTCCGAGTCAGAGTGGACCTGGGAGCAATGGCAATTAAGGGGTGGCTCCACACTCCCCAAAGTCCACAAGCTGGGGCCTCACCATCGGATATAGTTTAAGGTCATATCCAGGACCGTTTTGATTGGAAGACATAAGCAAAATTTATTCTGCAACAGCAATCCCATAACGTCTAACCCTTCTTCAATGTGATAGTGGTGGAGATTGAAATAGTGTCAGAAGTACATAGCTAACAATTCTCTGGTGAAATTCCAGGCGGAATCAACACCAACATTCATCATCCTTTGGTCGTTTTTGCCTCTGCGTTATCCCTTTCGCATGAAACTAAAGTAAACTACATATAAACAAGATTATTCGGCTTCATGCTTTAGAGGCTGTGTTCCAAAATTTACAATTATCAGTTAATTAGTTTAGGAATAAATCCTATGTGCACACAACTTTAAATCGATAGACATGCACCACCAAAAAAAAAAAAAAAAAAAAACCCAGAAACTATCTTATCTGTTGTGAAAATCTGACAGTCAAGCCTGACATTTGACTTTCTCTATCGTCAGAATTTTTTTTTTTTTTAATAATTTTTCCTCAAGAGAAGATAAGTATGTTTTGTCAGAAAGAAAAGTTTAAAATTAATCAATAATCATGAAAATACCAAGATCTTACAATGTACCAAGAAATTCTTAATCTATAGTTCTGATAAAATAGAAAACTAAAACTAGTATATATGAACGTACGTTCGTTCAATAACTCAATGCGAAAAAAACAAAGAACAATAATTTGGTCAACAATTTAAAACCTAGCAAAACTTAAATTTCTTTCACAATCGATCCGTAATAATATTTCGAATTTCTGTTATAAGCAGGTCAGAGAATAAAAGTTTAGTTTCGATCACGGCTTGAGGAACTTGCTTGTCTACCACACTGAAGAGATGTGATACAGCAAAACAGTGTCTGTGGATTACTAATACATTTGAGGACATACAGTAAAATGGGATGTTGTGGAAACAGGATGTGTGAAAAAAGACAAAAAGTAAAAAAAAAAAATAGATAAATAAACATGAGAATAAATCAACAAAAACAAGAGCTTTACCAGTTTCATTTAGATTGTCCAATGCCTTTAGAAAAATTTTTGTAAAATTCTGAAGACATCCAGTGGTCCGAATGAAACCGATAGAGCCCTCGTTTTTATAATTTTATTTGTTTGCTTTACCTTCTGTCATTTCACACACACACACTACAAAAACTATCTGTTCTCTAGGCAGCAATTAAGGAAACTTTAGTCTTCATCAAAATGTTACATGAAAAGGATTTCTGTATTTTCATGTAATTTAGCAAAAAAAAAAAAAAAAAGAAGAATTATTTTACATGAGGCCCTGAGGAGCTGCAATACAGCAAAACAGTACTGTATGCAGATGACACACACACACACATATATATATATATATATATATATATATATATATACATACATACACACACGTGACACGGTCTGTGTGTGTGAGGAACGGTATCTATCAAACTACTGTCAATTTTTGATCTAAAGACTTGAAATTATATGTATATATATATATATATAGAAAGAGAGAGAGAGAGAGAGAGAGCGAATTTGGACCTGTGGAACAAATCTTATTTGGTTTTTAGCTGGTGAAAATAGATGCTAAGGAAGGAGTAAATATGGAGAAAAAAAAATTGGAACTAGACAGACATAAGTCAACTAAACTTGTTATTTCGATGCATGCACAAATATATATCTATATCTTTTATTTTTTTGAAGAATAAGAATGAGCCTTTCACTCTGGACGTCTCTAAAAGAATATAGCATGTAAAAGTCGGGCAAATTAAAGATAGATCCGACCCCCGTTTGTAACTTGTAGATATGATTTAGACAATATATAAAGTTTTAACAAGTGACCCGATCGAGCGCACCTCCCCAAGCCTTTGCCGTACATACACAAAAAGTGCACACACACACACACACACATTTTCGCTTTATATATATATATATATATATATATATATATATATACTAGCGGGGGGGGGGGGGTACCCAGCGTTGGCCGGGTTTTTAGAGGCGTGTATGGTTGGGGGGGGGGTAAAATGGAAACAAAGCTAAGTAATAACCCTGTTTAAATATTATAAAAACAATGTTAAAACTGTTAAAACTATTAAAAAAAAAAAACAATCAAAAAAATGAACATGATGCAATATGAACGGTCCGGCGGTGCCCGGGTGTTTGAAAAATCCCAAAAAAGTTTGAAGGAGGGGGGGGGGGGCTCGAACTCGAATCATTGAGGCGAAAACGCCAAAAGAAAAAAAAAAACCTAATGAATTAACTAAAAAGTGTAATTTCAGTAGTCTCGCATCATATTCAAATTGTAAATTAATTTTTTTGTTTTCTCGAATTCTAAATGAATTTGTTTTAATTTAAATGTATGCAAGTGAATTCACGATATCGTTGCGCTGTAATAATAAACAGTAAAGAATTAATTCTTTGTGTAAAAATGAATGTTGAGTTGAAAACACTAATAAATAAAGGTCAGATTTAGATTTCACGGTTAGAGTCGTTAAAAGCGGAAGTAAAAACCGGTTAGTCCCGTAAGTTGCGTCTTACGCTTACTAAGAAAAAGCAAAACCAAAACAATAATAATAATAATCGCGTTTTCGTTTTTTTTTTTTTTTCTTATGGAAAAAACAGAAAGCATAAATCAGGGGAAAAAGATTAAAAAAAAAAAAAATGGCATAAATAACCTTGTACGATTCCAAACCAATGTTTCCTCGTACTATTGTGAACGCATCCGCTGCGGTGTAAATGGGGAGCGAGGAAAGGAGGACTCTAATAGAAAGAAAAGATGTTGCAACTTTCATTGCATCTAACCGATTTTGGCAGTGGACTCTCACCGGAAAAAATATAGGAATGTACCATTGTCGAGGAACTGTAGAGGTAATAGGCCTATAGCACACCTCAGATAATGTGATACAGTTTGTATGCATTACATTTGCATGTAATGTCATGATTTTTAATCCTATTAAGGTCAAAGTCGGAGGGGAAAAAATGAGTTCATTTTATTTATATAGAGAAGAAGATAGATAGATAGATAGAAGACAGAAAAATGGCTTAATTGAGATTAAAAAATAAGGAACCATTTTAATTTTTTTCTTTTTTTTTATAATTTAGAAAGATGAGGCGAGGTAACGTTATCATCATCATGAACACTAAGAACAATAACAACGTACGTAATTAATTATTAAAAGGAAATTTTGTTAATCATTGTATTTTATGCAGTTATTTTTTTTAAAGATTTTGCTATGCATAAATATATGCATGCATAAACTCGAAAAAAAAAAAAATCGAACGGAAGTTATTTTCGATTTTAAACCCTTTCCATTAAATCGTTTTAATATTACTATTGATAATTGTAATATCAATACTAAGACAACTATTGCGTATATATAATAAAATAAAGGCTAATTATAAATGAATTATACAGAATATGAATTTATTAGACACTACTTAGTAAAATAAATATGCAAATAGATTATTGCCATGACTTTTGTAAGATTTACTGTCAATATCAAGAGCATATTTGAAAACATTTGGTAGCACTAAATCAAGTAAACACAAATTGTTTTGTTACAAATATAGTTTGGATAAATAAGAAAAACAATCTTTTGCATATATATATATATATATATATATATATATATATATATATAAAATACTAAGTGTTAAAGTAAATACTAAAAATAGATACATCAAATTGTATGTAGATACATGATATATATATATATATATATATATATTTCATGTATAAACTAGCTGTACGTACATGGTGTTGCTCGGGAAGATTTTTTGCCCACCACTCCCACTCTAAACTTTGTTATGACGTCATGTGACTTTAGCGCAGATTTCTATTATACGTGTGTGTGTATATATGAATATATATATTTACCACCTTGTAAAAAAAAAAAATATATATATATATGTATGTTAGATATGTTATGACGTCATTGTCAACAAAAAAACAGACAGACAAGAATACGGATTTATTATCTTCTATATATAAAAAAGGCAAAATGTGTGTGTTTGTCTGTCTCGCAAAAACTTTCGACAGTGGCGACGGATCCTGGCGAGATTGGTCTGGTTTCAAAGCTCCATCCATTGGACGACAAATATTGAAAAATTGGCCAAAAACATTAATTCCTTCTCCCTCAACTGAGCAGTTTTGTATAAGGAGGGGTCGCTTTTTTTCGCCGACATTTTAGCAAGTCATCATCTTCTTTTTGATGGACTATGCTTAATTTCAATGTTCGGAACTTCCGGTCGGACGATGGAGACATCGGCTAAGACGTCATGTTCTTTTTTAACTTTTTTTTTTCTACTTTCCATTACGGGTTCGAGCCTGCTTGCCTACTACCACTTTTTTTTTTTTTTTTTTTTTTACACCTCTGCTCACTGTTGCCACGCCCCCCCCCCCGCTCCTGTTGTTTTGATCCCCCTCCCCGGTTTCCTTACAGCACCACCTAATCACCCAGGCAATGCCGGACACTCCTGCTAGTCTATATATATAAAAGCGAAAATGTGTGTGTGTGTGTGTGTGTGTGTGTGTGTGTGTGTGTATGTTCCCTTTTTGTGTATGTCCGGCTTCTCTCAAACAAAGGTTCGTCTGACTTACTTTCACTTTTGTTCTGTTTTGTATTGAGGGTAACTAACTCCTTTTTACTTGTGAATATGCCAAATTAATAGGTAACCTTATTTTAACATGTGCGCGTTTGAGGTACTTTTCATATTTCTATTTTTGTTTTTTTATTTAATTATTTTCAGTACACAGTTGTTTACTATTTGTACAGTTTAAAAAATTTTGGAGTCTAAAGTATATATTTGCAAATTTCTCATTCAGACATATTCTACATGGGTCATTTAAATGTCTACACGTATTGGCCTATTATTGGCTAGCGTTCGCTTTCTTTGAGCTCCCAGTAATGTTCTTATTCTGCATTTTTTATACTGAATGTGCTGAATAAACGTTCTTGTTGTTGTACGCATTCATTCTAGGTGGGTTGAACCCGCTTCCTCCTAAAGAGGAAGTGTTAAGGGACTATAAATTCACAAGCGGTCCCTGATCACTGTAATGCTTAATGCATTGGTCAGGAAACCAGTACCTTCAGACGGCCTGATCTGGTAGCATCAAATACCTTAACAAGCCAAAGTGGACCTGGGAGCAATGGTAACAAAGGGACAAGTCCACATTCTCAACAGCCTTCAAATGGGCCGTCATCACTGGATATCTTTTAAAGTCATAACAAGAATCGATATAAATATTGAAAATCGATACATAAAATAATTATATGTATAAGCAACGTTGAGCCTGGTCAGTACTAAAATTGGTGACCGTTTAGGAATTCCAGGTGCTGTATGTGCTCTCCGCTTATCTCGGCATTTGTTTCCAGTCGTCCTGGACCTCTCCTAACTACTGAACTCCAGCAGTGCTGATTCAGGAGAGGTTGGAGATTGTGCAAGCCTAGCCTGCTTTGCTTCACAATATATGCGTAACTAACCCTTACAGAGAGTATCCATTGTCTCTTGAGACTGAACAGAAGCATTTCTCTCTCTCTCTCTCTATATATATATATATATATATATATATATATATATATACACACACATGGATAGAATACTGGATTATTTCCATATTATCAATTCAAGTATCTCTACTTTGTTGAAAGCAACTCAGAGAATGACAGCTATGACCTTTGTATCCATTAATAGAACCGGAAACTGCCCAGTTTATATTTTGATATGATCACATTGGATTCTGGCCTAATTAGAGTAAAAATAGTTGTTTGAAAAGAAAAATCTTTAAAACCAGACGATATTCAGCTACATTGTGAAAATGACACCCAAGATGAGAACAGTAGTCTGAAAAATCCAAATAATACAAATAACCAATCGTCATCTTCAAAATTGAAAAATATAAGTGAAACATCATAGTTTTAGCATACTGGCATGTATTGGACGGCTTTAAGAAATTGACTTCTAGACTAACTTATCTATAGTTAGGTCTGTATCATTCTTTTCCTCAAGTCTATTAACGCTTCCTCCCATGTTTTTCTTGGCCTACCCCCATGAACTGAACCTGCTACTTCAACTGTTCTACATCTACTAACCCAAGAACCTCCATCCACTCTCTCAACGTATCTACTTCCTCAAAGTCTCTTTTTCTGCACACATTTTCCTTATACTCCCAAGATTTAATCTTCATCATGTGACTTTAGCGCAGATTTCTATTATACGTGTGTGTGTGTGTATATATGAACATATATATTTACCACCTTGTAAAAAAAATATATATATATATATATATATATATATATATATATATATATATATATCTGTATGTTAGATATGTTATGACGTCATTGGCAACAAAAAAACAGACAGACAAGAATACGGATTTATTATCTTCTATATATAAAAAAGGCAAAATGTGTGTGTTTGTATGTCTCGCAAAAACTTTCGACAGTGGCGACGGATCCTGGCGAGATTGGTCTTGTTTCAAAGCTCCATCCATTGGACGACAAATATTGAAAAATTGGCCAAAAACATTAATTCCTTCTCCCTCAACTGAGCAGTTTTGTATAAGGAGGGGTCGCTTTTTTTCGCCGACAAGCAAGTCATCATCTTCTTTTTGATGGACTATGCTTAATTAATGGGTCGTTAGTTGCGTTATCTCTCAAACAACATGGTGCTTGGCCTTTTCTTCGATGAATCGTTCGTTCGATAACATTTGATTTTCTTAAATAATAAAAAAAAAAACTACTTGATCGATTTACGTGATTTTTGAAATATGACATTTTCATGCAGTAACAAGTACGTACATTATACAGATTTCTTTCAGATTTTTATAGTAAAAAAGATTACTTGTGACCCATTTATAGACTTGCACCAAAAATTGTTATAATTTACGATGCTTTATTTTCATAAGCCCCCACTCCCATCTTTACGGCTCGCATTACGGATCCATCATAGTACAAGACTTCCCTAGTGTAAATCAATTTGTACATCTTTTATATCCAAAAGATTACGAAACAAAATGGCGTTTTAGAAATAGACTTTTTTTTTTTCTTTCTTTAATTATCAGAGACTGTCGCCTATATTTAGAAGAACAAATCAATACATTCACCAAAATAAAATCAATCGATATTGCTTGCTTCTGCGCCAAAGCAAATACCTTAAGAAACGCAGAATTGACATAACGCTAATAAAGATCCGTGAAGTTGAAGGAAACAAAAAAAATTTTTTTTTTTTCTTGGATTTTACTTTTTAAAAAATGTTTTCAAATGTAACGCGTCTGATATCACTGCACTGCTGCATCATTGTGCTTGTTTAAATGGAATGTGCTCCAATGAACTCACTGCACCTTTACTTTGGTATTTTTTAAACCTATTTTACTTTATCACTATTTGTTACTTATTATTACTAAGTATGTGTGTGTGTGTGTGTGTGTATATATATATATATATATATATATATATATATATATATATGACTACTTACTAGATGGTTTTCTAACGAATGATAAAAAATATTTTTTTGTATTTAAAACTATACAAAAAAAATAGGTTAAAAACTTCAAAGACATATCTATATATATATATATATATATATATATATACTAGCATTTCAGCCCGGCGTTGCCCGAGCGTTTGGAGGCGTATACTAAGCAAAAAAAAAAAAAAATGCGGTCAATTTTTGTAACTTTGACCCCTTAACATTTGTTCGGGGCTCAAAGCAAGTTATTAAGTAAGATTCATGTCCAAGGAACCGATATCTAAAATTGCATGTGTTTAGACCCCAAATTGTAGCAGGAGTTTAGTAGAGTTCTCCAAAGGTCAAATCGTTGAACTTTGACCCCTTAACAGCCAAATTTCTGTATCTCAAATTTCGAGTCTAGAATAAAAATTGGCTGAGTTATTGCGTAGGGAAATGTAGACAGACACAAAGACACGTTCACTTTTATAGATATACTAGTATGGGTGCCCGGCGTTGCCCGGATATTTGGAGGTGTATGTTGAGCAAAAAAAAAAAAAAAAAAAAAAAAAAAAAAATGGTCAATTTTTTAAAATTTGACCCCTATTATGACCCCTTAACATTTGTTTTGGGCTCAAATCGAGTTATTAAATTAGATCCATGTCCAAGGAACTTATATCTAAAATTTCAAGTGTTTAGACCCAAAATTGTCGGATTAATTTGGTAGAGTTCTCAAAGGTCAAATCGTTGAACTTTGACTCCTTAACATCCAAATTTTTGGCCGAAAACCGATCTCATAGATTTTCCCAAATCTCTGTACCCTGTATATCAAATTTCGAGTCTGTAGACTAAAAATTGACTGAGTTATTGCGTAGGCAAATGTAGACACACAGACACGTTCACATTATATATATATATATGTTCTTTTTTGTTTAAATTTAATTCAGAAAAATATAATTTTTCAGAACAGTAATTTATTGTTTGAATAAAGAATACAGTTCAGATTTTTTTTCCTTAATCCATGAATTTTCGATGTAGGCTCATCTCTTTCAAGGAAAAGTCATTAACAAATACTAGATCTAATTCAAAATAATTTGCTTTTTAGTGCAATCAAAGAAACTATATTGCTGTTTTGGACACCCTGGCTGGTAAAGCCGACAAACTCATTCTTTTCGATTAGTTTCGCTTTATTTATACGCAAAAAAAAAACATGAAAAAGGATGGAATAGATGGAATTTTTTAAAAGTCGATTAAAATAGATGTAGAGACGCCGTCCGTTCAAAAATCAGAGATATTATAATCTAGGAAGTATAAGAAAACTTCTAAATAAATGTAACCTCATTAAGAAACCTGCCAAAAAGCCTTTTGTGGACATACAAAAACGCATGTGCAGCCATTTTGCCTTTTATATATATACTAGCGGGAGGTACCCGGCGATGCCCGGGTGTCTTGCGGTAAATCAAAACTCCGGGGATGGGGGTTGGGGGGTTTAAATAATAATAAAAAAAATGTTTTGGTAGGTGAGTATGAGAATCGAACCCGTAGCCTTGAGTTGGAAATTAATGTGTGCACAAAAAACGTGCGATGTTACCATTGGGCCACCGCGACATACAGCGTAGACGTGTTTTATCTAACTATAACTATAAAAACAGGCGTGCGTAATAAAAGTTAACTTTGCTGCTTCCATTTGACCTAATTAAGAAGGTCAAATAGAAGTCGCGCAGCGTAAGCGTCTGTTCCCGGCGCATTGCCGCGGACACGTCCGTTTGAGTTTAGTTTCATTTTATTTATACTAAAAAGCCCAATCAAGACGCAAGAAGCCAAAATAACAATAATTTTGTAAAAATCGACGTAAATAAATCTATACGCTACGCGCTTTTCTAATTCCTAGATATTATTATATAGGACCCATATACATAGTTTTAAGCGATAGTAATAACCCCGGGAGCGCGTGCGAAAGAAACCTTTTGAAGACATACACGAAATGGTCACACACATTTTGCCTTTTATATATATACTAGCGGGGGGTACCCGGCAATGCCCGGGTGTTTTGAGGTGTATATGGTTTTGGGTAAATCCAAACTCCCGGGAGGGGGGGGGGGTTAAAATTAAAAAAAAAAAAAAAGTATTAATAGGTGAGTATGAGGATCGAACCCTTGAGGCAAAGTTGGAAATAAAAGTGTTAAAAAAAAAACAAAAAAACGTGCGACGCTAACCACTAGGCCACCGCGACATACAAAGGAACATGTTTGAATTTATTTATTTAACTGTCATCAATAAAAGTTAACTCTGCTGCTTCTATTTGACCTAATTATTGAGGTCAAATCGAACAGTTAACTTGTTGACTGTTTTTTTTTGGGGAGGGGGAAACCAGCTCCCCATTTTCCAGACTGATTAGCAACTGTCTGATATAAGAGGAAGGACTTTGTCCCCACATTGATCAAAGCTGATTGCTTCTGGACATTTCCCGGGCGCGATGCCGAGAACTGTGTTAACTTTGAATTAGTTTCGCTTTTTATACGAAAAAGCCCAATCAACACGCGAGAAGCCAAAATAGCAATAATTTTGTAAAAGTCGATGTAAATAAATCTATACGCTACGCGCTTTCCTAAATCCTAGATATTATTATATAGGACCTATATAAACAGTTGTAAGCGATCGTAACGACCCCGGGAGCATGTGCGAAATAAGCCTTTGCAAGACATACACGAAATGGTCACACACATTTTGCCTTTTATATATATAGACTAGCTGGGGTACACGGCATTGCCTGGGTGTTTGGAGGGGTGTGTGTGTGCTCTTAAATAAAAAAGAAACCCGGGGGATGGGGGGGGGGAAAGTTGGTAGGATCGAACCCAAAGCCCTGAGGCGAAGTTTGAAAATAAAATCGGCCAGCCAGAATGAGTTACTGAAAGATGTTTGAATTTATTTAAGTAAGAACCAACTTGACAGGTGCGGGCATGGAAGTCGTCGAGCGTTACGACAACGACGACGACGTAAGCATTGTTATAAGCAAAGTAAAAAAAGAAAACAACATTAAAACTTAAGCAGAGGGGGGGGTGTAATGAAAACATCGAAAAAAAAACAAAAAACTAACATAAGGCAAATGAACGATGAAAACAGAAAAACGAACACGTGAAAAATGGCTTAAATAAGCCTGTTTCGATATTAAAATTTAAAAAATCAATGGGTACCCGGGTGTTTTGGGGTGTGTAGTCGGGGGTGGATAAGCGAAGTAAAAAAAAAAAAAAAAAAACAGAAGAACGAATGTTACATGAAAAATGGCTTAAATAACACTGGTTCAATATTTAAATTTAAAAAAATCGAAAAACAAAAAAATAAAAGACATCTCACACCACGATTCGAACCCAAAACGTTTAGATAATGAACCAACGCGCTAAACAACTGAGCTAATGTGACATACATGAAATTTAGTCAGTTTTTCAACTATTTAAAGTAAATCAGGTCATGACGTCATCTGACGCATGCGTAGAACCGGTCGTCATCACGAGAGGACAGTTTTTGTTGACCCCCCCCCTTGTCAAAAATTGTCGATTTCAGGGTGAAAAAAATGAACGTTTTTGGCCAATTTTTCGATATTTTTCGAGCGAAGGATGAAGCTTCAATATGATACAAAGTTTGTGAATTTTCGTCGTGTTTGTTGAAAGTTTTTAGTGGACACACAAACACATAAAAACACACTTTTGCTTTTATATATATAGACTAGCAGGGGTACCCGGCGTTGCCCGGGTGTTTGGAGGTGTGTGTGTGTGTGTGTGTGTGTGTAGGGAGGGGGGGGGAGAACTTCTTAAAAATTCAGAAAAACCCAAACAAAAAAAAACAGCCAACGAACGTAAAACTTCTTTAAAAAAATTTTAAAATCGGAAAAACAAACCTCCCCCCCCAAAAAAAAAGGACGGTGTTGCCCGGGTGTTTGGAAGTGTGTATGTAAGGGGCGGGGGGGGGGGGGGAAAGAATAAGCGAATTAATAACCCCATTTAAACTTTTTAAAAAAATCGGAAAAAACAAAACAAATAAAACAGCAAACGGACGTAAAACTTCTTTAAAACAATTGGATAAACAAAAACCCCAAAAAAGGAAAAAAAAACAAAAACAAAAAAAAACACAGCAAAAAACGAAAAAAAAAATGGAATAAATAACCTCGTTTCAATATTAAATGTTTAAAAATCATGAAAAAAGTATATCTGATAACTGGGATTGAACCTGAAATCTTTAGATAATGACGCTATCACTTAACCTATTGCGCTATAGATGTGGTTTTTATAACATAAAAACCTAATTCAATGTACAACGTCTTTTGCGCATATTGACGCATGCTTAAAGCCATCTTGTCATGAAGATACCATTTTTTTCACCCCTTCCTGTAAAAAAGAGAGCCATTAAGGATGAAGGAATGAATGTTTTTGCCCAATTTTTCAATATTTGTCGTCCGGAGGTTTGAGAATTAGAATGATACCTGTCTGGCGAAAATCTGTGGCTTGTGTCGAAAGTTTTTGCGAGACATACAAACACGCACACATTTTCGCTTTTATATATATAGATAATAATGTTGAACCTAAACAGCATTTAAGCTGACAAATCCAACTTTAATCGGTACAATTTGATTTTCAGTTATTATTGTAATAAGTTACTGACAATTAACATACTTTGCTACAATTTAAAAAAATACTCTCCTTCATCAGTTTGGTAATATGTAAACATTCTTAAAAAAACACCTAAAAGGAAAAATCAGATAAGAGGAAGAATTCTTATTCTGCAATCTCATCAAGAATCCTGGCGAAAAAAGCCTTTCCTGGTCATACAAAAACGCATGTAGCCGTTTTGCCTTTTTATATATATATATATATATATATAGAGATAGATAGATATCGATGAGGAGAGTTAAAATTATGCAAATTATGATTTACAACATTTATTGTTCACAAAACAAGGAAGTAAAAATAAAGTGAATTATTTCCTTATTCCATGGAGTTTTAAAAATTTCACTTTCTTGTTGAGAGGAAAAACTTTAAACATGGCAGCTTGAAACTCTTTTCATGTTGTGTCACATTTTGTGGGAGGGGGTTAGATTTTCTGATTATCTATCTATCTATCTATATATATATATATATATAAGGCAAATGCGCACATGCATTTTTTGTATGTCTCAAAAAGGGTTTTTTCGCCGATGGTCCGGGGGGGGGGTGTTACTATCGCTTAGAAGTGTTTATACACCTCCTAGATAATAATATCTAGGATTTGGGAACGCGTGTCGTGTCTAGATTTATTTACATCGACTTGTATAAAAATCGCTCTATTTCACTGTGTCGCCTGTTTGTCGCCTGTTTGTCCTGCTTTTTAGTATAAATAAAATGAAATTAAATTTAAACGGTGTGTTCTCGGCTTTCACACCGGAATGCCCAGAAAGCAATCAGCTTTTGTATCAATGCAGTGGAAACCTTATATCAGACAATTGCTTTCATATGGACACCCCTATTTTTTATGGGGACCAACATGTTGGCAAACTAAACCAAAACAAACTTGACTGCGGGATTGATATTTGACCTAATTCACTTTTTAGTTAATTTATAACTTTTTTTTTTTTTTTCGCTTTCGCCTCAAGTATTCGAGTTTGAAACTCCCCTCCCTCAAACTTTTTTGCTTTTTCAAACACCTGGGCACCGCCGGACCGTTTTTTTTTTTTGTTTTTTTTTTTATTAGAAGTTTTAACATTGTTTGTTTTTATAATATTTGGTAAATTTTTAGATTATGTCCACCCCCACAATTTTCTTGTAAATGATGACTCTTTAAGGTTTTCGACTATGCTGAATACGGAAATCGCACTGAAATTTTGCAGAAAGAAGTAGTTATCGAGACATAAAAAGTTGTTTTATGCATTGTATTCTTTGGTGGTCGTCTGTATTACGCGCGTGTGCGCCATAAACAAATCTGGCCGCCAAAGAATACAATGCATAAAACAACTTTTTATATCTCGATAACTACTTCTTTCTGCAAAATTTCAATGCGATTTCCGTATTCAGCATAGTCGAAAACCTATAAAATTTGTCATTTAAAAGAAAATTGTGGAGGTGGACCTAATCTAAAAAAATCACTTAATATTTAAACAGGGTTATTACTTCGCTTTGTAATCATTTTACGCCCCCCCCTCCCCCACACGCCTCTAAAAACCCGGGCAACGCCGGTTACCCCCGCTAGTTATCTTTAAAGTGAATTTCTGGTGTTTCTGACTTGCCATTCTTCTCATGGGTTGGTATCAACGCAAACAAGAAACAATAAAAAGAAACTTCTAGAGTCAATATTTTTGGGACACAATTAAAAAAGAAAGCTTCTTAACTAGTTAGCATAAACGCAATAGCTACATATACTTATGCAGAACTTAGATTCTTAAACAGTTACTACGGGAGCGTTTCAAAAGTAATGCCTCCTATTTTTTTTTATTCCGCTCAAAGGGATCAGAGGGGATTGCACATTGTATTGTTATGATGACTGAACTTATGCATACATAACTTCCAATTTTCATCTTTGTTGCAGATATTGACAGGGTGGGGCTCTAAGAAAGCAACCTTTGCTACAGACGTGTGTCAGAAGCAGATATCTGTTATTGGATTCCAGGCAAAAGGGCACTGAGAATGGTATCGACTATGTAGAGAAATCAATTCTGGAATACAAAAGGTTGCTCATTTTAATGGTACAACTCTCGTTTTTATAGCTCTTAAATTTTGTTGAGTTAAAACATAGTAGGCTTTCCTTTTGTAACTACCCTCATACATATGCTCCTGAAAGTAGAAGATAAACGCAGACTCTCTGTAGTTAAAAACTACCGCCTAAGAACCATGGTCGGCATAACCTAAATTAAATAAAATTTTGGTCTCGAAATAATATCAAGATGAAGAATGATTATATTTGTCTACATTGCTAGGAGAGACCCTGAAATGTATAAATGTATACTGAGCGAGGAAGAATTTGTTGGTAAAAGAACTTGTTTGACCTTCAAAGTGTCAGACTGATCAGATCCGCAGTGATGTATAGCTCTTTTTGCTAATGATGTAAAGATGGATGAAACAGTGAAAAATATGGAAGGATCGTGTATGTGAAGATTGTTAAATCTTATGCAATAAAATATCATGAAAAAAAAAATTGATTAACACTTATTATGCAAAATTAAAAAAAAATATTTCTTAAGACTTTCTATAAATATCACCTTTTGATGTCTCCGTTCAGTTTCTAAAGACAAAGGATACTCCCTATAGGGGCAACTGCACATGTAATTGTGAGGCAAGAGTTGCGCAATCTCCAACCACACATCTCCTGAATTGGCACTGCTTGAGTTCAGTAGCAAGGAGAAGTCCAGGACGACTAGAGACAATGCCGAGATAAGTAGAAAGCCTATACAGCACCTGGAAGTCCGAAATAATCACCCATCTGGTACTGGCCAGGCTCATCATTGCTTAACTTCTGTGATCTGACGGGAACCGGTGTGTCAAATGTGATTATGCTGTTTATAAATATCACCAGATCACTACATTGAGGTTAACATTTCCATTCCTGATAAACCTGGTTAGCAAGATTTTCATTTCTAGTTTGTCTACTTAAGTAAATGCCACGATCTTATTTTTTTTTAAATCTCAATCTTAACAACTGCAAACATTTCGAGAAACGACACTTCACTCCTTGCGCACACAAGGAATGCAAGAACATACTTATTTACCGCCTCTGCAGGAGGTTAAATGCAAGCCACCATTCACCCATGCATGGAGTATTATTGCCACATCTGGGCTGGTGCATCTACCACTAGTCTCTCCCTCTTGGACAGAGTCTAAAAAAAAAAGAGTCTTCAATCTAATAGGTCTCACTTAGTCAACCAAGCTCCAAACCCTGTCCCATCGTTGCAATGCTGCATCTGTGCCCATTTTACCAGTATTTTAATGGAATATCCTCTAATGAAGTTGTTGCACTTGTGCCCCCCCCTCGATGTACATATCCCCAACAAACCTGCTTAATGACATAATCACACCCCTTCACACTGTCGCGGTCCCTAAATGCCAGAAAGCTTTTTACTCTAATAGTTTGTTCCCTCGAACAGATAGACTTTGGAATTCCCTTCCCACTACCTGCTTCCCTGGCTGTACTGATATGCAGAAATTTAAATGTAACGTAAACCAACATTTCGTTAATCTTTTCTAGGCATGGTCCCAAATAGTAGCCCCATACGTCCAAGTGACGATATGCCTTGTTAGAGGTTAACGTTAGTAAAAAAAAAAAAGTCAGATGGGATTTTGAAAAGCCAGCTCACTAGGTTAAGTGCACTTGACTACAAAAATGCCCGAGCAGCCCCAGGCAATTAGCAATAAAATAACCCATTCTCAAAGAGAAAGTAACGCCTGGGTAGGTGGACCTCCTAGGATTCAACAACAACAAAGCCACTGCCATACTGGTATAAACAATGCCTACTCAAGCAGCAGTAATATATGTACTCAATTCTTGCATATTATGATAATCGAGCTCGTCATTGGTCCATTTCTAGAATTCTACCCAGAGAAGTATGCTCTAAATTATGATGTATAGCTTTACTCTAGAGACGTGTATTGTATTTTGCGAATGGTAAAATGTTTCCCAAGTAAGCCAGTCGGCTCAGTTTCAATCCTGGACCCACCCTTCACACATAAATCCCTCTGAGTGCAGAGAAATTTCAACAATGCAAATAAACACAAGTGGGTGGTTTTCTATTTTCCTAGAAGATTTTTTTTTTTTATATGAACAGGAAATATGGTTACGCATTTGTTTTTTTGTTTTTTTTAAAGTACAATATTTGAGAAGTTAAAAACTGGGTCCAATCGTGCCAAGCTCAAATAATAGACGAGCCATGTGACTAGAAAAAGAGAAAAGAGAAAAGTGAAAGGTTATGGGTAAAAATACAGTAAGCATGAGAGAGTTTTCGGTAAAGGTGCAGAATAGTTAACAGTCGATAACTGGTAACAATCTCCCATTATAAAAAAAAAAAAAAAAAAAAATCAAACTCATTAGAATAAATTTCTATACCTACACAATCAAGTTTTAAAATCTATATCATTTCACAATTTTCCATTTATAAAATTACTAGTCTGGGTGCCCGGGTGTTTGTTTGGAGGTGTTGGTTGAACAAAAAAAAGTAGTAGTAGGTAGGCAGACTCAAACCCGTACCGCGAAGTAGGAAAAGAATGTCAAAAAAAAAAAAAAAAAAAAAATATGACGTCTTAGCCGTTGTACCCATTGCCAAACTGGAAGTGGCAAAGGTTTCAATTAAGGCTAGTCAATTGAAAGGGGATGACTTTCGAAAATATTGATGAAAAAAGCAATCACTCCCTGTAGAAAAGTGCCCAGTTTAGGGCAAAGGAACTATGTTTTTAGCCAATTTTTCAATATTTGTCGGCCGAAGCGTCACGCTTCAAAACAATACCGCTCTCATGAAAATCCGTCGCCTCTGTCGAAAATTTTAGGCAGATATACATACATACATTTAAACAGACAGGTGAGATTTATATTATAGATAGCAACCACCATGCAAATCTACAAGGATAAAGAGTGAGGGTGGCGCCGTATGTTGTTTAACAAGATTGAACCCAGTGCGTTCCGCTTACAAGATGGAATCTAGTTATTTTTTTGTGAGATAACAAAAGTTCAAATGAATATTCTCTAGCATGAGTAAGATTCTTTAGACAAAAAGAGACCGTACAGTTGGCGTCGGTTGTACAGTGGCATAACTAGAGTCAACCGGAGGGGGGGGGGTCTGCTCAAATTTGTGTAAGGTTGAGTCAACTTGAAATAGGTTGTTTTGACTGTCGTTAGCGTGAGAAATTGACCTAACTTTTTAATTTATATTCACTTAGTATGAACACTGGTAGATCACACTTCCCCCCCCCCCCGTCATTTTTGACTGAAGGTTTACACTAGTACATATAGATACTGAAACAAGGACCACGAATACTATTAAAGATAAACCCCTTCTCATTATCCGTTGCTAGTGACTGCAATAGGCATGGGCAGTTTTCCCAATAGTTTCATCAATAGCATAAAGACAGCATCTAAAAGCGATAGGGGAACGTCAATTAAGTTACTTTGAAGAGAAATACATCTTGGCACGACTTCATAACAACAACATTAATGATACTTTCCCTTTTTATTTTTTATATAATGCATAAAAAAAAAAAAAAAAAGGATGATGAATTTCCACAGATTATAAGCGCTATGATTCCTGCTGATCTAATGAAATAACGTCTGCATATGGTGGAATGCCAAAAATCCATCCAGGGCGAGTCAGAAGTAACGAGGTAGTCAAAAAAGTTTTCATTATTTAGATCATTCGGACTACTGTTCTCATCTTGGACTTTATTCTCGCAACGTTTCAGCCGATGTAACGTCCATCGACCTTCTTTAGACGCTTCTTCAGGGCTCTAATCACAAATTTATCTTTAGTTGACCTTTGACAACCAAATATTTTTGTTTACTAGCCAAATCGGAAAGTTACTAGCCAAACCCACATGATTTTTAGAATATGACATCTTCGTTCTGTGATGAACATGTACATCAAAAATTTTTCAGTATCTTTTTAATAAGTGTAATTCTAAATACACAGCAAATTTCATGTTGATACTTGAAGATATAAACATTCTAATTTCTTCAGATTTTTTTTTAAACAGCCTTCGTTTAAAAAAAAAAAAGTATGTTAAACTTTTATTGTTTAAATAACTTCTGTTTGTTTTTTTGTTTTTTTAAATAAAACGAACAAAGTTGTGAAGATATTTTTCACTCAGTGAGCTTTGGAAGATTGTCAGTAAAAGAAAGAAAATCGCCAAAAGATAAGCGTTTCATTATTTCTAGTCGCCACTTTGAAAAATCACTCGCAATGTAGAGCCCTGCCTTTGTCAAATTCAGGAATCTCTACAAAATTTTGGATAGAAGCCTTTATTTAATCCTATAAGGATAGCTTGCTCTTGTTCCACCAACCTTTTACGAAATCTTCGAAAGACTGTTGATTAGAACTGGTTATTACTTAACACTCCGATTGTGGTGCAATGGATAATGTGCTAAGTATTAATCAGTTTTCAGTGATGGTCTTTGAAGGTTGAATCATCAGAAGAGGTGGTATTAAGAATACAACAAGTGAAGCATGCATGGTCCCCCGTGAGTGCACAGTGAACGAGGCATAAAACAAATTAGCCCCAAAAGTCCCCAGGGGACATCAAATTCTGGTGAAAATGAACAAATGGTGCAGTTTTAGGCTTTAACATATGTACATTTCAGTTCTGCACCATACAACAAAAAGAAATGACTAAGTCCATCATTTGCGTTTCCCCACCCCCATTTAGTCCCAAAAGTCCCCAAATAACATATTTCAATTTGAGTTCAGCACCATGCAAAACCGCTAAATAGACATACACAGAAAATTTTGGACAAATATGGTAAGATAGTCCCAAAAATGCAGTGTTTTTATTAGCCCTAAAAGAGCTCCTGGGGGCACACTCAAGAGTTATCGCGAAGTATAGACAAACAAAATTATATAGAAATCAGTTAGTTATAAAATAAATAACTCAGTTTATAAAAATCCAAGGCATCAATTTTTTTTTTTAATAAGCACAAAAGTGTCAATTTTTTACATTTTAACCCGAAAGGCACACCTAGGGGGGGAACCCAGAGTTTTCCCGGAAAATTCATTCTGTTACTTTTTTACCCATATCATGTTTAATGTTTGTGCAAAATTTCAAAAAATTCCAAGGCATAGTTATTGAAAAGGGTAATTTACAGGTCCACCCTCCTTTTGTCAGGGGACCAATAAACATAACATTAAACAAGACTATGATAACGTTACTATAATAAACATATCAAACAAGACTATGATAACGTTACTATAATAAACATATCAAACAAGACTATGATAACGTTACTATAATAAACATAACATCAAACAAGACTATGATAATGTTACTATAATAAACATATCAAACAAGACTATGATAATGTTACTATGAACATAACAAACAAGACTATGATAATGTTACTATAATAAACATATCAAACAAGACTATGATAATGTTACTATAACAAACATAATATTAAACAAGACTATGATAATGTTACTATAATAAACAATATTAAACAAGACTATGATAATGTTACTATAATAAACAATATTAAACAAGACTATGATAACGTTACTATAATAAACATATCAAACAAGACTATGATAATGTTACTATAATAAACATATCAAACAAGACTATGATAATGTTACTATAACAAACATAATATTAAACAAGACTATGATAATGTTACTATAATAAACATATCAAACAAGATTATGATAATGTTACTATAATAAACATATCAAACAAGATTATGATAATGTTACTATAATAAACATATCAAACAAGATTATAATAATGTTACTATAATGAACATATCAAACAAGACTATGATAATGTTACTATGAACATAAACAAGACTATGATAATGTTACTATAATAAACAATATCAAACAAGACTATGATAATGTTACTATAAAAAACATAACATTAAACAAGACTATGATAATGTTACTATAATAAACATATCAAACAAGACTATGATAATGTTACTATAATAAACATAACATTAAACAAGACTATGATAATGTTACTATAACAAACATAACATTAAACAAGACTATGATAATGTTACTATAATAAACATATCAAACAAGACAATGATAATGTTACTATAATAAACAATATCAAACAAGACTATGATAATGTTACTATAATAAACATAACATTAAACAAGACTATGATAATGTTACTATAATAAACATAATATTAAACAAGACTATGATAATGTTACTATAATAAACATAACATTAAACAAGACTATGATAATGTTACTATAATAAACATATCAAACAAGACAATGATAATGTTACTATAATAAACAATATCAAACAAGACTATGATAATGTTACTATAATAAACAATATCAAACAAGACTATGATAATGTTACTATAATAAACATATCAAACAAGACTATGATAATGTTACTATAATAAACATATCAAACAAGACTATGATAATGTTACTATAATAAACATAATATTAAACAAGACTATGATAATGTTACTATAATAAACATAACATTAAACAAGACTATGATAATGTTACTATAATAAACATAACATTAAACAAGACTATGATAATGTTACTATAATAAACATAACATTAAACAAGACTATGATAATGTTACTATAATAAACATAACATTAAACAAGACTATGATAATGTTACTATAACAAACATAACATTAAACAAGACTATGATAATGTTACTATAATAAACATATCAAACAAGACAATGATAATGTTACTATAATAAACAATATCAAACAAGACTATGATAATGTTACTATAATAAACAATATCAAACAAGACTATGATAATGTTACTATAATAAACATAACATTAAACAAGACTATGATAATGTTACTATAATAAACATAACATTAAACAAGACTATGATAATGTTACTATAATAAACATAACATTAAACAAGACTATGATAATGTTACTATAATAAACATAACATTAAACAAGACTATGATAATGTTACTATAACAAACATAACATTAAACAAGACTATGATAATGTTACTATAATAAACATATCAAACAAGACTATGATAATGTTACTATAATAAACAATATCAAACAAGACTATGATAATGTTACTATAATAAACATAACATTAAACAAGACTATGATAATGTTACTATAATAAACAATATTAAACAAGACTATGATAATGTTACTATAATAAACAATATTAAACAAGACTATGATAATGTTACTATAATAAACAATATTAAACAAGACTATGATAATGTTACTATAATAAACATAACACTGAATTTACAGGTTCACCTTCCTTTTGTCAGTGGACCAATTATGAATTACTTCAGACTTCTACTGATCATGGTTGATGGAATGAGAACATGAACAACATCAAGATGAATTAATAGTTCAAATAATCCAAATGATCAATCTTTATCTCAAAAACTCAGAAACGTAATTATTCGCCACAATTAATTTCCAAAGTTTACTAAACTCTCTCTCACTCCTCCTTTCTTCTAGTCTTACCCTCGGCTCTTGACCCATTTCATACTAAATTTTTCTAACACTCATCTTCTTTCATCATATGTTGATTGACTCCACCATCCCCATTCTTATTTTATGATTAGCAGAGAGACCCGACGTTGCCCGGGATTGAATAATGGTCAACGAATATTTCCACAATCCTATATTTTTATTGTCATCAAAATCCGTGAAATAACCCGGGAGGAAGCTTCACATGCCTCCATGCATTAACTTAATCCAAAATATTTGTTACTCTACATTGCACTGTAGAGAACTTGTTACTTTGATAAAATTATTTTATATAAATTTCCTTCTAGTTAACGAAAAAAAAAAACATTAAGAAATTTATGTGTGGAGTTTGAACCTACAGACCATGTCATGCAAAAAACAAAAAACAAAAAAAAAAAAAACACGCTATCAACTTACCCACAGTAGAATTTTCACGGCCCATATAGTTGCCAAGCAACAACAGGGGAAAAAAATAACGGTTTCGATTATCAGTAATTATCGGGGGTATTCTGAGACAAAACTTAAGATCACTCCCAGACGTATACACTACTAAATTCTGTAAATTTTAAAGAAAATCTGCTCAGCCGTTTTGGAATCTATAAGGAACAAAGTTGCATTTATAGTATTGTAGAGATACATATCACCCACTTCTGCCTCTTTATTACCAGTTATACATCTATGATCTATTTTCTTTTGTGTTAACATGTTCTCACCTGCAGAGTGATTGATACGTTTTTCTCCTAAAACAACTGCTTGTGTGTAGGAGGTAACTTCAATCCAAACCTTTTTACCCCACTCTCTAAAAAAAACAGAGTTTAACCTTCTCAGTGTGGCCTATGAAAAATTGTGCTAGGTCTACCAAATTTAACAGCAGACGATACTACATGCAAAACTGGTTTGATTTGCAATACAAGACACAACAGCACAACTATACATAGAAAAAAAAATCAGCAGTTGATTAATATGTGCATGAGAAAATGCTAATTTTCTCATGAGTGGATGGTCAACCTTATTATAAATTCAAGATGGCCGCCATCACATTATGCAAATTAGTCAAATTTTACAATTTATTTTCACAGTCAGTTTGGCTTAGGAATTATGCCCTGTTTTTTTGGGATAAGAAAGATATCAAATGTTATTCTTTCGACATGCCCTTTTCTTTTCCCTGCAACCTCTTTCCCCACAGAAGAAACATTGCGAGCCTACCTCTACTCTATCGTTATTTCCATACCAAGCGTTCGTCTGAGCTTCAATCTATGGTCTCCTTTGCCAAGCTTTCAGATAACACTCGACTAGCTACAACCACTATCATCAATTTCTCCCACTATCTAACTGTACCTAAATCTAAATGCAGATTCCATGAACAAAGCTTCTTTCCTAGAGCTGCCTGCCTGTAGAACCATTTTGCTTTCCGGCTGACTACAATATGGTCATCTTCAGTTCCAATGTAAACAAGTTCTTGTTGAGTCGGTTTCTTAAATAATCAAATTAGACCCAATTTCCACCACTAACGAGTTCTACTGTGTTGTACCAGTGATCACTGTCCACTCTTTCATCCTTATCCTCAAGTAGTTTTCAGACCTTGATAAGTGGTGACGCCCTTTGAAGAAAAAAAAGAAAGAAAAAACTTTTCGTACTCTAAATTAGACTCTTTCACCAAAATACTGCAATCACTCCATCGCTTTAAATCTATTTAAAAGATTGCCAATGATTGCGATGGAATATATACACAAACGAATATATATATATATATATATATATATATATATATATATATATATATATAAATAAAATAAAAAATTACAATTAAAATTACCAAAATGATCCAAGATGGTAAAACTGAAATATATTACAAATATTAAAGAATTAATATTTATAAAGAAATCTCAACCAGATGTAAAAGCTTGGAAAAAAAAACAAAAAAAACAAATAGGAGATAGAGCTTGTTTTAACTATTTGCTCTCTCTCTCATATATATATATATATATATATATATATATATATATATATATATATACACACACACATGGGTAATGATGAGGAGTGGGAAGATCTACAAACCATCAAAAAGAATGAAAATTAAAGGACCAAACAAAATGCCAATGAGACAAGTCAGTAAGGCCCTCCCAGTCCTTTGCTACATGCCAGACCATTCACCATTTTCCAAGTCAACCGAAAACAGGCAGGCCTGTTCCTAAATGGAAACGGAAGCTAACAGGTACATCTAAAATAAAAAGATCCAGAATAAATGGTAATATCCAAGATAGAACCAACATTTAGGGGTGGTTCAGAACAAAATAAATATGGGGAGTGGGTATCTTTGGGGGCTGTCTAGTACCAATGGCTATGGATTTTTATCCTCAGGGCTCCCAATATCAACAGAGATTATATCATTCCTGTAATGATCTGGTTTCGTGTTGATTTTGCGGTGAGAGTTTAGTTCTGTGCAGTTCTAGGAGGTTCACCTTCCCAGACTTTGCTTTTTCTCTTTGAGAAGGGGTTAGTATATTGCTAATCGCCTGAAGAATGCCGACGGCGCTGCCCATGCACTTTATGCAGGTTAGAGTGCCCCTTCTTTGGGGGCAGTGACTTCTCAATCCCACTTTTTAATCCTGATGCCAGAGTTCTTGCAATGGGAGAGAACTACAAACCCTCTAGTACCAAAACGTAAAACAGGACCAGGCCAACGAGACTAGTTTTTACATCAATTTCAACAAAGAATCCAGTCTCATGCCAAATTCTCGACGGCTTCACGGATGACTTTGAAATTTTGCCAACTGATTTGATGCACATCTTTCGTTGATTAGATGAAATATTCATTGAGATTTGAATTTTTAATGTCGTCCACTTGATTCGCACACTAATTTTATTTTTCACCTACTTGTAATCTATAATTTGAACGGCAGTTGTTGGTGCCTATGTTTGTATGTCTGGCTAAAACAAAAAGTGACAAAACATGACAAAACAAATACCTTTGGTATGAATAAAATCTATCATTCAGTGACAAAGTATTCATTCTTTGACCCTTTGAGTTGTCGGTTTTCCAGCCAAATTATGTACTAACTAAAGAGAACTTATTGTTTTTTTTTGTTTTTTTTAATCAAGGAATCAATTCTCTTATGGCGACTTATTCTTTAAGGAATCTATAAAAATAAAAATGAATTATCTGTGCGTGTATGTTCAGAGAAAGGAATGGGCTGGGCTGAGAAGAAAGAGGGATCTACAGATGGAGAAGGAAAAATTGGGTAAGGAGAGAGAGAGAGGGGGGGAGATACAAGTTTTAATAGAAATATGTTACATATTTGTCCTGGGCAATGTCAGGTAGCCCTGCTTGTCTTCCAGATTAATAAAATGTTAGGTTGTATAAAAATGTTAACTTTAGTCAATATCGTTCTCCCTTTTTAATCAAATGTTTCTGAACGTCTATTTTTTTTAATACTTATAAGATGTATTCTGATATAAAACATAGATCTAAACAAAAGTTTTACTCATTATACATTATTATAATTATCCTTGGTCTATGATTACTATTTCCTGTGATGTGATCAGTAATTTAAGTAGTTTAATATTTACACACAAATATGCATCTATTGTTTTATGTATATAGATTAATGTTTTGTGTTATTCATAATTTCCTATTTGCCTTCATTGATATTAACAGTAATTATAGTAAATACCTTTATCGATATTAGTAATCATTACAAACAATAATTAATTACAGACAAAAATAGATAAATTACTAAAGTTTTTCTTGAAATAGCATGGGCTTTAACTTTCAAGGGAGATAATTTAGATGAAAGTTTTTTTTTAAATTACAATAAATTTTAAAAAGACATTTAATGTAAAAAAAAAAAAAAATAATGCTTTAAGCTAGGTCAGAAGTTGGCAGCTGCTGAAATAGGAAACTGTATTACACTGAGACTTCAAAACAGTGGAAATAAAGACTACTAGACCAATGAGTCAAATGAGCTGAAGCAAAGGAAGCAAGCAATAGATCATGCCATAATAATATTAATTGAAATGACTGAGACTAGCAACATCACGTCTGTGAGAGAGAGAGAGAGAGAGAGAAGGGTTGCAGAGAATGAACAGTGGGGGGGGTCGAATTACAGATACATTATCTTTCATCTAGCAATTAATGATATAGATATAAAATTTTCAATTATTTTTTTTTTAAAAGTGCAACAGAATGTATATTACATAAAATAAATCCAAGGTAATTTTTTTGATTTAATTTAAATTAAATTTTATACCTTTGTAAATTTTATAAAAGTGCACTTTGAAGATAAATAAATTTCAAATTGAATCTTGTACCTTTATTTTTATAGCCTATAGTAAAAACATTTTGTTTAACAATTTTCATGCCTTGGATGAAATGCTTTTCTAACTTGTATAGTAATGATTTAAAAAAAAAAAAAAAAAAGGATTGACTTGTGTGCTACTACCAAAAATCGAAAGCAAAACGTTTAGCCTACGATTTACTTTTTCTTCGGCGTTAACGTCTGAGCTATGAAAACATTTGCTGCAAGGCTAAAAATTAAAACATGAACGGATAGCTACTACGTTACGCATGCATATTCGTAATGTCATCGTTCTACCTTCACCTGGCAAATTTCATTTTTTTTTTTCACACTTTTGCACTGATTTTCCCCAGATAAAACCCAGATATAAAGTTTTGCATGGGTTCGAATACTTTATATATTAAGTTTCATGTCTATAGACCAAATGCTGACAGAGGAGTTTGGTAGGCAAATTTTTTTAAACAAATATATATATATAGACATACATAAATATATATAGAGAGAAGTTTGTGTTTACTATACCCTTTTTACGCAAATATTACGCAAGTATAAATCATGTAGAATATCTGCATGAATATAATTACACGTAATAGTTAACTAAAGATGATCATCCCATAAGAAAACCGAAAAATCTAATAGGGAATTTATTTAAAAGTAATGTTTAAAAGAATATGCAAATTAGCTAGATCTTTTGCAGGTGAATGCAATTCCACGACCCATATATAGCAAAGTTGTATTTTTTTTTAAATTAATAGAAAATAGGGGTTTTAATATGAATAGCAATCACTACACAAAAAAAAAAGGTAAATTTTATAGGAGTATAGATTTAATAGTATTTTTGGAGTGGGGGGGTGCAATGTTTTTCAAAAATGGTGCTACCTAAAAAAACGGTATTACTTTCAAATCGGATGTCCCAGACTTATTTTGGAAAATACATTAATCATTCTCATTATATTACTATTACTATATTATTATTACTTACTACCATTTAACAACTACATATAGCTTCGCAATGATATAAAATCACCTTAAACATTTTAACGCAATATTTTTAAAAATTCATTTGTATTTCATGAAATTCTAAATTGTTGAAATAAAATATGGAAGAGTCGCATCATGCAACTGGAAAGTAGAAAGTGGACCTGGAGTTTATTTTTGGTAGTCTTGTAACATTAGCTTTAGGCCTCGCGTTCCATGAGATATTTCTGACAAAAGAAGAACTGCTTTCTAGTTTAGTTCATGCTTTAAAGATGGTATGTGGAATTTTCCAATTCTCTCACAGCATGTATATTCATTTTTTTTTTTTTTTTTTTTGGCAACTATCATCCTCATCTTTATAGTTGTTGTTTCACCACGTTTCAGCCAACTCATCCTCTGGCCTTTTTCGGGGTCCTTGGCACAGTGGATAGAGGCGTTGAGTTTCTATGCTTCAAAATGAGCATTGTCTAAAGATAGCGGTTTCAATCTTGCCGAAAGAAGGCCACAGGATTAATTGGCCAAAACGTGGTGGAACCACAACAACTATGGGAGGCAGTAATTACTGGGGACACATAACAAGATTCAGCATTCCTATCCCATCGCGGTTAACCACCTGAAGAAGGCCAGAGGATGAGTTGGTCAAAACGTGGTGAAACAACTATAGAGATGAGGATAGCAGTCCGCAAGAAAAAAAATTAAAATAAAATTCAGAAAAAATACACAAATTATAAAGCCTAGTCTCAATCAAAAAAAAAAAAAAATATATATATATATATATAATATAATATACGTCTCATAGTATTCATCATTATTTAACTGTCAATCTGTCCATATCATTAACTTATCTTCAAGCAGTTTTTGCCCGAAATAGTTACTTGATGGTAAAAAACAAAAAATAAAATATAACAGAACGTGAGATACATAGGAGTAGGTACCCATATGGTAAAAAGTACATTCATACAGTGAAAATACTGACCCAGTTTTTATGCTTTGCTCTCTCTCCGGTCAGACCAGATAGCATACTGGCATGAGCAGTATCATGACAGTTTTCCGAGCCTTACTACTTCCGCCCTGGCTTGTGATAAATTTGAAGCGGGCGTTTTTGTTTATGACACCATTACCAGAAGACTGCCCTACAGGCTTCCTCTAAACGGTTTGGTTTTCCAACAGAGCACCCCCCCCCCCCCCGCTCACTTTCTTAGATGTACTGCCTACACCCTGGCTAAAGAACTCCATCCAGAGTATCAGAAAAGGGCTAACTAGTACTACACCTTGCCTAAAGATGACTCCGAACTGTGCAAGGAAGTGGGGCTTATATCCCTAAGGTTATTATTAGAGCTATGATAAGAGAATATTTTTTTAATTATTTTGACTCGATTATATATCAGTTAATATCTGATAGGTTTTTAGATAGAGTGATGTGTTTCTCGATTGATTAACTGTGTCGGATATATACTCGAGTCAAAACAATGATAAGAATATTCTCTTGTCACAGCCCTAGTTATTATATATACCTGCTTACCTAAATACATACAGTGCCTACTATTTCCAAATAGTCACCCATCTGGTACTGGCCAGGCTCATTGTTGTTTAACTTTGGTGATCTAATGGGAATCCGTGTTAACATGATTATGCAGTATATTACTAACCCAGAAGTTTTTTTTTCCAATTTATGAAAATCATACATTTTTTTTTTTTTACTAATAAATCACTTTATCGAGGCTAAAAGCTACACAAGGATACAAGTTTTAGATTGTCAGTTGAATGAAGAATATTATGAGGGGATTGAAAATAAATGGAATGAATAAAATTTGATTGCATATGATTATGGTTTATATTGTTTTTTTTATGGAAATCGCTTCAGACACGGTGTGAAGCCACTTAATATAAGGAGCTAACAAAAAAAAAGAAAAGATGACTATTGGCCTTAGTCTTGGAAAGATCAAAGCCAGAGGTAAGAGCAAAACAGTCAGCAGGAATAGTTTCACAAACAGTTTTTATTTTAATGGAAAGAAGCTACTGGAATAGGAAATTGTATTGCAATCAGGTATCAAAACGGTAAATTAATAGAGACCACTAGACCACCAAGTCAAACGAGCTGGAAGAATGGAAGAATGGAAGCAGATCAAACAGCGATGATAGAAGAGTTATTGCCGTGAACGTCTTACCAGGAGAAACAAGAAATAATAATTTTTTTTTTTTCTTAATTAGCATTTTTTTTTTTTTTTTTTGCCAATATCTTTTGTGGAGTCGGAGTCCATACAATAGTTTTTCTCTCGAGAGGTTGAAAAAAAAAAATAAAAAAATAGTAATAATCTGGCTTTCAACTAAGTTGGATCATGATTACAGAGTAATTCTATACATTTTCCTGCATTACAGAGTTGCTGGGATTAATTTGGAATTCCAATTTTCTTCAAATGGAAACGCTAACAATTTGTTGTCTGCTTCAGCATCAGACTTTTTATTAAAAAACCTACAAGCACTGATCGAAAACTAGCAAGAAAACCTGACGTTGCTCGGGATTGAATGAAGATCGCTGCTCTGTAATTTTTTACTGTGCAGATAACATATTGCTTTTTTTTTTTTTTTTTTTTTGTGCCTGCCCGCCCTCCATTTCATCCATTTGGTTCCCTAATATAATCGTAAGCCTAACAATCAGAAGAAGCTGAAATGTTAGAAAACTGAATTAATATCTTATACATATAGTTTCAATTTCATTAAAATTGGAAATAAATGAAGTTTTAAGTGGGGGGGGGGAGTCTATCCCTATGGGCCATTTTGTTATATATTTAGACCCTAAGTCTGTAGTTGGAAATTATGTTAACTAGTGTAAAGTTTGGGACAATTTGGCGGCAAATGGAAATAAATCCAGTGCAGGTGTTGATGATATTACATAAGAAATGATTACGACCATACCGTTATATTGGGACCCTATGCTAGTAGATAGAAATTAAGTTAACTAATGAATTTTGAAAGTTTTACGTTTCATAAATGTCGGGACAGCCTAGTGGCGAACAGATGGACCCAGTGAACCTGGTGTGATTGATGTAAGGGTTCAGAGGTCAGTTCCCTAAACAAAACCTGCCAGAATCAGTGGTTGATTACATAAGAAATGATAACAAGTTCAAAGATGGGAACAGAGTTTTCGAGTCAGTTTGTGGTGAGAAAACGGCTGGACCACACATGCCGACAATATAAAAATTTAAGTAATTTCCTTGAGACCTGTACTTTCACTGACCATTTCTTTAAGGCTAAGTAGATCATGGACTTACTTTCGACAGCCACGTAGCTCTCACTTCCCTTATTTTTTTCCTTTAGCCCTCACATTGCAAGAGCAATGTTTCTGACAAAGAGGGAAGAATTGCTGTTTTCTGGGTTAAAATCAATTTCATTTAACACTTATCATTGACAAGTTTTTTAACCTTAGAGTATTTTTTTTTAGCTCCGTACATCAAGTGGATTCATGCCTTGTGTGAAGTGATTTCTATTTTTAAAAAATAATCATTTTAACCTTCCTTTTATAAGGAATTAATTTTGGTTTCTCGCCCTGTGAACGAATCTCTCTCCCCAATAAAACCTTTTAAACTACCAACAAGTCTCTTTGTGCTTTCATGCACAAGTTACTCAGCGGAGTTAGACAGTCACTGGACAACGCAAGTATACAGATCAACAAAATAAACATTTCTAGAGAGAAATGCCATAAGAGGGGAAAAGGGACGCAAGTCAAAATGAGAGAGGAAAGGAGAAAAACAGGAAAGCAAAAAGAAAACAAAAGAGACAAAGAGAGAGAGAGAAAGAGTCACAGAATAAAGTATGCATCTTCTATAAAAAAAAAAAAAAGCCATTGATCAGACTGACTTTACTTTATGCATTCGATGATTATGAAACGAAGGTCATTGTTAAGAAAATGTTTGTTTAATCGCTTTAGAAAATGTAAACCTTGAAATTAAATAAAAAAAATAAAATAATCAAAAAAAAGGATCAAAATTGCTTCAAACTGAAGTTTGTAATTGTTGCTTCAGGCTAAGATCATGTTGTCACACTAATCTTAACATGAATCAGAATTATATCAGAATTCCAAATTAGTAAAAAAAAATTTTCAATGTTCTTCTTCCAGTGGAAAATTTATATATACATATATATAAAAAGCAAAATGTGTGTTAGTGTGTACGTGTGCACTTTTTGTGTATGTTCGGCAAAGGCTTTATGGGCTCGTGAGGGAGTGGGTCAGTTTCTTAGCACATTTTATATGCGCCGTAGATTATAATATCTATATATCTTTAATTTGGGCAACATTTACACACTATTTTCGCGATATTTCTTAGTCTACGCGTGTTTGTTTAGCTTTTCTGTATAAAAAAAAGAAAAGAGAAACTGAATCTGTAGCAAAGGCAGCTCCCTGGCACTCGTGGCAAGGAACGTCCAGAAAAGCAATCAGCTTTGATCAAAGCGGGGGAAACCCCCTCACATAAGACAATCGGTATTCATTTGGACACTCCCCTTTTTATGGGGAGCTGGTTCCCCCCCCCCAACATCTTGGGGAAACAAAACCCCAAAAATACTGCCTCGCGGGCAAAGTTAAGTACGGGATTTCATGTTTGACCTCATAAATTTATGTACCTGTCACTTAACTTTTTAATCGTTAAATTAGAACGTATTTTAGTTCCTGTCCCATCATGGCCGAGCGGTAAGATGTCAGGTCTCTATTCCGTTTCTTTACAACCTTCGCGTCAAGGCTTCAGGTTGGAGCCTACCTGCCTACTACAACGACACCCGGACAACGCCAAGCACCTCCACTAGTATATCTATAAAAGTGAATATGTGCATGCGAGGACAATTCTCAACCTATATACTCAACAAATTTTTTATCCAAAGGCTTGAAATTTGGTATATAGGGTATACATGTGGAAAAGATTTAATCAGTTTGTATCCAGAAAAAAATGGCTGCTAAGGTGTCATAGTTGAAAAATTAGTACAGGGGGGGTCATTGGATTTTTATCTGTTTGCTAACTGTTCCACGAATGCGTATGCGTTAATTGTTCACATTACAGATTCTTTATGTTAAGATTAAGTAGGTTTGAAAACACTTTTCAAAGATCATGTAAAACTGGCCTAATGGTTACAGACATATACATTACAAGTGAAAGTTTATGTGCTTCTCCGAGAAAGATGAACCCTTGTTTTGTTTTGTTTTTTTTGCTAATGGATGTGACTGCAAAAGTTACACCATAAAAATATTTTTTAAAAATTAAATTTATTTTATTTTTTAAACGCTGTAAATTTTTATTTTAAATATAATTTTAATGATCGTGGATCTTACATCGTTAGATAAGAAACACAGCATCGGGGGTTGGGGTGGGGGGGTAGAAGAAAAAGATGAAAGTGAGCAGTTGATTACCGATATATATATTTTGACATCTGTAACATACACTCTTTACGTAAGCAAAACAAAAAACACATTGCGTATATCTCTATAGTTTCGCTTGCAACATATTTATATTGATTGCTCAGATGCTATAGATAACTGAGAACTGGGACGGATGGCGATACTCCCCCCCACCCCACCCCCATTTAGTGCAGAGATACTTTGATCTTTGGTAGATTTCATCATTCCAGATTTTGATATTTTTCTTTTGCAAATAGGTTAAGATCTATTGCATTTAAGGACGCAAAACCCAACCCGTTATTTTGTTTCTACCAAATAGAATGTTCAAATATTATAGTTCAGGTCTCTTAGGAAAAGATCATGTTTCTAATAGGCAGAAGTTGAGAGTAAGAATGATTGTTTTAGCCATTCAGTAATAAAGCATTATATAAAAGTCACTTTGTGTGCGAGTTATTCCTTCCTTATATGTTCCGAAACGGCTGCGCCTATCTTTTGCAAATTTCACACAAATCCAATTTATATGCCTGGCAGTGTTCTTAGATATGTTTTGTACAGAAATTCATCCGATAAGTATCGAAAATTGAAAAAATCCGATCTTAAAAATAGCTTTTCTCTCTTCTAGATAAAAAAAAAATAAGAATTTTTACAGTGGAATATTTTACATTATACCAACCAAGGGAGATAATAAAATTTCAGCAAATCATTTCTCCTTAAAAACGTTCATTTTAATCTGGAGATATAGCCGAGTGGTAGAGCATTCGACTATGGATCAAATGATCCCACGTTCAAGCCCGGTTGTACCTCACGATTTTATTTTAAGGAGTTCAATTTACGATAAAAGAAGAGGTACCATTTAAAATCGCTGCAAATCATTTGTTCGTTTGCATTTTTTAAAATTAAACATTAATCAGAAGTGACTTTTCCAGGGTATTCATCGTTAAGCCCAAATATCAGTTGATGTGATATCATAAACACATACACAGGCGAAATTCGATGAACGACACTATCGTTTTTTTTTTTTTTTTTTTTTTTTTTTTTTGTAAATTAGTCCACCGGGCAAATTATTCCTCATAATATACCATAATCATTAGAGGAGTGATTCTATAATAATACATACGCAATCTGCATAAATCAAAATATCATGTTTAAGCATATTGTACGACCGGGCAATGCCGGGCTGGCAGCTAGTGCATCTATATGAGAGACAGAAGATTATATGTTCATTAGTTGAAGTATATGAAAGGTGGATGGTTATCAAGATAATTAGTCACCAACCAATGGTGGTCCATACAAAACATTTCATGACCCGGAGAAAAAATTACATTATTTCAATTTTTATAAAGCTTCACATTAAAAAAGAAAAAAACAAAAATGACACTAACATCTTTTTGTCTTGAAAACTTTTGTTAATTCCAAAAGAATGCATGTTGTTACCAAAGTAACAAAGGAGCTACTGTGATTGGGGCCAGATTTATATGGTGGGCAATGTGAGTGGGGAATTCAGCAGTAAGATTTTTGTTCACATTACATGTCACTTCATGTTAATATGGCCAGAGAAACAGGGTTCAGGGAGGGAATTCCAAAGGTAAGCAGTTTGAGGAAACAAAACCTTAGAGTGAGAAATCGTTTAGCATTAAGGGAGCTCTATGGTGAACGGGGTGGGATTTTGCTATGAGTTGAGTGGATCAGAGGTATTTTCGTTAAAGAGGTACAAGTTCAGTAAATTTATCGGAGCACATTCTGTGGAAGTACTTGTATATTATGGCGGGTATATATTAGCGTTGAGACGATTTATTGGAATCGGAATCAGAAAAACTTGTGGTTGTTTTCTGATGCCAAAAACGATTGCTTTATTTTATTTTTTATTTGATTTTGTTTAAAAACAAAATCTCTCACTGCTGTTAGTAATGACAGAATAAGTTTTCATTGATTTTATCCACCAAGTTTGAGAAAAAAAACAAAAAACTGCACAATAATCATGTGTTTGTACAGTAATGGAGAGAAAATGGCTACTATATAGCGAGATATTTACAGGTTTATAAAAAATTGGAATTGGAAGCAGTACTTGTATCTGAATTGGGAATTTAGTACAGAATCGATAATTGTATTGGAATCAGGAAAAATATTGGAATCATCCGATCACTAGTATGTATTTGTTCAAGACCTTATCTAATCTTAAAACTGCACAAATGTAGCATCATCCAGCCATAGTAAAAACTGAACATGACTTGCTATTGAATAGTTTCTTAGTAATTTAGTTGATAATTAGTTACTGCATACATGATGTAGGGAAACGTGCGACTTACCTAATTAGCACGTGTGCATAATTCAACGGGTCGGTCGTGGAATGAAATGAATGAAGAAGAAAGAAACAAAAATGGCTGCCTTATCTCTTTATATGCCTGCAATGTGACCACCCGATATGCAAATGAGATGCTCCTGGTTGGAGATAAAAGAGGGTTGATTTTTTTTTTAGAGGGACGTTCATTTTTTAAGTTGGATTTCGAAGAAATAAGTTGAATTAGCAGAAGTTCGTTGGGAGTTGAGAGAAGGTGCGTTACGTATACAGAAGTTTGGAAGTTGGAAGTTTGGACAACAGTGTTAACCGTACCCAGGAAATTATTGGTGTAACGGGCGGAAGAAATAACACTCAAGTTATTGAATTATAAATGAGGTAACAATGGAGAAAGAAATCAAATGTAATTTTAGCAATGAAGTATGTATTGCAACAACACTAAAAATGGAAGCCCCGTCTAAATAGTTGTGCATTTTTTTTTTCTTTTTCTTCCTTGACAAAGATTTGTTTGGAACATTTGGGAAATTCACAACACCTACCATCTTGCATGATACATTATGTTGGTAAATAAATATTTAATAAGTAAAAATTATTGAAATTCCTTTAGTATTTGGCATTATTCTTTTACTACATTGTCATAACCTTTAAACACAACTCCTCTCACACTACCCACAATGCTTCAAAAGCAAACTACATCCTCTTAAAACTGAAATGTTGCCGTAACCAGCAACTTCCAGTTTGTATACTGCAAAACATCGTGATCATGAAATCGTAAACATGTTGAAAAGCAATAAAACCAAGCACGAATGGTGGAGGAGGAGGAGAAGGAGGAGGAATCTGAATGGGATGAAATTAATCTTGATTAAATTGAACAAAAAGAAACATTGAATAATTGCTTTAATCTAAAATTTATATTATAGATATTTCAGATCAAAATTTTATTTCCATTATATTAAAAATTAAAAAAAAAAAAAAAAAAAAAAAAAAAAATACGTGGGAACACAAATTTTTACAAAACAAACGATGCTATCAAATCTATTTTAGGAGCAATTCGTCACTGAATTATGACTATTTAAAGTTTGTTGGAAATTAGAAAATTTGCCACCTTGTGTGCTATTAATTCTTTTATCTAATTGTTAAATATTAGATTTCAAACTCAATAGAAGTCACTTGAAAAGGTATTAATGTATCGTCATTATGCCCTTTTATGATATAAAATATAGAAGCCTATATCCAAAATTTATGTTCCATCAAACAGACACTTGTTTGTCCCATGCCAGTTTTTATGTTACTCATTTCGGAAACATAAGTTTTAATTTTGTGATGTTTTTCAACTTTTGTTATAACTCGTTGCCAAATTTTACTGAGCCAATACTGTCAGCCATATACAAGCATCATAATGAGATGTACTTCAAATAGAAGTAGTGCAGAGTTCATACAGAATTTTAATGTCCATTTTCAAGGCTTTTCAAAGTTGTTCAAGGTTAGTTATCACAATAGCTTTTTTGGAGGGAGGAGGGGAATTTGCAATTGGAGAGCCCCATCTGCACATGGAAAATTTTTAGGAAAATCATTACTCCTGCCCACTTGTGCTTCTCCCAAATCTATCTATATATCTATAAAAGGGATAGTATCTGTGTGTACATTTCCCTACAAAATAACTGTCAATTTTCAGCGAAAATTTGATATACAGGGTAGTGAGATGTGGGAAAATCTTTGTCATCCGTTTTTGGCCATAAATTTGCTCGTTAAGGGGTCAAAGTTCAACGATTTGGCCTTTGAGAATTCTACCAAACTACTCCGCCAATTTTGGGTAGAAACAATTGAAATTTTAGATATAGGTTCCTTGGACATGGATCTAACTTAACTTGATTTCACCCGAAAAAATGTTAAAGGGTCATAATAGGGGTCAAAGTAAAAAAAAAAAATTTGACCTCTGTGATCTCTACCAAATTACTCAAAACACTTGAAATTTTACATAAAGGGTATTCAGAGATAGGGCAAGCTTTTTAATCAGTTTGGGTCGAAAATTTGACCTGCTAGGGGTTAAAGTTAAAAAAAATTTGACCTTTGCGGTGTCTAGCAAATTACTCAGCCAGTTTTGGGTCTAAACATTTGAAATGTATACATAACAGGTATTCAGACATGCTGCATGCATTTTAATCAGTTCTAGAGCGAAAATTTGGCTGCCAAAAGGTCAAAGTTGAAAGAATTGACCTTTGCAGATTCTACCAAATTCCTCCGCCCATTTTTTGTCTAAAAACTTTAAATTTTAGATGTAGGTAACTTGGACATAGGTAAAACTTTGTATTTTGATTTGAGACCAAAATAATACATGTTAAGGGGTCAAAATTGGGGTCCAAGTTATAAAAAAAAAAATTACCTCTGCGGCCTCTACGAAATTACTGAGACAATTTTTGGTCTAAACATCTGAAATCTTAAAGTGTATTCACACGTACGGCATATAAAGCCGGGCTGAACTGCTAATGAATTATAAATAAAAGTAAAAATAGAGAGAGATTCGCATGCCCCCCCCTCCCACCACAAAAGTGAAAAAAAAATGTGATAAACGAAAACTAGGTCGGTTATGTCCCTTTATAACAAAACTACCCAAGGTAGTTTTGTTATAAAGGCACATAACTCTTGTATCCACAATGCTACTATGCAATTTCAGAACAGTGTATTTTGATTTTATTTTCAATATTTAAAAAATATTTTTATGGTATTTTTATTAATACTAAAAAAAATAATTTCATAGTATCTATGTCGATGTTATTTTCAATATTTTGACATTTTTACTGGGCATAAACAAGACAATTTTCAAGACATTTTCAAGAAATATTCCATAGTTCCAAGAATTTTTGAAAGTTATAATAGAAATAAGGCCTTTTCAAGGCAAAAATCAAAATTCATGTAGTAGTCCATTTTCCAATACAAAACACTCTCTGCATTCAATTTTGGATAATCCAGTTTTTCTTGCTCATAAAATAATTACAACCTTGTTATACAATCCTGGTTAAATATTTTTAACCATATCAGGTGTTAAGAAAAAAAAAATGACCTATTTGTTGTAATTTACTTAAATCTATATATCTATAAAAGTGTGTGTGTGTGTGTACATTTCCCTACACAATAACTGTCAATTTAAAGTCTACAGACTCGAAATTTCATATACAGGATACTGAGATTTGGGTGATCGGTTTTCAGCCAGAAATTTGGCTGTTAAGGGGTTAAAGTTCAACGATTTGACCTTTGAGAACTCTACCAAACTATGACAATTTTCGGTCTAAACACTTGAAATTTTAGATATAGATTCCTTGGACATGGATCTAACTCAATAACTTGATTTGAGCCCCAAACAATAAATGTTAAGGGGGTCATAATAGGGGTCAAAGTTAAAAAAATTGACGATTTTTTTTTTGCTCAACCCACTTCCAAACACCCGGGCAACGCCGGGCTGAAATGCTAGTAGAAGCATATTTGTGAAGTTAAATGAAAATTCAACCCTAGTTCGGATTAAATGAGCCAAGCAGAACAGTTTACAGATGTTTAAAAATAAAGAAAAAAAAAAGCATACCAATCTATGAAGAAAAAGCTTTTGTTGAGTGCCTTACATATGTAAGAAGTGATGTGTGATGCAAAGCAGTGGAAGAGCCGAAATGTTTTATTTACTCATTGATTTTTACAAAACTGAAAGGAGTAACATTTCCCAGGATGAGTGTTGTAGAGAGAATGTGTTTCGAGAGAATAAGCATAGACACAATCGGTAAAAGCTTTGCACAAGGATTAACAATAGCAAAGTAAAAAGGAGAATAACAGGAATCAATAGAAAAAGGAGACAATTGAAGAATAACGAATGTGTAAAAAAGAATTCTATTTTTTTTTTTTTTAAGTATGGGATCCAGAGAATAAAAAACAGATAGATGAAAGCCGTTTTTTCTTCTAAAAAAGGGTAAGAGGAAAGAAAAGAGAGGAAAAAACTAAAAGGAGGGAAAAAAGGGAAAAAAGAAAAACGAGTAAAGAAAAGGGCGAAAAACTAGAAAACCAGAAAAATGAAATAACAGAATAAACAGAATAAAGGGGGGAAAAACAGAATAAAAGGGGGAAAAAACAGAAAAGAGGGGAAAAAACAGAATAAAAGGGGGGAAAACAGAATAAAAGGGGGGAAAACAGAATAAAAGGGGGAAAAACAGAATAAAAGGGGGAAAAACAGAATAAAAGAGGGGAAAAAACAGAATAAAAGGGGAAAAAAACAGAATAAAAGGGAAAAAAAAACAGAATAAAAGGGGGAAAAAACGGAATAAAAGGGGGAAAAACAGAATAAAAAACAGAATAAAAAAAAACAGAATAAAAAAAACAGAATAAAAAAAAACAAAAAAACAGAATAAAAAAAAACAAAAAAACAGAATAAAAAAAAAAAACAGAATAAAAAAAACAGAATAAAAAAAACAATAAAAAAAAACAGAATAAAAAAAACAATAAAAAAAACAATAAAAAAAAACAGAATAAAAAAAAATAAAAAAAAAACAGAATAAAAAAAAAACAGAATAAAAAAAAAACAGAATAAAAAAAAAAACAGAATAAAAAAAAAACAGAATAAAAAAAAACAGAATAAAAAAAACAGAATAAAAAAAAACAGAATAAAAAAAAAACAGAATAAAAAAAAAACAGAATAAAAAAAAACAGAATAAAAAAAAACAGAATAAAAAAAAACAGAATAAAAAAAAAACAGAATAAAAAAAAACAGAATAAAAAAAAACAGAATAAAAGGGGGAAAAACAGAATAAAAGGGGGAAAAACAGAATAAAAGGAAAAAACAGAATAAAAGGAAAAAAACAGAAAAGGAAAAAAACAGAATAAAAGGAAAAAACAGAATAAAAGGAAAAAAACAGAATAAAAGGAAAAAAACAGAATAAAAGGAAAAAAACAGAATAAAAGGAAAAAAACAGAATAAAAGGAAAAACAGAAAAGGAAAAGGAAAAACAGAAAAGGAAAAAATAGAATAAACAGAAAAATGCTAGTAAAGAAAAAAGAAAAAGGAGATATGAAAAACCTTAGTTGTTTTGTTTTGTGACATATCAACCCCTTTTGGTGTTATTTAATGCCAAATTCAATAATTTTGGAAAAAAGTTTTATCTTCAAATATTTATGGTGTTTGTTTTGTAAAAGTAAATTGTAGGATATGATTTCGTAGAGGAAATTTGTAGGATATGATTGAATCAAAGGAAAAAATGTCATTAATCGGTGCACTTCAGGTCAGGAAGCCGGTATTTTCTGCCTGATCTGGTAGCACCAAAAGAAAAGGAAAATATGAAAAGAAAAAAAAAGTAGAAAGAAAGTAGGAAACGACAGAAGAAAAGGAAAAAAAAAAAAAAAAAGGAAAATCCAAGACACATTTATATGCAAAATTCCAATTTAAAAAAAAATATTTTTTTTTTTTTTTTAAAAAGATCTTTTTCTATTCTGATTCACTGAAAAACTAAAACCTGACTCCATCCGTCTCCCTCAACTTTTAGCAGAATATTTGGAGCCCAAATTCGGGTAATTTTCTCAAATCTAAAAGCATTACTATAATCCAACCATACCAGAGTGCCTCAAAATGGCCAATATTTTTTCTCCTTTAGCAGACCAAAACAGCTATAGTCACCTTAAAAAAAAAAAAAAAAAATCGGATCAATTAGGTTTAAAGGACCCCAGAAAAAATAAATTTTTCCCTATACAAAAAAAAAAATTAAAAAATCGAAACGTGACGAAAAACCAATTATTTATTATGTTTGTTTACAGATGCCATGAACGGTGTAGACCTAAAGTCATCCATTTCATTTTGTTTAAAACCTAAAAAATGCAGATTGTTCAGGACGGCCATAATAGCAGATGTTTTTGGGTGATCCAGCCATCACCATACATACACAAAAAAAAATGGAGTCGAGATAGATACAAATAAAAAACAACTGAGGCATGCATGGTCCCCCGTGAATGCACAGTGAACGAGGCTTAAAAAAAATTACTAAGTTAAGCATTTGCACCCCCCACCCCAATTTAGCCCCAAAAGTCTCCAAGCGACGATTTCAAATCCTGGTGAAAATGAACAAACAGTGCAATTTTAAGCCTTAACATATGTAAATTTGAGTTCTGCACCATGCAAAAAAGGAAATGACTAAGTCTATCATTTGCCCCCCCCTCATTTAGCTCCAGAAATGCCCCCAAGGCCTTAACATATTTAAATTTGAGTTCAGCACCATGCAAAACTGCTAGACATACACAGATATGGTAAAATAGTTCCAAAAATGAAGCGTTTTTATTAGCCCTATAAGAGCCCCTGGGGCACACCCAAGAGTTATTGCGAAGTATAGACAAACAAAATTATATAGAAATCAGTTAGTTACAACTTTTCAAGAAGTTTTATAAAATCCAAGGCATCAATTTTTTTTTAATAAGCACAAAAGTGTCAACTTTAGCCATTTTAACCTGAAAGGCACCCCTAGGGAGGCAACCAGAGTTTTCTCAGAAAATCCGTTCTGTTACTTTTTCACTCACATCATGTTTAATGTTTGTGCAAAATTTCAAAAAATTCCAAGGCGTAGTTATTGAGAAAAGTGCGGACAAACGAACGGAAAAGGGTGAATTTACAGGTCCGCCCTCCTTTTTGTCGGGGGGGGGGGGGGAAGGATACATAAGAGAATGAAAAGAAAATAAGCAGGAGATAAAAAGAGAAAATGCTTAAATTATTATTTTTAAAATGTCTAAGAATCCATCCGCATGGATTATGCGTCGAGTTAATAATTCTTTTCGCGTTGACATCTTTTGAAAGGAAAAACAAAAAGAATGAACAATGATTTTCTTACAAAATGATTGTCATTCTTTAAAAATAAAAATAAGACAGAAACGTTTTTGTTCGGAAATGTTTATAGAAAGTTCGAAAATAGATGAAAAATGTGAGGATTGATAAAAAAAAAATAATAAATGAATTTAAAAAAGTGGGAGAAGAGAGAAAAAACAAATGACTGATGCAAAGGAGATTAGTTTTTAAATAGATAATCAAAACAATAAGCCTAGAAAATTATATATACAGATAAAAGTGAGGTGTGTGTGAGAACACTTCTCAACCTATATACTCAACAAATCTTTGATCTACAGACTTGAAAGTTGGTATCTAGAGTATTCAGATACGAGGAAAACTTTAATCAGTTTTCATCAAGAAAAAAGGGCTGTTAAAAGGTTAAAAAAAAGTTTTAAATTAGTACATGGGAGGGCTCATAGGATTTTTATCTGTTAACTGTTTCACGAATGCCCACGCATGAATGGTTCAAATGACAGGTTCCTTATGTTAAGAATAAGTAAGTTTGAAAACACTTTTTAAAGAAAGTGTCAGACTGACCTAATGGTTATCCTACTTGTCGCACTGTCTTTAGGTTTTGGTTTCGATCTCAGCTCAAGTATTTTTTCCCCTTTTTCTTTTTTCTTAAGGAATTTAACATTACATTTAATACCTACAGTATTTTGTTCATAATAAGTAAAAAATCTGCATTAAAATATATTTATGCATATTTTACGACCAGGCAACGCCGGGCAGCCTGCTAGTATATATATATATAAAACTCGATGTCTGTTTGCCTGATGTTTGTGTGCTTCTATAGAAAGAAAGGTTAGAGAACCTACATAAAATCTAAAAGAGCATTCTTATGTAAAATTTACGGGGAAAGACAATGAAAGTATTCCCAAATCTTTAAGTGCAACCCCAAGACAGTGAGGAGGGCATAACATAGTTTAAATGATGTGTGTAAAATTCTCTATGTGCAAAAATATGTACATGTTCACACCCATTAAAACTTTGAAGAAGTATATCCGACTACTGGGTGGAGAGGGGGGAGGGGAGAACTTTACCCAGGCATAAAAATTTGTCCAGATTTCGTATATATTATTACAGAGTCCTGATTTCAAAAGTTTAAAAAAAAAAAAAAAGTATTTGCGTGCCATCAGCTAGAATCTAAAGCGAAACTGTAGCAATCAAAGCTGGTGACGTTACCACTGTACCAACGTGACACACTTATAAACCGATTAAAAATTGAAAATTAAAAATAAACCAAGATGAATGTACAAAATGTTTAACGATTTTTTTAATTTTGACCCATTTTTGACCGCTTAAAAACAATTTTCACCGGCTAAAAGACCCATAAAAGAACGGCTCGTAAAAAAAAAAAAAAAAAAAAAAAAAAACGCAATCATTTGAGGCTCCTAGTGCTGCTCTGCGAATTTCAGTTTCGGAGGAGATAGAGTTTGAAAATATGGAGACAGACTAACAGACAGACATATAGCCGTTTATATATCAGACTTTGAATTTAAACTATATGTATAAGACACTAATTCAGAGAATTTTCAAACGTTTCAGCTTCTTCCAATTACAAAGGGCGTTCCGAAAGTAATACCACCTATTTTTTTTTTATTCCGCCAGAATAGATCAGAGGGAATTTGAAATTGCATTGTTATGATGACTGAACTTATGCATCCATGACTACAAAGTTTCATCTCTCTGTTGCAGATAGTGATGGTGTAACACTAATAAAACAACCCCTGTCATGGACGTGTGTCAGAAGCAAAAATGTGTCATTAAATTTCTGGCCAAAAGTACATTGAGAATGGTGGTGACTATGTAGAAAAATAAATTCTGGAACACAAATGGTCGCTCATTTTAATGAGATCATTCCCATCTTCGTAGCTTTTCAATGTTTTAGTTTCGGAGTGAAAAAAATAGGAGGCCTTACTTTTGCAGTAACCCTCGTATATTAGGAGGTGGAATGAGAGGAGGAAGGTCAGTAAAAACACAAAGAAAATAGTATGGTGCTATGAAAATATTACAAAAATAACTAGAAGGGATCTTCATCGAATGACAAGCAACAATGCAAAATTCAATTAATTGCTTTTTTTTTTTTTTTTTTTTTTTACACGGTGGTCACCACTTATCAAGGCCCGGAAGCCACTCAGGGATAAGGGTTATTGCAAGTACAGTACGTTAGTGTGGAGATTTGATGAAGTGTTTACTTAAGGGGACGGTTCATTAGGAATTTGTTAATGTTGGACTTGAAGACATCCAAGTTGTAGTCAGGTGGGAAGCAGGCAGACAGAACAGAGTTCCACAGGCGTGCAGTTCTAAGAAAGAAGCTTTGTTCATGGAATCCACGTTTTGATTTAGGCACAGATAAAGAGTGGGGGAAATTTTGCACAGTGGATTCAGCTAGACTGGTGTTTTTTGTGAAAGATTGGCGAGGGGGAACCAGAGATTGGAGTTCAGACGAGCACCTGCCATGGAAATAACGATAAAACAAGGATAGGCTCGCAACGTCTCTTCTGTGGGAGAGAGGTTGCAGCGTAGAGAAAAGGGCATCCCCCACTAAGCCACAAAGTCTATTTTTTACCCTGTCAAGGCAGGATAGGCTGTTTTTAGCAGCTTCTGCCCAGATATGGCAGCAGTATTCCATCCTTGGACGTACTTGGCTTTTATATAGATAGAGAATTGCATCAATAGTGAGATATCTTCTGGAGCGGTAGAAGGATCCCACCATCTTTCCAGCAACCTTGGCAACCGACTTGATGTACTTGTTCCATTTCAGATCAGGAGTAAAGGACAAACCCAGAAGCTTGTCAAAACACGGGGCTTCTCCTAGACGAGAGCCATCCACTTCAATTGATGCCAGATGGGGATCAGAGCGTTGATGATGTAAAGATAGGAGTTTGGTTTTAGATGCATTAAAGGTAACCAGCCATGACTTCCCCCACTGAACCACGCGCTCGAGATCAGAGGAGAGAATCAGAGAGAACTTTGTCATTTACAGCCTTTGATGTGTTGCCGTAGATGGTCGTGTGTCATCAGCATAGATGTCAACGAATGATTTAAGTATGTGTTTAGGGAGCTCATTGATGTAGATCAGGAAGAGAGTTGGGCCCAGGATTGACCCTTGAGGGACTCCAGCATTAATACTGCAGGCCTCTGATTTGTCCATCGACCACTACTCACCACTTAAAAATGTTATTTTTTTTTATTATATAAAAATAAAACTAGTTGATCAATCAATTGGAATATGATATTTTCGTTTCGTCACGGGTACGTATATCAGACAGCTTTATGTTTTTAATATGGGTAAATTCTGACAAGAACAATGATTTGTTTCATTGTTGTCTTTTGTTATTTTTTGTTTTTATTTGGGGGACGGTAATTAATTTTCCATTGTGAATGATAAAAGGATAAATATTTATTGATTTTAAATTTATTAGTAAAACAATTGTACTACAGAGAAATCATGCAAAATAAAGAAAAAGAGAAAAGAAAACAAGAAAACAGAAAAAGAAGCAGAAAAGAGAGAGAAGAGAAAAGAGAAAAGAAAAAAAGAGAAGAAAAAAGAGAAAAGAGAAAAGAAAAGGGAAAAGAGAGAAGAAAAAAAAAGAAAAAAAAAGAAAAAGAAAAAAAGAGAAAAGAAAAGAGCAAAGAAAAGAGCAAAGAAAAGAGCAAAGAAAAGAGCAAAGAAAAGAGCAAAGAAAAGAGCAAAGAAAGAGCAAAGAAAGAGCAAAGAAAGAGAAAAGAAAGAGCAAAGAAAGAGCAAAGAAAGAGCAAAGAAAGAGCAAAGAAAGAGAAAAGAAAGAGCAAAGAAAGAGAAAAGAAAGAGCAAAGAAAGAGCAAAGAAAGAGAAAAGAAAGAGAAAAGAAAGAGAAAAGAAAGAGAAAAGAAAGAGAAAAGAAAAGAGAGAAGAGAAAAGAAAAGAGAGAAGAGAAAAGAAAAGAGAGAAGAGAAAAGAAAAGAGAGAAGAGAAAAGAAAAGAGAGAAGAGAAAAGAAAAGAGAGAAGAGAAAAGAAAAGAGAGAAGAGAAAAGAAAAGAGAAAGAAGAGAAAAGAGAAAGAAGAGAAAAGAGAAAGAAGAGAAAAGAGAAAGAAGAGAAAAGAGAAAGAAGAGAAAAGAGAAAGAAGAGAAAAAAAAGATGAGAAAAAAAAGATGAGAAAAAAAAGATGAGAAAAAAAAGATGAGAAAAGAAAGATGAGAAAAGAAAGATGAGAAAAGAAAGATGAGAAAAGAAAGATGAGAAAAGAAAGATGAGAAAAGAAAGATGAGAAAAGAAAGATGAGAAAAGAAAGATGAGAAAAGAAAGATGAGAAAAGAAAGAGAAAAGAAAGAGAAAAGAGAAAAAAGAGAAAAGAGAAAAAAGAAAAGAAAAAGGAAAAAAAAAAATAAAAGAAAAGAAAAAAGGAAAGAAAGAAAAAAGAAATGAGAAAAGAAAAGAGAAAAGAAAAGAGAAAAGAGAAAAGAAAAGAGAAAAGAAAAGAGAAAAGAGAAGAGAAAAGAGAAAAGAGAAGAGAAAAGAGAAAAGAAAGAAAAGAAAAGAAAGAAAAGAAAAGAAAAGAAAGAAAAAAGAAAAGAAAGAAAAGAAAAGAAAGAAAAAAAGAAAAGAAAGAAAAGAAAAAAGAAAAGAAAAAAAAAGAAAAGAAAAAAAAGAAAAAAAAGAAAAGAAAAAGAAAAGAAAAAAGAAAAGAAAAAAGAAAAGAAAAAAAGAAAAGAAAAAAAGAAAAGAAAAAAGAAAAGAAAAAAGAAAAGAAAAAAGAAAAGAAAAAAGAAAAGAAAAAAGAAAAGAAAAAAGAAAAGAAAAAAAGAAAAGAAAAAAAGAAAAGAAAAAAGAAAAAAGAGTGCTAGTGCACTTACTTATCCGCGCTCTTTTTTAAATCGTATTTTCAAGTTTAATTAAAGTTTTTTTTTTTTTTATTCAATTGTAAGATTAAAGTATCGAATAGGTACGAAACACTCTCCCCTTCCCATGTTATGAATGGCTTTTTAAATAACGTTATTAGGAAGAAAGGAAACAGGGAAAGAAAGGAAACAGGGAAAGAAAGGAAACAGGGAAAGAAAGGAAACAGGGAAAGAAAGGAAACAGGGAAAGAAAGGAAACAGGGAAAGAAAGGAAAGGAAAAAAGGAAAGGAAAGGAAAAAAGGAAGCAAGAAAAAAGGAAGCAAGAAAAAAGGAAGCAAGAAAAAAGGAAGGAAGAAAAAAGGAAAGGAAGAAAAAAGGAAAGGAAGAAAGGGAGGAAAGGAAGAAAGGGAGGAAAGGAAGAAAGGGAGGAAAGGAAGAAAGGGAGGAAAGGAAGAAAGGGAGGAAAGGAAGAAAGGGAGGAAAGGAAGAAAGGGAGGAAAGGAAGAAAGGGAGGAAAGGAAGAAAGGGAGGAAAGGAAGAAAGGGAGGAAAGGAAGAAAGGGAGGAAAGGAAGAAAGGGAGGAAAGGAAGAAAGGGAGGAAAGGAAGGAAAGGAGGAAAGGAAGAAAAGGAGGAAAGAAAGGAAAGAAACAAGGAAAGAAACAAGGAAAGAAAGAAAAAAGAAAGAGAAAAGAAAGAAAAGAAAGAAAAAAGATCGAAAAGAAAGAAAAAAGATCGAAAAGAAAGAAAAAAGATCGAAAAGAAAGAAAAAAGATCGAAAAGAAAGAAAAAAGATCGAAAAGAAAGACAAAAAAAGAAAGAAAAAAAAGAAAAAAAAAGAAAAAAGAAAAAAAAAGAAAAAAGAAAGAAAAAAGAAAGAAAAAAGAAAGAAAAAAGAAAGAAAAAAGAAAGAAAGAAAAAAGAAAGAAAAAAGAAAGAAAAAAGAAAGAAAGAAAGAAAAAAAGAAAAAAAAGAAAGAAAGAAAAAAAAGAAAGTAAAAAAAGAAAGAAAAAAAAAGAAAAAAAAGTAAAAAAAGAAAAGTAAAAAAAAGAAAAGAAAAAAAAGAAAAAAAAGAAAGAAAAAGAAAGAAAAAGAAAGAAAAAGAAAGAAAAAAAGAAAGAAAAAGAAAGAAAAAAAGAAAGAAAGAAAAAAGAAAAAAAGAAAGAAAAAAGAAAAAAAGAAAGAAAAAAGAAAGAAAGAAAAAAGAAAGAAAGAAAAAAGAAAGAAAGAAAAGAAAAAAGAAAAGAAAAAAGAAAAGAAAAAAAGAAAAGAAAAAAAAAGAAAAAAGAAAAGAAAAAAGAAAAGAAAAAAGAAAAGAAAAAAGAAAAGAAAAAAGAAAAGAAAAAAGAAAAAAGGAAATGGTAAAAGGAAAAAAGGAAAAAGATAAAAAAAAGGAAAAAATGAAGGGAAAAAGGGGAAAAATGAAGGGAAAAAGGGAAAAAATGAAGGGAAAAAGGGAAAAAATGAAGGAAAAAAAGGAAAAAGAAAATGGGCTCAAATTTTTTCGATACCGATACACCAAAAAGCTCATATTTTTCTGAATCCCGATTAATCATCCCAACACTATTATATATATATATATATATATATATATATATATATTCACCTGTCATCCCTTTTTGAAAAGATACAATCATCTGATCGAACAACAGTTTTATAATTATATAGATGTGTGTGTGTGTGATATAAGTGACAATGGAATGGCCAAATTCTAAAATTCTCTGAAGAGTTAAACTGAGATGGCAGTGAATGAAATCAGCTCATTTCTAATGTTTCACTCCATTCTGAAGCGTTGTCAGAGTCGCAGAGCATTTCTTTTCCAATAATCTTCTGTCTCATCAAACGTCAATAGATTGTACTGAGATGACGTTAACAAGATTTGACGAGAATAATCTTACACTTCTATGGCAAGAACCGCCTACAGGAATTCTGATGATAAAATTGTAAGTTTTGAACCATCATTCGATCAGACTTTATGGATATGGTTGCTAACTCCTTATGTCTTAGTGACACTTTGCTTTAGTTGAGGTGAATTTAAGTGAAGTAGGGGAAAAGGAGTAGAAAGATGTGCAAGAAAGAGGGGGAGGGGGAGAGAGAGAAAGTCACAGAGAGAGAGAGAGAGAGAGAGAGAGAGAGAAAGTCACAGAGGGAGAGAGAGAGAGAGAAAGTCACAGAGGGAGAGAGAGAGAGAGAAAGTCACAGAGAGAGAGAGAGAGAGAGAGAGAAAGTCACAGAGAGAGAGAGAGAGAGAAAGTCACAGAGAGAGAGAGAGAGAGAGAAAGTCACAGAGAGAGAGAGAGAGAGAAAGTCACAGAGAGAGAGAGAGAGAGAGAGAGAGAGAAAGTCAAACACAGAGAGAGAGAGAGAGAGAGAAAGTCACAGAGATAGAGAGAGAGAGAGAGTCACAGAGAGAGAGAGAGAGAGAGAGAGAGTCACAGAGAGAGAGAGAGAGAGAGAAAGTCACAGAGAGAGAGAGATAGAAAGTCACAGAGAGAGAGAGAGAGAGAGAGAGAGTCACACAGAGAGAGAAAGTCACAGAGAGAGAGAGAGGAAGAGAAAGGGAGCGGGAGAGAAAGGGAGCGGGAGAGAAAGGGAGCGGGAGAGAAAGGGAGCGGGAGAGAAAGGGAAAGGGAGAGAAAGGGAAAGGGAGAGAAAGGGAAAGGGAGAGAGAGAGAGAGAGAGAAAGAAATAGAGAGAGAGAGAGAGAGAGAAAGAGAGAAAGAAATACAGAGAGAGAGAGAGAAGTAGGGGAAAAGGAGGAGAAAGATGTGCAAGAAAGAGGGGGAGGGGGAGAGAGAGAAAGGCACAGAGAGAGAGAGAGAAAGGCACAGAGAGAGAGAGAGAAAGGCAGAGAGAGAGAGAGAGAGAAAGGCACAGAGAGAGAGAGAGAGAGAAAGGCACAGAGAGAGAGAGAGAGAGAGAAAGGCACAGAGAGAGAGAGAGAGAGAAAGGCACAGAGAGAGAGAGAGAGAAAGGCACAGAGAGAGAGAGAGAGAGAAAGGCAGAGAGAGAGAGAGAGAAAGGCAGAGAGAGAGAAAGGGAAAGGCACAGAGAGAGAAAGGGAAAGGCACAGAGAGAGAAAGGGAAAGGCACAGAGAGAGAAAGGGAAAGGCACAGAGAGAGAAAGGGAAAGGCACAGAGAGAGAAAGGGAAAGGCACAGAGAGAGAAAGGGAAAGGCACAGAGAGAGAAAGGGAAAGGCACAGAGAGAGAAAGGGAAAGGCACAGAGAGAGAAAGGGAAAGGCACAGAGAGAGAAAGGGAAAGGCACAGAGAGAGAAAGGGAAAGGCACAGAGAGAGAAAGGGAAAGGGAGAGAAAGGGAAAGGGAGAGAAAGGGAAAGGGAGAGAAAGGGAAAGGGAGAGAAAGGGAAAGGAGAGAGAGAGAGAGAAAGAGAGAGAGAAGGTGGGTAGGTAAAAAAAGAAATTTTAACCATACACAATTCAGAAATCTGAGTAAAATGTAAACAAATATGTCCATAAGAATATACACATACCTACATTTTCACTACTAGTTTGGTATCATTAAACTGGGTCAGTGTTCAAGATAGTTGGATTAACCCGACAGAATTACAAGTCATCAAGGCCTTCTGCAACTAAACCAGATCGATTTTCATATTTGTAAATTAATTAATACTGAGATTAGCCTAAATAGTTACAAGTTAAAAAAAAAAAAAATGACATACATTTCGAGTTCGAAACATAATAGTTTTTACTCCTCTCCTCCCCCACCAAAGTTCAATCGCAAGGAAAACTATGCTTGTAGAACATGCGTTTCTCCATCTCTTCTTAACACTAACCCAGTTTAATAACACTGAACCAGGAGCGAGAATGGAGGAATAAGAGGCATAGAACACTATTTAAACAAGTGTTGCTAAGTCAGGTGTCTGTAAATCTCTACTACTATGTAAAAAGAGCTTTGTATGTGTTGTATATATGTATATAGTGCGTGTACGTGTTTGTTTATATATATATATATATATATATATATATATACTAGCAAAAGTACCCGTCGTTGACTGGGTTCAAAAACAGCCTACAGAAAATGGACTCTGATTTATGAAAGAATGATAGGTTATGAAAAGGAAGGGTTGTAAAGAGATAGCTTCGAATTTGGGGGTATCAAAACTAAAGCAAAATATGATGGAAGTAAAAATAAAATAGATACGCCCCATAATTTATTATACCATACCTGTTTACAATGAGACACTTGTAACAACATTCTGTGGATCTATATTAAAAAAACCTTATTAAACTTTGTGACATATTTACATTCTATGGAGGTCAGGTGCGAACGAACACCCCATAATTTTATTATACCATATTTCTTCAAACTGAAACATAATTATCAAAGTATACTTACACAGATAGATATGAAAAGTCTTTATTAAAGTTTGTGCCTATTTCCATTCTATGGAGGCCAGGCGCGAATGCAGACCCCACAATTTTATTATACCATCCCTATTTAAGTTAAAACATACTTATCAAAGTATTCTTATGTACATCTATATCAAAAACACTTGTAAACGTTTTTTTTTATTTGTAATTTTTTTTATTTCTATACTTTGTGGACCAGGCGCAAACGCAGACCCCACAATTTTAATGAACCACCGTTTTGCCAGATCAAACATACCCATTCCTGTGTCTCGATACATCTTCTATCATTATATGTAATCAGTTTTTTAAAATAGTCAACCATATAGGAGCCTATTCGTGACCAGACACACACAGAGACATTCAGCTTTATATTATAGATATATTGGCAGAAAGTCATTCAAACAAGTTTGATCACGACAGAATTCTTTTTTTGCAATTTTTCTGTGTATATTTTTTCATTCGCTGAGCGGTCTTTTAATTTTAGCTGGCATGTTGTATAAAATGGCGCCCAAAAGTTGTTCAACCATATTCTTCTGAAGCGCTTTCTATCGGTGCATCCGATTATCCTCAGAAGCGATTGTTATTGTTTTCATTGAGGATTGGTGTAGTCTTATTTTTTTTATATAAAAAAGGTGGGTGCAGGAAGGTTAGGGGCATAGTGTATGTAATATATATATATATATATATATATATATAGTAATTCATAAAATATATATGGCGATTAAGCTACACTGAATATTCGGCGTTTCTTCCACTCTAGGATTCCTCAGGCTTATTTTATAAATTACTAACTAGCTCTACCTACGTATTGAGCACTTTTGAAGTAAATACTTAAAGTTTACGCATAAATCTATACTTTCGTATATTAATTTTATGTGAGTAAATGTAGTTTATATATATATATATATATATATATATATATAGTGTGTGGATAATATAACAGTGTAAAAGCAAAAAGAGGAAAAAGTCTTTCCACACCCTACATCCCTTCACTTTGTTTTTTTTATTTTTTTTTTTATGAGTCTGAAGAAAATTCAACATTAAAACTCCAAGAAACAACACCATCCCGATTAACCCATTTCCTGAAAAGTGCAGCTATTCAACTCCTTCATGTGATATTAATTTACTTTCACGGCACAATTATTCCAGAACTTTACAGACACTCCTTTTTTTTTTTTACCACAGACTAGCTAGGGGCGGGGGTGGGGAGTACTTTCATCATAAAGAAAAGTAACAATTCTTTTTTTTTTTTTCTTTTTGTATTAAAGTGGTGATTATGTGAACTCTTTTATTCATGAGAAGATGAGGGTGGGGGGTCCCGGAAGGATTCGACATAAAACACAAGGTTATGGTGGGTTCCGGTGATATCTGAGCTTTAAATTCAAATGGAAAAACATTTTTTTGGGGAAAAAAAAAAAAAAAAAAATTTTTTTAATGAAATCGGTAACAATAAACTCAAAATGAAGATCAGTTGTAACATGATGCTCTATACTGAAACTATAAGATAAAAAAAAAATAACTTTTTGGGCAAAGAAAAAAAAAATTATTGAATAACATTTTGGGAAAGATGCAACTAGTTCACATTACATATACTTGACCTGAGGTCAAATATATGTGGTGCTAAATTAGAATTTACTTTATTTAGAATTATTTTATAATGATGACATGAAGAAACGCCTCCGATGTTCATTAACTTCTACTTGAATAGGGACACATTTAACGATATCGCATCGATCTTTGCCTGAAATGAAAAACAGCAGCTCGGAAATATTATCAAACTAGCGAGGGAAGGGGGTACCCGGCGTTGTCCGGGTGTTTAAAACGTTGGGCAGGTGTTTGGAGGTGTAAAAGAAAAAAAAACGTTTCAGGAGGAAAGTAGGCTTGAACCCAGAAGCCTTGATGCGAAGGTGGAAACGAAATTGAAAAAAAAAAACAGCATATAAAAAGTTTTAAAAAGGATTGAGCCGACGAGAAGCCCGGCGAAAAAAGCCTTTGGCGGACATACACAAAAATGCGCGCACACACACACGTTTTCGCTTATATATATACTAGCGGGGGTACCTGGCGATGCCCAGGTGTTTTGAGTAAATCAAAACTCCGAGGAGGGGGGTGGGGTTAAAATAATTTTTTAAAAAAGTTTTGGTAGGTGAGTATGAGGATCGAACCTGAATCCTTGAGGCAAAGTTGGAAATTAAAGTGTGTAAAAAAGAGGTACGACATTAACCACTGTGTCACGGAGACATACAAATGAAACACGTATGAATTTATTCATGTAACTATTGACAGGTGGCACCAATAAAAGTTAACTCTGCTGCTTCTATTTGACCTAATTATTATTATTAAGATGTTGGGGGATTGTCCAGATTGAATAGCAATTGTCTGATATGAGAGGAGTTTGGCCCCACATTGATCAAAGCTGATTGCTTCTGGACGTTTCCCGGTTCGATTGCCAGGAACAGTGTTAGCTTGGAATTAGTTTCGCTTTTTATACGAAAAAGCTGAACGAACACAAGACAGGCTGAAATAGCAATAATTTTTATACAAGTCGACGTAAATAAATCTATACACTACACACGTTCTCAAATCCTAGATATTATTATCTACGGCCTATATAAATACTTCTAAGTGATCGTAACCCCCACCCCAGGACTGTGTGCGAGAAAAGCCTTTGCGAGACATACACGAAATGGTCACACATTTTGCCATATATATATATATATATATATATATATATATATGTAGATGTATATATTCATATTTATTTATATATATACTAGCGGGGGTACCCGGCGTTGCCTGGGTGTTTGGAGGTGCTCTTAAAGGCTTCCTTTCTAGGGCAATTGCTCTTGACATATCAAAGGCCTTCGACAAAGTATGGCATAAGGGTCTACTTCACAAGATTTCCAGCTACGGTATAACTGGAAATGTTTTCTCAATCATTAAATCATTTCTCTCCGATAGGCTCATAAGAGTAGTGGTAGATGGTCAAAAATCGGAGGCCTGCAATATAAATGCTGGAGTCCCTCAGGGGTCAATCCTGGGCCCAACTCTCTTCCTGATCTACATCAATGACCTCCCTAAACACATACTTAAATCATTCGTTGACATCTATGCTGATGACACGACCATCTATGGCAACACATCAAAGGCTGTAAATGACGAAGTTCTATCTGATTCTCTCTCCTCTGATCTCGAGCGCGTGGTTCAGTGGGGGAAGATGTGGCTAGTTACCTTTAATGCATCCAAAACCAAACTCCTATCCTTACATCATCAACGCTCTGATCCCCAGCTGGCATCAATTGTGATGGATGGCTCTCGTCTGGGTGAGGCCCCGTGTTTTGACAAGCTTCTGGGTTTGACCTTTACTCCTGATCTGAAATGGAACACGTACATCAAGTCTGTTGCCAAGGTCGCTGGAAAGATGGTGGGATCCTTCTACCGCTCCAGAAGATATCTCACTACTGATGCAATTCTCTATCTACATAAAAGCCAAGTACGGCCAAGGATGGAATACTGCTGCCAAAAACAGCCTATCATGCCTTGACAGAGTACAAAATAGACTTCGTGGTTTAGTGGGGGATGCCCTTTTCTCTACGCTGCAACCTCTCTCCCACAGAAGAGACGTTGCAAGCCTATCCTTGTTTTATCGTTATTTCCATGGCAGGTGCTCGTCTGAACTCCAATCCCTGGTCCCCCCTCGCCAATCTTTCACGAAAAACACCCGTCTAGCTGAATCCACTGTGAAAAATTTCCCCCACTCTATATCTGTGCCTAAATCAAAACACGGATTTCATGAACAAAGCTTCTTTCTTAGAACTGCACGCCTGTGGAACTCTGTTCCGTCTGCCTGCTTCCCTCCGGACTACAACTTGGATGTCTTCAAGTCTAATGTTAACAAATTCCTAATGAACCGCCCCCTTAAGTAAACACTTCATCAAATCTCCTCACTAACATAATGTACTTGCAATAACCCTTATCCCTGAGTGGCTTCCGGGCCTTGATAAGTGGTGATCTCTGTGTAAAAAAAAAATTAAAAAAATAAAAAAGAAACCGGGGGGCGGGGGGACCGAGGGGTAGGATCGAACCTGAAGCCCTGAGGCAAAGTTTGAAAATAAAATGTGAAAAAAACATGAACCATTCGGCCAGCCAGAATGAGTTACTGAAAGATGTTTGAATTTATTTAAGTAAGAACCAAATTGACAGGTGCCCGCATGGAAGTCATCGAGCCTTACGACGACGACGATGTAAGCAATAGCTATTCAGCAAATGTGATCAATAACCAGGTTTGTTTGTTATAAGCGAAGTAAAAAAAGAAAACAAAGATGAACGTTAAAACTTGAGCGGGGGGGGGGGAAACTAACATAAGGCAAACGAACGATGTTAAATGTAAAAATCGAAAAAAGAAAACAGGCTTAAATAAGCCTGTTTCGATATAAAAATTTTTTAAAAATCGGTGGGTTTCTGGTTGTTGCTAAGAATAAGCGAAGTAAAAAAAAAAAAAAAAAAAAAAAAACAGAAAAACGAACGTTACATGAAAAATGGCTTAAATAATACTGGTTCAATATTTAAATTTAAAAAATGGAAAAAAAAAAAAAAAAAAAAAAAAAAAGACATCTCACATCACGATTCGAACCCAAAACCTTTAGATAACGAACCAACGCGCTAACCAACTGAGCTAACGCGACATACATGAAATTTAGTCAGTTCTTCAACTATTTAAAGTAAATCAGCTCATGACGTCATCTGATGCATGCGTAGAACTGGTTGTCGTCACGAGAGGACCATTTTTGTTGACCCCCCCCCCCCGTCGAAAATTGTCAATTTCGGGGTGAAAAAAATTAACGTTTTTGGCCAATTTTTTGATATTTTTCGTGCGAAGGATGGAATTTCAATATGATACCGAGTTTGTGAATTTTTGTTCTGTCTGTCGAAAGTTTTTAGCAGACACACAAACATAGACACATACATTTTCGCTTTTATATATATATATACTAGTGGGGGGGGACCCGGTGATGCCCGGGTGTCTTGAGGTAAATCAAAACTCCGGGGGGGGGGGGGGTAAATAATAAAAAAAAAAAAAAATGTTTTGCGAGTGTATGAGGATCGAACCTGTACCCTTGAGTTGGAAATTAATGTGAAAAAAAAAAAAAAAAAACCGTGCTACATTAACCATTGAGCCACGGCGACAGACAATGTTAAGCAGGTTTGAATTTATTTAACTATAAAAACAGGCGTGCGCAATAAAAGTTAACTCTGCTGCTTCCATTTGACCTAATTAAGAAGGTTAAATAAAAGTCACGCAGCGTTTGGGTTTGTTTACCCAAATTTGACTGTTTCTTCCCCCAACAGATGTTGGGGAGGGGAAAGCAGCTCCCAATTGTCCAGATTGCTGTCTGATATACAAGATTGATCAAAGCTGATTGGTTCTGGACGTTTTTCCCGGCGCAATGCCGAATACGTCCGTTTGAGTTTAGTTTCACTTTATTTATACTAAAAAGCCCAATCAACATGCGAGAAGCCAAAATAGCAATAATTTTGTAAAAGTTGACGTAAATAAATCTATACGCTACGCGCTTTCCTAATTCCTAGATATTATATAGGACCTATATAAACAGTTTTAAGCGATAGTAACGAACCCGGGACTGTGTACTAGAAAAGCCTTTGCCAGACATACACGAAATGGTCACACACATTTTGCCTTTTATTTTTTTATATTATATATATATATATATATATATATATATATATATATATATATAGACTAGCGGGGGGTACCCGGCGTTGCCCGGGTGTTTGGAGGTGTGTGTGATTTTGGGTAAATCAAAACAAAAGAATTGCCCGGGTGTTTGTGTTGGGGGGGGGGGGTTAAAATTAAAAAAAAATGTTTTGGTAGGTAAGTATGAAGGATCGAACCCGAACTCTGGAGGAAAAGTTGGAAATTAAATTGTGAAAAAAAAAAAAATGTACGACGTTAACCACTGGGCTACCACGAAATAGTAACGGAAACATGTTTGAATTTATTTAAGTATTAAGAATTGGCAGGTGCCGGTATTTAATGACTTAATGAGGTCAACTTTGATTGCGGGGCAGTATTTTATTTACTGCGGGGCAGCTTTTCTTAGTTTTTCTTTTTTTTGTTTCCCCAAGATGTTGGGGGGAAACCAGCTCCCCATAAAAAGGGGATTGTCCAAATTGAATAGCAATTGTCTGATATAAGGAGAAACTCCACATTGATCAAAGCTGATTGCTTTTGGACATTCACGGCAATCGCACTGGGAATGATGTCTTAAGCTTCGTTTCGCTTTTATTATTATATGAAAAAGCCCAATTCACACGCGGCGATTGAAAATTGTTGAATATTTAGCTTTTCGAACTCAGGCAAATTAAATAGACAGGTGACCCCCGTTGTTAACTCATAGATATTATTATTTAGACGTAATATAAAAAGTTTTAAGAACTGAGCTGACCGATCGCTTCTCGCAAAAGTCTTTTTCGGACATACATACACACACATTTTCACTTATATATATATATATATATATAGATGAAGGTGTAAAGCCATTGGAAATTGTTGATCATTTTTTCCAAAATGGAATATGACCTGCTTTCTTTAATTCTTCAGCTAGTAAGCTAGATAATTGTCATCTTTTGTGCGAACTAATGGATTGTTAAATTTGGGGAGATCTCTACGCCTTTCGCTTTATTCAGTCCCTTTTCTTCCACTTTTAAGCCTTAGATCATATATCTACGATATGCTGAACCCGGAAAACTTTGATCACCGTTTCATTCATTTCTAAACTTCTTTACTTAATGTAAAAAAAAAAAAATTGTAAAAACGATTCAATAAACGATATGAACGGCTGAAATTGATAGGAATTTCCAAACCGGGGACCGCGTATATATATATTTCTTCAGAACAGTGTAATGCAATAGATCTACTGGTATAGAAATCCAGTTATTGGTCTTACAATATATTATTCAATATCCTTTTCATTTTGAACAAATATATAATTTCCTTTACTCTATGATTTAAAACCTTTAAAATCTTTTATGATTTTCTATGTTTATTGTATTTAGCAAATTAGGTATAAACCATTTATAATATTTGCTAATATTTTCTCCTCTGAGGAGATGGATAAACATCAAAAACCTATAGGTTAAGGATATATACTTTTTGAATTGTATTCTTTGTCTTGCATTTAATTAAAATTCTAGATTTGAAACTTAACCATTTCACGTCATACAATTTAAATTACTAATTTATTATTATTATATATATATATATATATATATATATATATATATATATAATCTGAGGTTAAGTAATAAATGAAGTTTAACGAGGTTAATACAAGAGTGCTCAATACTGAAGTAGAGCAGGTTGTCCTCTTTGTTTGTTTTCACATAAGCAGTAATATGTTGCTACACAGGCATGAGCATGCATTGGTCAGCTAGTTACCAGTAACTAAAGACCTCTTCATATTACTGCTTATATAAAAACAAATATAGATATAGCTGCACCAACATTGTTTTTACTCTATTTGACTGCTGTGCTTTGGTATGGTTTCCATGATTGTGATATGGGTGTTTATATTAGATTCTGGACGACTGGAAAGGTGTTCAACCTTAGAAAATTCCAAGACAAAACACTTGTTAATGATAGGTTTGTTAGGGAGCTGTTGTATGCTGATGATACTGACCTGGTAACATACTCCCCAGTAGATATGCAGTTGGTGATGAATCTCTTCACGAATGCTTCAGATTGACAGTTAGCATTAAGAAAACTAAGGTCATGTACACTCCCGCTCCTGGCGATCTGTGTGTGGAACCTGATATCTTCGTCTACGCAAAGCACTTTGAAGTCATAAAAAATTCTGTCTACCTTGGTAGTACTTTATCAAATGATATCACTCTTGATGCGGAAATAAGACAGAGCATCAGCAAGGCATCGAACGCATTTGGAAGGTTACAAGATAGATCACCATCAGATCAGACTCTAACCCTGACAACTAAAATGTCAGTATATTAAACGTGTATTGCCATTCCTACTCTGTGCCTCTAAAACATGGGCCCTGTACCGGTCACATGTGGAACAGCTCGAGGGGTTTTATCAACACTGCCTTAGACACATTCTTGATTTAAAGTGGGACAGTTTTGTCCCTGATACATATGTCTTAAATAAGATGAAAACCACCAGTATTGCTACGACTGTTATTAAGAACCAGATGCATTGGATGGGTCATTTTATCTAGCTTGATGACTATCGACTCCCAAAACAATTGTATCATGGTGAGCTTCTTGGTAAAAAAAAAAAAAAAACAGCACAAGCCCAAAAAACACAGCCAAGAGAGCATGTAGGAAACACCACACCTTGCCACCCAATCGTGGAGATCTATAGATCTGTAAAGTGTGTGACCAGACTTTGTTGTCCAAGGCAGGTTTTGTTAATCCCCTGAAAGCACACAATGATACAAGTTTCGTTGCTGTTGGTTTCATTCAAACCAATGACTGTCATCAGTGTCATGTCTTTGAGGGTATGCAAGTCACTGGCAGGACTGAAAAGTCATTTTAGGGCACATGGACGTTCAGGGACTGAGGGAGTAGCACTTATCTGACAAGACGTCACAATCATCATCATATATATATATATATATGAGAGAGGGAGGACAACTTAAAAAATTGCTTTTTCCAAAACAACTGTAATCAGTTTTAACTAAAAGAGCCAATAGTAATAATACAAAAACACAGGTGGAGGAAAGAGACAAGAAGTCATTCTTTGATGGAACAAGCGAGCTAATCCCCTACCTCCTTCATGAACACTTTACAATCTTAGCCTTAACGGTGAAATCAATTTTCACTTTTAATAGGAACCTGCTATAATTTATAACAGAAAGGAAAGACAAAGCAAAACAAGATGAAAACAGGAAGAAAAAAAAAGAAAAGAAAACACTAAAAGTGAAAGGAGGAACTAGAGAGAAAAAAATGTAACAGAAAACAAATGAGTTGATTCTAAAGATTTGGCAGAAATTAGCTTTTTTTTTTTTTTCAATAAAAAATTTTTTTTTTTTTAAATTGATTTTTACCAAAAAAAATCATGACACTCAAGAGATTTAAGCGGATTTTTCTGGATTGAAAAACAGCAAAAAAAACTCACATCTCTTATGTTCAAATTTGCAATAAAATCGACAAAACATCTTATAAAATCTTGAAATTTACATCCCATTAAACATTTACAAGTTTGTTTATTTTTTATTTTCACTACACAATTCACACAGTATGATATAACATATTTAACTAAATAATTGTTGCATGCCAGCCCCCCCCCCTCTACTTTTTTAAATCCGATTTTTGCTAAGTTATATTCAATAACATACGGTATCGTTTAATCATTGCATTAATTGAATAAAATTGTTTAAGATCATAGTTCACAACCAAAAAAATTAATTATAACTTGCAACCCATCTTTAAGTACAGCATGCTAACCGATTAACCTACCAATGCATTTACAAAGTGCCTATGCTATTAAACACATAAAGCAAACTTTCTCTCCCCCCCCCTCTCTTTTTATAGTTGCTTATCAAATGGAAAAGAAAGAGTAATAATTAATGAATTAATGAATACTGAAAAACGTATCTTTTTAATTTTATTTCTCTGGTGTCCATGAGGAGAGTGGGAAGAGATGTGATTAAGAGAGTAAAAACTCCCATTTCTTCCTTCATGTATAACTAATAAATAAAATATTGCTAAGGATTAAATCTTAAAATCGATCGAAAATATAAGTTCAAAAGATTTAATTTCAATCAATTTTAATATTTAATTCTGATCAATATTTTACTAGTCATACAATAAAGAAGATGGCAAAATGTTTCACTCCCTTGCTCACATCTACTTATACTGTCCTCATGAACACTGGGAAAAATTTAAGACATTTAATACTCACCAGTTCATTGATTATTACTCTTTACAAAAACAGATCTTATCTCCCTTGTTGCAAACAAAATCTATTAAGCACAAAAGTAGGAGCGGAATAATCTTTACTTAAAAGACTTAACTGTTAAATACATAACGTTCTTGGAGTATAATTTGCAGAATATTGAATGTTTATCAGCCAAGTGTGCTTGACTTCTTCCTTTATTCAAAGTCAAGTGATTCCGCTAATTGATCTAATTTGTCAAATCCAGCATTTTGTTGTTGTTGTTGTTGTTGTTGTTGTTACTGCTGTTCAAACTCTTTCTTTGTATTAAATAATGATGAAAATGTCACGGCACTCATTAAATGGAAAGACATTGAACAAAATTAACAATCAATACTTTGAAGTATCCTGCCATTTTGCTAACACTGGACAGAAATTTATCCGTCTTCCATGCTTATTTAGGCAGATTATTTTTTACTCTAGAAATGTGTGTATGATTACTTCCTTTAAGCATATTTGGGGAAAATACGACAAACATTTTGTGCCCGTTTGAGCTATGTTTTTTATTTCTTTGAAATGTACAAAAAAAAATAAAATAAAAAAAAAACAATCGGAAAACAAAAAATTAGGCACAAGGCCACTCAGAAATTGGGGAGGAGGAGTCTATGATCATCCTTGTCATTTGTTAGTCTATGCTAGTTCTAGCTAGATTTCTCATTCACCATAATACCAGAAACACACCGGAGGTTGTTCTGAATCAAATAGTTTTTTTTTTTGGGGGGGGGGGGGTCCCCGACAAAAGGAGGGTGGACCTGTAAATTCATCCTTGTCTGTTCGTCTGTCCACACTTTTCTACGCCTTGGAATTTTTTGAAATTTTACACAAACATTAAACATGATATAAGTAAAAAAGTAATAGAACAGATTTCCCGAGAAAACTCTTCTTGCTCCTCCCCTAGGCTGCCTTTCGGATTAAAATGGCTAAAATTGGTACTTTTGTGCTTATTAAAAAAACTTGATGCCTTGGATTTTTTTTTAAAACTTTCTGAGTTCTATACAATTTCGTTTGTCTATACTTCACAATAACTCTTGGGTGTGCTCTAGGGGTTCTTTTAGGGCTAATAAAAACACTCCATTTTGGGGATTGTTTTACCATATTTGTCGAAAATTTTCTGTATACGTCTATTTAGCAGTTTTGCATGGTGCTGAACTCAAATTTAAACATGTTAAGACCTTGGGGACTTTTGGGGCAAATGTTGAACTTAGTTATTTTTTATGCTTCGTTCACTGTGCCCTCACAGGTGGGGGGGGGACCAAGCATGCTTTACTTGCCTTTTTTATTAAATTAAATAAAATGTATATGTATACTGTAAGTAAAAATTAACATGTAATAAGTCGTTTATTTATTTCATTATTTTGTGCCTGTTTGATCTGTTCATGATTCTAACATAATTACATGCCACAATTTAAGGTATATAAATGTTGTGGACCGGTAAGGGTCCAGAAGAAAGACAGCTCAGTATTTACTGGAAATAAAATATATTGAACAGAAATACAACAAATGAAGAGACTAGTTATACATCAGTCCGACTGCCAAGTGTTTGTAACTTGTGTATAATGCTTAGACATATTTTCCTGGTCTTTATAATAAGCAGAAGAATTCATTGTTATCCGAAAGGTGGACATCAAAGCAAATAACATTTCTTTCAAAAGTCATGAATTTTTTTTCCCCTTTATTTCTCACTAGCCTGGGTGTTCAGAGGTGTGTTGAGCAAAAATTTTTAGAAAGTGGTAGTAGGCAGGCAGGCTCTAATCCATACTGCAAAGGAGGTAAAGAACGTGAAAAAAAAAAAAAAGTGACGTCTTTGCTGTTGCGCCCATTGCCAAACCGGAAGTGGCGAAGGTTAAGGCTAATCAATCGAAAAGAGAGGTTGACTTTCGAAAATGTCGGCGAAAAAAGAGACCCCTCCCTGTAGATAACTGCCCAGTTGAGAGTGAAGGAATTAATGTTTTTAGCCTATTTTTTGATATTTGTCGTCCGAAGGGTCAACCTTCAAAATGATACCGATCTCGTGAAAAGCTGTCGCCTCTGTGAGAAGTTTTAGGCAGACATACAAACATTTAAACAGACAGGTGAGATTTATATTATAGAAGACTTTGTTTTCTGCAAAATCTTTCCTGCCTATATTTTAAAAGTCTTTTTTTTTTTTTTAACGGTGGTTAGCAGTAGTTCTTGTGGCGTTCAACAAAAGTGTAGTAGCAGGTCAGAAAACAGCGTGGTTATGCAAATGTTCATATTCTTGACAATGGACTAGCACAATTCTTTTAGGTAGCTGAGAACTATGGCGAGATGGTGTCCCGAAAAAAATAATCATCCCTTTAGATAGATTGATGTTATAAAGGGCATCCAGTTGTAATTTTTTTGTTTCAAACTATGGCCGTTTCAAGTAAGAGCAGCCACCAAAAGGCAGACCTGTGCAAACCAAAGTCAGTCAAAACAATGGCTAACCGCAGTTTAATGTTTTCTTCTTTTGTAAACCACCGACTAACCGCATTTTATTGTTTGTTTTTTTTTTTGTTTTTTTTTTTAAATCAACACCTGTTTTTTTGTACAGCATGCCGAGAAAGCTCACTGTCAAACACACGTTACTGGGTCAAGATCAAAGTGTAGTATCTGTTCTTCAGATCTACACTTCAATTTCTTGTTCTCTGTTAGTGGAGGAGAAATCCTTCACGACTGAGACAATTTTTATTTTTGTTCCTTTTCTCCACATTAAAAAACGACCCTGGTGTCTAACTCTGTCCCGTGGGGAGGCATTGTAAATAGGAACACATATTACTGGAGTGTCACGATTTCACTTCATACAGAAATAAATACTTTCATGAACCCAATCTCAAAGAACTCTTTACTAGAATAGAACCAACGAAAGTAACAGACTTTCTGAAAGTGATAAAACTATTCAACAAAATATAAAACTGCCAACCTTCATACACACAATGATACACCAAAATCTCCACAAAAATCTGCATGACCTTAAATGATCACAGAACGGTCGATAGGTTGTTAAACACAAACAAACAAAACGACAACCCTCTTCTTAACAAAGTTATATAATTTTAAACTACAATGAAAAAAAAAAGTCAGTATAGCTTTCAAGGACACCATCTAGCAAGTCTTGAGTCAGGTTAGGATTGTTGCTTGAGCCGATATGATGCAAAACTCAAAATTGGCAATGAAAGCAGTGCATAACTGAAGATCTCCCTTAAGGCATTTATAAGAATGTATTTCACGATTGTTACTATAAAAAAAAAAAAAATCATTTTTATTTATTTTTTTTTAAAAATTCCATTTTCACACCAAACAAGGCAAAATGCCAATTTGATGTAGGGGGCTACTATTAGGAACATAAGTCACATGGATACTATGTAAGGAGTTGGGCAGCAAGATGTCTATTCACATTACATTTGAACTTCTGCATGTCAGTACAATCGGAAAAGCAGGAACCCAGAAGAGAGTCCCAGAGTCTAGCAGTTCTGGGGAAGAAACTAGTAGAGTAGAAGGCTCTCTTACATCTAAGGATCTCTACTGTGAAGGGGTGGGATTTTGCTGCTTGTCGGGTTTATCGGGGGTATTTACGCCAAGGGGGTACAAGGGCTTGTAGTTCGTCAGAGCATCCACCATTAATATACTTGTAGAACAGGCAGAGGGATGCAACATTTCGTCGATGGGACAGAGTTTGAAGCTTAGATGACAGTTCAGGACCTATCAGATTGGCAACTGTCTTTTGAACCCTGTCCAGGAGCGAGAGACTAGTAGCAGATGCACCAGCCCAAATGTGACAGCAATACCCCATACATGGGCAAATGGTGGCATTGTAGAGGTACAGGATACTTTGAGGCGTAAGTAACTTTCTAGCACGGTAGAAAGAGCCTACCTTCCTCGTAGCGGTCCTGGCAATGAACTAGTTCATCTTGAGTTTTTGAATTAAATTTTTTTTAATTATTTCTCATTTGCTTGAGAAGATACGTTAACACCAATACATTAACAATGATAATATGCCGCTTGTGTAATTTCCGACAATAACAGCATGCGATTACAATGTTTTGTTTTATAGTTAATAGTGAAAGACAAAAATACATTTTTCTCTTACAGTTCATTTTGTGTGTGTGTGTGTGTGTGTGTGTGTGTGTGTGTGTGTGTGTGTGTGTGTGTGTGTGTGTGTTTATGAGTTAAACTAAAATGCTGCAAATGTCATGAGAAATGCGGAGAAGGGGAGGGGGGCGGAATACATTTTTGTGTGTGTGTGAAAAGTTAATTATGTACAAACGAAACGAAATGCATTAAGAAGCATATTAACATATAGATTATTTGGTTGCCATCTGTTTGAGCAAACAAACAAGTAAATAAATCAATGACACATTTATAGAACGAATCTGTATTCTTCTTACAAAAAAAATAAAATAAAATAAAAAAAAAATAAAAAATTAAATTAAAACTAGTGTTGGGACGGTTAATCGGAATCAGAAAAATCCTAACTTTTTGGAGTATCGGAATCGGGAAAATTTGTGCCTACTTTCCGATGCCTAAAAACGATTCCTTTATTGTTTTTGTTTTTTTTAACTGATTTTATTAAAAACAAAATCTTCCACTGCTCGTAGTAATGATAAAATAAATGGTTATTCATTTTGAACTACCAGTAAAACTAAAATCTTTATATCATCCCCCACAAGTTTGTTTATACGTTTTAGAAAATATATGTGCATCTAACGTGTTTTTACGGTAATCGGGATTTAGAAATTTAGAAATTTATAAAGAATCGGAATCGATCATTGTATCGGAATTGGGGGAAAATATTGGAATCGTCCCAACATTAAAAGACCAAGGCTCTATAGTAGAGGAAAACAGTCAGCAGAAAGAGTTCCACAAATCTGGGGTTTTTGGAAAGAAGTTACTGGAATAGGAAGCTGTATTACAATGAGGTATCAAAACAGAAAATTGTTGAATAGAAGACCAACAAGTCAAGCGAGCTGGAACAAAGGAAGCAGGAACAGAGCAGACAACGCAGATAGAAAATAAGGAGACTAGCAGACAGAAGTTGCAAAGCTAGGCTAATCAAATTCCAAATACGTTCCGCACCTTATCAAAAACCGTCAAACAGGACAGAGATTCACCAGTCCAAACATGACAACAAGGAAGACATTAAAAATAAATTATGCCGATAGACGAAAAAAGCAAGCGTAAAATTTCAACGAAGGTTCTGCTAACTAATTACATTTTTTTTTTTTTTTATCAACTTTGTAATCAACCAATGATTTAAAATATAAGAACAAAATAATTGAAATTCCACCACCGAGAAGATAAACACAACCACTGCTGGGAGTGTGGGATAGAATTGCTTAGTCCACACCCAACATTTTTTTTTTTTTCTCTTTAAAAAAAAAAAAAAAATATGTTATATCAACATACATGTTATCACATATTTACAAAAGTTGCTGTTTCTTTCCAAGATGTGCCGCTGAAAATATTAAAATAAAATATCTACTAATTTTGTTAAATTTAGTGATGGGACGATTCCAACACCCCCTCTCCATTCCGATACAATTACTGATTCTGATTCTTTATAAATATTTAAGTATAGAGTTGCTATTTTTCCCCTTAATTATCGTAAACAAAACATGTTGAATATGCAGATATTTTCCTAGACATAAAAATACACTTGTGAGAGATGATCTATAGATGGTTTAAAAATCAATAAATATTTATTATTTCATCATTATTATCAGCAATGAAAGATTTTTGCTTTAAACAAAATCACATAAAAAAGACAAAAGAATCGTTTTTGGCATCGGAAAATAGGTTTCAAGTCTTACAGAATACTGGAAGGAAAAATTCATATACGGCAATCTCAGCCAAATAAAATTGCCTAATATACTAGATAGAGCAAATAAAATTAGAGTTTGTGTTAAAATTTCATTTAAAAAGAATCATTTTGCAAAATATAAATTTATTGTTGGAACCAAAGAATACAATGTTATATTGCACATTAAAAATACATTTTAAAAGAATTTGTATGTTGCAATATAAAGTATAAACGAATATATTAGTTTAAACATTGTAATCTTTAGTTCAAACATATTTTATTTTGAAAAGTGATTCTTTTTAAATGAAATTTGAACACAAACTCTAATCACATATATATATATATATATATATATATATATATATATGTGCCAAGGTCGCCGGAAAAATGGTAGGATCCTTCTACCGCTCTAAAAGATATCTCACTGCTGATGCAATTCTCTATCTATATAAAAGCCAAGTACGTCTAAGGATGGAGTACTGCTGCCATATCTGGGCAGGAGCTGCTAAAAACAGCCTATCCTGGCTTGACAGAGTACAAAATTGACTTTGTGGCTTAGTGGGGATGCCCTTTTCTCTTTCCTGCAACCTCTCTCCCACAGAAGAGACATTGCAAGCCTGTCTTTGTTTTATCGTTATTTTCATAGCAAGTGCTCGTCTGAGCTTCAATCTATGGTCTCCCACTCACCAAAATTTCACAAAAAACACCCGTCTAGCTAAAACCACTGTCAAAAATTTTCCCCACTCTTTATCTGTGCCTAAATCAAAACATAGATTCCATGAACAAAGTTTCTTTCTTAGAAGTGCACGCCTGTGGAACTCTCTTCCGGTTGCCCGTTTCTCATCTGACTACAATTTGGATGTCTTCAAGTCCAACATAAACAAATTCCTGATAAACCGCCCCCTTAAGTAAGACACTTTATCAAATCTCCATTACTAACGATTACTACGATATTATCCCATTGATTACTGTACACGCAATAACCCTTGTTCCCTAGTGGCGTCCGGGCCTTTATAAGTGGTGACTACCATGTAAAAAAAAAAAAAATATATATATATATATATATATATATATATATATATATACACACACGCACACCTTAGAAGCAGCAAAATCCCACCCCTACACTAGATGGTGTAAAGTCTTCTATTTGAACAGCTTTTTTTCCTTGGACTGCTGCAAAATACACTTGTAACGGATGATCTATCAATTTTAGTTTTACTGGTATTTTAAAAATTAATAAATATTTATTATTTCATCATTATTACCAGCAATAAAAGATCTTGTTTTAAATAAAATCAAAAAAAAAAAAAAGACAAAAGAATCGTTTTGGCATCGGAAAATCAGTAAATATTTTTCCGATTCTTATACCAAGTCCAATACCTCCAAATGTTCCAATTTTTTTTTTTATTTCAATTGTCCTAACACTAAACTTTTAAAAAATGTTGTAAGAATATTTGGAGTTAAGTTGTATGGCACTGTCACGCTATATGGCAAGAAATGACTAGAGAAAAGTCCTAAGTAATTCGCAATTGTGTTTTTGAGTGCCGCCCACACTGAGGATTGAACCTTCAACCTCCAGAAGAGTGTAACTTTACAACTGAATTTTAACAAGTGCTATATCCACTACACCACGGAGTCATTGTGGATCTTGAAGAAACCAAATAATGTGAATTGTAGGAAGAAAACTTTGAAACAAATGATCTGACAAGTGTGCACAGAATGAAATTTGGAGTAAACTGACTCACTCAATGTTGAAAACTGGAGAGTAATCTATTTTGAAAATCTCACCTGTCTGTTTAAATGTATGTATGTATGTATGTATGTATGCCTAAAATTTAATAGAGGCGACGGATTTTCACGAGATTGGCATAGTTTTGAAGCTTGGCTCTTTGTACGACAAATATCGAAAAATTGGCTAAAAACATTAATTCCTTCACCCTTAACTGGGCACTTTTTTTTTTTACAGGGAGCGGGTTCGTTTTTTTAACCGATATTTTTAAAAGTCATCCCCTCTTTTCGATTGACTGGCCTTAATTTGAACCTTCACCACTTCCGGTTTGGCGATGGGCGCAACAGCAAAGACGTCACTTTTTTTTCACATTCTTTTCCTCCTTTGCAATATGGGTTCGTGCCTGCCTACTACCACTTTTTTTTTTTTTTTTTGGCTCAACACACACCTCCGGGCAACGCCAGGCACCCAGGCTAGTCTTGTAAATATCAGAAAACGCCTGACCAAGAGCAAAGTGCTGTAAAATGAATACAAGAAATACTAACACCTATAATTTAATTTTGTTTTTCTATTTATCCAATTTTTAAGAAATTTATTGTTTTTATCCAAGAAACATGCATATATAACAAAAAAGAGTGACCCATGAGGCCATTCACCGCATTTTAGTTTTCTGTTTTTGTTTTTTTTTTTAATAAGGAATAAATTATTTTACAAAACTAAGTAGATATAAAAAATAAATAAAAACCTAAAAACAAAATCCAAAATTAGCATTTTTCTGCTCGCTAATGTTCTTTTTTTTCGTTTCCTTTGAAACTGAGTTGAATATTATTACGGTTTGCAGTGATATTCCCTTTTGTTTACAATGGATTAACCCAGTATTATTTGGATTCTTCAGCTGACTTCTCATCTTGAGTGATATTTTCACAATGTTTAGGTTGATGTAACCTCCGACCTTCTTCAAGTATATCTTGTCGAACTCTGAAATCTTTCCTTCAAACTCTGGGATTCTGCACAGAATTTCTAACGGAACTTTTTATCTAATCCGGGGGCTGGAGGGGGGGAGCATACTCTCATTCCATCAGTCAGGACTGGGTAGAAGTCCTAAGTAATTCGCAATTGTATTTTGAGTGTTGCCCACACTAAGGATTGAACCTTCAACCTCTAGAAGTGTAACTTTTACAACTGGAATTTACCAAGTACTCTATCTACTGCACCATGGACTCCTTGTGCAAGATACACCTGAAGAAGGTCAGAGGTTACATCAACTGAAATATTATTTGGATTCATCGGACTACTGTTCTCATCTTGAGTGTGATTTTCACAATGTTTCGGTTGATGTAACCTTCAACCTTCTTCAGGTGTATCTTGTCGGACTCGGGAATTTGGATAGAATTTCAAACGGAACCTATTATTTACTTCATAGGGATAGCATGCTTTTGTTCCATCAGCCATGACTGGATAGAGGTCCTAAGTAATTCGCAATTGTATTTTTCGGTCGACCACACTGAGGATTGAACCTTTAACCTTCAGGAGAATATCCAAATAATATGAATAACAAATCCTCATCTCAAAAGTTCAGAAACGTCATATCAACTGAAATGTGAAAATAACATGCGAGATGAGAACAGTAGTCTGAAGAATCCAATCAATCCTCATCTCAAAAATTCAGAAATCTTTTTAATCCTTTTTTTTTTTTCCTTATTACCTTGGATTGTTAATGAACAGAGAGAGAGAGAGTGGAGGGGATGGAAATAGAGATGGACGCGAGTCAAAAACGATTTATAGAATCAACATGGACCGGAGGGGGGGGGGGTCAAGCAATAACACTAAACATGATAGAAAGAAAGAGATGAGTCACCTGATGCGTTATTTTGACAAATTACACCTCATTAAAATAATCAGAATGAAACTATCCCCCCCCCTCCAAAAAATAACTCAATCCGAAAAATGAGGAATATTTTAGCATGTATTTTGTGTGATTAAAAGTATCTGGGGCGGGGGGGGGGTGCTTTAAAAAACAAAAAGGTTAACTCAGATTTAATACAACAATAGATATACATGCACACATACTGGAAACAGTTGCTGTGTTATTCTTCGAGAGTCAGTGCATAGTCCATTAAAAAAAAAAAAGGTTGTGAGTAATTTGAAAATAATTAACACACTTAAATAAAACAAGATAAAGTAAATATAGTCTCATCGTAAAGCACACAAAATAGAATGAAAAGCTTAAGTAACGATGACCAACACGCATATATTTATGCATGCGTATGCTTCCTCTCTTGCTCTCTCTCTCTCTTTTCTTCTATCTTCTCTATATATAAAAAAGGCGAAAGTGGTGCGCGCGTTTTTGCATGACCAAGAAAACCTTTTTTTTTGCGGGGGGGGGGGGGGGGCAATATTTTTCAGAACTTTTTATATACTCCCTAGATTATAATATCTACGATTTGCGAACAGACGTCATCTCTACATTTATTTTGATCGACTTTTATAAAATTCCCTTTATTCCGTTCTTTCACGTGTTTGTTCGTCTTTTTCATATAATTAAAGCAAAACTCATCGAAGCAAAGCCGTCAGCGGCCTTTCGTACTGGGACATCTTGAAAGCAATTAGCTTTGATCAATGTTGGGAAAACCCTTCATATCAGACAATTGCTATTCATTTGAGAGTTCCTCCTTTTTTTTTGGGGGGGGGGGGTTCTCCAAGATCGTGGAGAAACAAATAAATGAAATGGCGGAAAGCTGAACTGGCCTTCAGCCAACATTCATTTCTGCACCTGTGTGAACTCATTCACTTGAACTTTTTGATTGACATCGCTAAATTTGAACGCTTCACTTCCTATGGCTTCATAGCGTGGCGGTAAGATGTCACGTTTTCATTCACTTTCTTTTCTGCCTTTGTGTTGCAGGTTTGAGCCTGCCTGCCTGCCTACTACCACTTTTTTTTTTTTTTTTCAACACATCCAAGCAACGCTGGACACGTCCGCTAGTCTATAATGTAAAGGGCAAATGTCTGTGTGTTTGTTTATATCTTTGCTAAAAATTCTTGACAGACACGTCAGGTGACGAAACTGGTATCGTTTCAAACCTCAAATTTTTGAATGACAAATATCGAAAAATTGGCAAAAAAACATTAATTCCTTCAGCCTCAACTGGGCAGTTTTCTACAAGGAGGTGGGCGCTTTTTTCACAAGTTATCCCCTCTTTTCGTTTGACTAAATTTAATTTCGACGTTCGCCATTTCCGATTTTGCAATGAGCATGTTTCAGTTTTCTAGTATTTAGCAACTAGAGACCTCTTTAGACAAATCATGCTTACATGGAGATTCATTACCGATTCCCTTAATGTAAGCGTGATTGCCTGAAGATGTCTAGTTACTAAATACTAGAGGACCGAAACATGCTCATGACTGTGTAGCAACACATTACTTCTTATATAAAAACAAATTAAATGTATACCCTGCTCTACGTCGGTATTGAGCATTCTTGTATTAACCTCATTATATTTTACTGGTTACCTTACCTCTGAAAAATAACAACCTCAAATTATACATATGTTGTTTTTGTTTGCAATACTTTTGAATGAATTCCAAAAGGAATTCCAATACAAAAATCTATCTAAGAACACTGCCAGACAAAGTACATTTGTGAGGAATTTTAAAAAAATCGGCCCAGCTCTTTAGGAGTCTATAGGTAACGGACTTATATACAGAAAGTTCCTTATTTATATATATATATATATTAGTAATTTAAATTTTATGATGTGAAATGGTTAAATTTCAAATCTAGATTTTTTATTTTATGCAAGATGAATACATTATGACAATAGAGAAAGGTAGTTTGCTTGAAGCATTGCTGGGGAATAGATATGGAGTAGTTAAGAAAGCTATAGCAATACAGGGAACCGGCTGTTGTGTTGGTGTGACATATGGTCAAACGAAAGAAGGTTTTATTTCTTTTAACTTCATATATCCATTTATTTTTTCAAGATAATCACAATAAAAATCTGATTGTAAATTGTGAATAAATATGAACTTATTGTTTGATATAACCGGGATGGTGGAGGTCTTAATATTTTGCGTGTCCATTTTTGTTCATACGTCACGTCACAACAACACAACAGCCGGTTCCCCGCATTGCTATAGCCTTCTTATACTCCTCCATATTTGTTTATTTTTTCTGTTTAAATAAATGAGAAAGATTTCGTTTCATATTAACCACAAAATCAAAGTAAATGAATGAAATGTTTATTATTTAAATTTTTGGTTTCAAGGATTTCAAGTAGTGAACTTTGTAAGATATTAGCATTTCGAGAATATCATTTTTTCAAAAGAAAACAGACCAAAGAATATTCTTAAAAAAAACAAAAACATTGAAATAAGGACATTTCAAATTCTTTTATATGACAGGGGCACGTTTGAAATGAATGTTTGAGTTTAGAGAAAAATTTAAACATGATATTTGACTTTTGCATTTAAAATTTTCATTCTAGACATTATACATGAAAAAAATAATTTTGTAAAACCAACAGTATGTTCTCTACGGTGCAATGTATTATTGACTAAATCAGTGCAGAGAGGAATGTAAAGCTTCCTCCCGGTGCACCACAATGGGTCACAAATAGAAATGGCAATTAATTTGATTGAAAAATTAGGCGATTTAAAGGACAATAAAATATGGAAGGGTGAAACATTCATTGATCCTTATTAAATCCCGGGCAACGCCAGATCTCCTTGCTAGTACACACACACACATATATATACACACACACACACACACACACACACACACACACACACACACACACACTAGCAGAAGCACCCGCGCGTTGACTGGGTTCAAAAACAGCCTACAGAAAATGGATTGTGATTGATAGGTTATGAAAAGGAGGGGGTTGTAAAGAAATAGGTTTTGATACTCCAAAATTTTACCCTAAGCAAAATATGGTGAAAGTAAAAATAATTTTCACGAAAATATATTTTTTTTTATATCAACTTTGTTTCCATTCGTAGCAAAGAGTGACCAACAAAATGATGTTTCCTTACAAAGAGAAAATGTTATATATGTAATACTATAAATATACAAGAAATAAAAGTTACTTTTATGGTAGCAAAGTTCATTGGTTTGTATTTTTAAGTAGTTTGTAAAAAAAAATTTTCTTTTTTTTTTTTTTTAATTCACGAACCGGTTAAAAAAAAAAAAAAAAAAAAAAAAAAAAATCAAAATGCCAGCGACTTTGAAATGGAGAGCCCCGTTTTCAATTTGAAGGAGGGGCACCTGAGCATTCTGTGTTAACAATTTAAGAGAGTTCCGTCAACGTGAGGAATATTTATAAACATATTTTAATGTTTTCCGTTATTTTGTGCTTGAGGAATATTCGATTATGGCATGTGTAGTTTATATAAAAATTCATTTAAGTAGTTATTGCCTCAAATTTCGTCTTAATTTCGGTTCGCTGAAATTATTTCAATTAAAGAGCAATAAAAGCTATTTAAAAAAAAAAAAAAAAAGAAAACATAAAACTGAACTTTTATTGACTATGGTAACATTTATTTCTTGTATATTTCTTTTTTCGAGTAGTCGTTTGTTGGCTTTTCTGCTAAACACTCTTACTAAATAATATCGACGAAATATCGAAAAACAAAGAAACAAAAACAGTTTTGAAAAATAATGAAGCTTTACTTACTTTAGTAAAACAATTCGAAACAGCAAAATGGGATATCAAAAAAGCAAACATTTAATTACTTTAGTTTTTTAAAGCAAAGAATCATTATAAATATGAATAAGAAAATGGCGCCCTTTTCAAGCAAAACAGCTTCGTTTCAGTTTTACAGTATTGAACGGTGTAGTATTGTGCCGTCGGATTCAAGGTTGTACTATTGTAATGTAAAGAACACGCAAAAAGGGTTGTAATCAACTGAATTCCTTCTAGTACACTGACAAAAAAAGCTTAAACAGATATATAAATAAAAATAAAAAGGTTATGTAAATGTTTTTAAAAAGACACGTAATCATGTGAGCAGGATTTTTTCCTTGTTTTGACACGAGAACAAGTAACTTTCTTATTTCTTATTTATCTATTTATTTATTTTCGAAAGAGTGCCACGTGCAAGTGGAGAAGGAAAAAAACAGTTATGCAAAATTTGTGTCGAGAATTGTCTAAAGTTCAGACTTTTTGGGGGGCTTTCACTTTAATTAGAACGTGAATTTATGAGCTAAATTTATTCGACACAATATGATTCAACTCAAAAAAATAAATAAAAGCTAACGTGAATTAAGATTAAAGTTAAGGTGTTATTGTGGACCCTCACTCCTTTTAAAAAACCTTGTTAAGCTTTGTGACATATTTACATTCTATGGAGGTCAGGCATGAACGAACACCCAATAATTTTATTATACCATATTTCTTCAAACTGAAACATAATTATCAAAGTATACTTACGCAAATAGATATAAAAAGTCTTTATTAAAGTTTGTGCCATATTTCCACGGAGTACAGGCGCGAACACAGACCCCATAATTTTATTATACCATCCCTATTTAAGTTGAAACATACTTATCAAAGTATTCTTATGTACATCTATATCAAAAACCCTTGTAAACGTTTTTTTTTTCATTTTTATTTCCATACTTACTTTGGGGGCCAGGCTCGAACGCAGACCTCACAATTTTTATGAACCACCGTTCTACCAGATCAAACATACCCATTCCTGATCCTCGATACATCTTCTATCATTATATGTAATCAGTTTTTTTTAAAATAGTCAACCATATAGGAGCCTATTCGTGACCAGACACACACACACGTTCAGCTTTATATTATAGATATATGAGTTGATCTCTATTTCCTGAATATTAACAGAGTGGTATCAGTAAAACTTGGATTTTCTAGTTAAAGAAATTTGGATTTTAAAGTTGGTTAGATTGTGTCAGTTATTGTGATGAATCAGTCAAAAGAAGTAACGAAATAAAAAAACATCTAGCAAAAACACCTAGCAAAAACAAAAACATCTAGCAAAAAAAACATCTAGCAAAAAAATATCTTATTTAATAATTGTTTATTTATTTGTGGATTGTTATCCTCATCTTTATAATTGTTTCACAACGTTTCAGCTAACTATTCCTCTTCCCTTTCGTTGGGTTGTTAACCGCAACGAGATAGGAATGCTAACCTCAGTAATTACTGCCTTTCATAGTTCCGTTTTTGGCCAACTAAGCCTCTGACCAGCTTTGGGTAGGATTGAAACCGCTATCTTCAGACAATGCTCACCTAGAACTGTAGAGATCCAATGACTCCATCCACTGTGCCACGGGCCTTGAAGGGCGATCAAGGTTGGATTTTCGGGTCTTATAAATCAAAGTTTTTTTGTTTTTTTTTGTTATCCGATTTTCCATCGTTAGGTCCATACAAGGTGGTATATTACTTAATAATTGTAATTCTTTGAGATGAGTAATTTGTATATCTATTTATAGTTGTTTCACAACGTTTCGGCCAACTATTCCTCTGGCCTTCGCTAGGTGGTCTATAGTTCAAGGTGAGCATTGTTTGAAGTGGTACTTGAAGGTCATTGGATTTTCATCTCTTTGTCAACTGTTTCATGTGGTTTGAAAACAAATGGCAAACTGGTTTAATGATTATCGTACTTGACTCACTGTCTTTAGGTTTTGGTTTCGATCTCAGATTAAGCTTTTTTTTTTTTTTTTTTTTACTTACAAGAAGTGAACTGTTTTGAAAAAACCTAATACTCGCATGCACATGTCTCAGTTTCTTTTCGTTTTTTTTTTTTTTTTTTTTTTTTTTTACTTCATTTAATGTTATATTTCATACAGAGTAACGCCGGGTACATCTGCTTGTAAATAAACAAAAACATTTTCGTCAATGAGATGTAAAAAAAGGGTAATTGAAGTCATCTAAAAAAAGAAAAAAAAAAAAAAATCGAAGTTTTTTTTTTTTTTTAAATACTTTATATTAACATTCATTAATAAATACTGAAAGTTTTCAGTTATTTTAATTTTTTTTTTTTAAATCAAGATTCTTATTGAGATTTTTTTGAGAGTTTAGTTTTTATTGAGATTTTTTTTTAATTTATTTTTTTTTTTTTATTATTCAAAAACTAATTTTCACTTTCACTGATCGTACCTTGACATATGAACGTTCATGAATTTTCAATGGAAATCGAATTGGAAGAAGCCATTTCTTCCAATTCGATTTCCATTGATGGTTGCAATCTATAATCTTCCTTTACTAATCAATGTGGTAACTAGCAGTAAAATAAAAAATAACAAAACAACCGTTACATGAAAACTTTATTTATAAAAAAAATATAATTTTGAAGAAAATATTACATATATACATTTGAAATTATCGGTGCTACACACACACACATTATATATATATATATATATTCAAAATTTAAAATTTTAAAAAGGAAATATTAATACTAATATTTATAATCCTATCCAGATAAAAATGTTTAAAGTTTGAAATAGAGCATCAGAATATGAAAGGAGTTATAAATTTGTAAGTTACGATTTGGCTTTTTTGCTTTCAATCTGCCTTACAATTAATAGCCGAGAAATAAAACATGAATTAAAAAAAAATACAACTAATAACTTTCATCATATGCATTAAAATTTAATTTTCTACCGATCTGTATACTTTTATCTTACCGAAACGGATTTAAAGTCTTTCTTTATTTCAACATAAGCTGTATCTTGAAGCTTATAGGCCCATATGCCCAGTCACACTATTATTTTAAGCCATACGAAAATCAAAAACAAATTCTGAGATGAAGAAAAAAATCTCACAAAATGTTTCAGGACTTTAAAACTATGCAGGTTGGTAAAAAATTAAATATTCTTGAATTTGATCATTTTCTTCCAATTTCTCGGTTGTAAGCTATACTGCACGATTGCCTAATAATAGCTATCACAATACACAGTGTTCTTATGTTGACCTTGATATTTAAACGTTATATGACCTTACCCGCAAGATTCATCTAAATTAATTTCAGTAATATCCATCAAGGAAATTGTATGAATTGGAAAGCAGGTTGAATTAATTCTGTTATCTTTATTTTGCAATTTTTGTTTTTTAGTAAAGCAAATTTCCTCTTTCTGTTTGACCCACAAGTTCTGGAAATTCTGGAAGTGAGATTGCTGGCGAATGTCTATTTGTTCTGCCACTCAACAGGAATCTAATTTCCTGCTGTCACAAGCCGGAATTAGCACTGAGCAGCGAACATCAGCTGGCATTGTAAATCTACCTCTACAGCTGAAGAATTAGATTTCCACTGAGCTGACGGCAAACTGCTGGGAAGCCATGTTTAATAATGATTGTATTTCTGTTCTCTCTTGTCTTGAGCTTATCCTCTCATCCTCGGTGTTGCTCGGGTTGAAATTTTGTAAACTGAAAATACACAAGCAACCATGGGCTTTTGGATAGCGACAACGTGCTGTTCTAGCGCTTCGCTTGGTCTTTTCTGTCCCCAGTCAACGAAGGTGAAATCTTTCTAAACTGAGTCAATTTTTATTTTTGTCCGAATTCGGAGTCGCCCTTTTTGAGGAGCCGGATTTTCCTCACATTAGAAACCGAATTTGTATCTATCTTTGCCCTCATAGAGAAACAAGTAAATAGTAACAAGCCTGAATTGTTTGTGTGTAGACACGCGGGGGGGGGGCATACTGATGGAATGAGTGAAATCTCATACATTTATTTGTAGTGTTTTATGAACATTTTCTTTCTCTTCCCATCTCTTCTTTCCTTCCTTTTCCTTTGTTTCTTCTCTCTATTTTGATACAGGACTTCTTTTTTCTTCTTCTTGTTCACAAGCCATTATCTTTTTATTCTGAATGATACTTGACGTGACCGCCTGGTAAATATTTTGTGCTTGTAAACTCCTGTGAAATGTTCATTATGGACTAAGCTTTTGTAGAAGCAATATCGCCTAAAGAAATCTCTACTTGTAAATGGCTGACTGAAACATGCTCACGAATGTGTAGCGACATAATAATTATGTAAAACAAATAAAAAGTATATACATATATATACATATGAGAATGACTGTGAAACATTGCTGATAAATCAGTATGTAGGTGTTTTTCTTCAGAGGAAAAGGATCAGCAAGAAGAAGAAAAAAAGCCAAATTTTTAAAACTCCATGGAATAAGGAAATGATTAACTTTATCTTGTATTCCTTGTTTATGAACAATAATTGTTCTATATCATAATTTGCACAATTTTAACTCCCTTCATATATATATATATATATATATATATATATATATATATATATATATAGTAGAAATGGTAATTAATAAAAACCTGAAGAAAATGCTCAATACCGTTGTAGAGCAAATGTACGTTTTATTTTTTATTACCATATTTTTCTGTTTAGTTACATTATTGTTTCAGCTACACGACCGTTTTTTGGATGTCAGGTAGCTTCCCCAGTTGAAGTTCACCTTTTCCATAGCGTAGGGTAATAGTCCAAGTTTTCAGGATATAGTGCTCAACCGGGTAGGAGCAAATATTTAGTAGAAATGGTAATTAATAAAAACCTGAAGAAAGTGCTCAATATTGTTGTAGAGAAAATTTGCTCTATAACAGTATTGAGCACTTTCTTCAGGTTTTTATTAATTACCATTTCTACTAAATAAAGTGCTCAATATGCTATGGAAAAGGTGAACTTCAACTGGGGAAGCTACCTGACATCCAAAAAATGGTCATGTAGCTGAAACAATAATGTAATTAAACAGAAAAATATGGTAATAAAAAATAAAACATATATATATATATATATATATATATATAAGGCTCTGCAGAAAAAAATATGCGTTGATGCAGGTGTTATTTAACCTAAATCAGCGAGTTAAAAGTCAACACAGCCAACTGACCATGGTCTAAGCTCCATTTCTGTGAAGTACCATCCAATGTGTACAGAAGTTATGCCATGGAAGAATCCAAACAAAAGTCGATGTTATTACATATAACAGTTTATTTCTTGGTAAGAGGAACATTTTGTCTGAAGAAAATAAAAATGTTTTCTGCTGATTAAAATCAAATATACTCTTTGCACAAGAACAAAAAAAAAAATCCCAAATTTAATAGTATTTTAAATAATTACATTGTGCATGCAGATTCATTTTTAGTAGCACATACAGTAGAACCCCGGGATGCAGTATCCCCGGGGTACTTTTTTTTCAGATTATGATGTGGAATACAATGTTTTTCCGAACACTGGTTACAGTATTTGCCCTGCCTTATGGTATTATTTATAATATTATTTGATTATATACATGTGTATTATATACTGTACTGTATTTTGTTACTAAATTTCAATATGTACTGTATAAAATTTTGCATAGGCCCTGCCATACAGCGATTTTACCTTACGATCCCAACCTCAGGACGGATTAATGCCATATCCTGGGATTCTTCTGAACAGATATAGATGACAAAATAGATATATTCCAAATTGTAAGATGTTATTCATCTTACCATTTACTTTTTTTCAACATATCAAAACGTTCACTTATTCTGTAGTTAAATTTAACATACATCAAGCTTCGAAAATAAAAGGATTGATATAAATAGAGGGTGAAATCTAATTGAAAAAGCATATTTTTTTCCACATATATATATATATATATATATATATATATATATATATATATATACACATATATACAGTGATGATCATATTTATTGGCACGGTAAAATAAAAGTTAAATTTTGTCTAATAAATTCTAAAAAAGGGATTAAATTAAAAGAAAATAACAAAGTATATTATGTATTTTTAACTGGCCTTTCCGATGCAGCAATCGGATTTTAGAAAAAATAAATAACAAAGGAACAACAAACATAATTGCAAAAAACCCTTGTTCAAAATTATTGGCACGGCTTTGTTTTTCTTTTAGTATCAGTATAATATCAATCAATTTCCGGTTTACGTGCTTTCTGAACTTTTTTATAGCCTTATTATGCTTGTTTAACGCTAATTCAGTGAATAATTTTTTTCAGATAATTTTTAGATAGCGATTTATTTAAACTATTATAAGTGACTAAATTATAATTTTCAATCGCCATGGTTAAAACTAAGGAACACAGCGAAGACGTCAGGAAGCTTGTTGTAGCATGCCATACCAATGGGGAGGGCTATGATAAGATTTCAAAGAAGCTAAACCTTCCCAAATCCACTGTTAGAGCCATAATAAACAAGTTCAAATCGCAAGGCCACGTTATGAGGGTAGAGGGAGAAAAAGGATTCTTTCCCCAAGAGATGAACGGAAAATTGTTCGACAAGTAAAACAAAACCCAAGGATCTCTGTTGGGGAGATTGTTGATGAACAGAGCACCTCTGGAGTGAATGTATCTCGACATACAGTTGGTAGAGTTTTGAAGAGAGCTGGTTTAAAAGCATGTCGTCCGAGAAAGACTCCCTTATTGAAGCCTATGCACCTGAAAGCAAGGCTAGCCTTTGCAAAACGTCATATTGATAAAGATGTTGCATTCTGGAAACGTGTTCTATGGACTGACGAAACGAAAATAGAGTTATTTGCCCATAATAAAGTGTCTTATATTTACAGAAAATCTGGCGAAGCTTTCCTGCCTAAGAACACCATACCCACAGTGAAGCACGGTGGAGGCAGTTTGATGTTTTGGGGATCCTTTGCTGCCTCTGGACCAGGGCGACTTGTTAAGGTCACAGGTAGCATAAAAAAGGAAGATTATGTTAAAATATTGGATGAAAACCTGAAAGACTCTGCTAAAGAGCTCTCACTTGGTCGTCGTTGGTGGTTCATGCAAGATAATGACCCAAAGCATTCGGCTAAACTGACTAAGAAATGGCTTGAGGACAATCATATTAATGTTTTGGAGTGGCCATCACAAAGCCCAGACCTTAATCCAATTGAAAATTTATGGAGAACATTAAAATTGAGGGTAATGCAAAGGAAGCCTAAGAATCTTATTCAATTGGAGGATTATTGTCAGGAAGAGTGGGCTAAAATTACTACTGAAGAGTGCAACAACTTGGTTGTAAACTATGAAAAGCGACTGAGGAAGGTAATCAAGGCCAAAGGCTATACAATTGATTATTAAATAAATCGTGCCAATAATTTTGAACAAGGGTTTTTTGAAATTATGTTTGTTGTTCCTTTGTTATTTATTTTTTCTAAAATCCGATTGCTGCATCGGAAAGGCCAGTTAAAAATACATAATATACTTTGTTATTTTCTTTAATTTAATCCCTTTTTTAGAATTTATTAGACAAAATTTAACTTTTATTTTACCGTGCCAATAAATAAAAAAAAAAAATAATAATTATATATATATATATATATATATGGATAACTTTTATGTATATAAAAGTGTGTGTGTATGTATATATATATATATATATATATATATATACATACACACACACACTTTTATATACATAAAAGTTATCCATAGACACGCGTTTCTTAGTAGCAGTCATCAGCATGACTTGAATTTGGTAAGGTACCTACTACTTTTAATTAAGAAATGTGTGCCCATAGATAACTTTTGTGTAGGTAAAAATTATTTTTAAAATATTTACTAAAATAAAAATGCATCAAAAAAGGATAACTTAATGCATTTTCATACGCTTAAATATGATATTTTGATTAATGCTGATTTTCACAGGCTGAAAAAGTCAACAACAGCCCGATCGTTTAAATCAACAATTAATTTGAATCCACGATACTGAAGTTGTTATAGTCTTCTGTAATATTCGAAAATATATATATATATATATATATATATATATATATATATATATATATATATATATATTAGCAGGCAAACCAGCATTGCCCGGTCGTAAAATATGCTTAAATATGATATTTTGATTAATGAAAATTTTATATTTATTATATTATATTGGACCCATATATAGAAATGATTTGAAAAGTTTTAAAAAACAGAACAAAAAAACAAAACAAAAATGACTGAAGCCTTTTTCGTTGAGAAATACTTGGATTGCTGATGTTGTAAATCTAATGATTTAAAACCCAAAATTTAGAATAAAACCAGTCTTTCACTAATGACCAAGCTTTAAGCATCTACAAGACGTTTTTTTTACGATTATACAGGGTGTCCGTAAAGTTACTATACAGTCTTATTGTTTTATTGTATTATATTTGTATTAATAGTTAATATTTATTTTTTTACAGGTTTATTTAATCAAGCATGCCACGCAAGCTAACTTTGGAAGAGTGCAAATTTATTTTGAAGCGATATTGGAAAACAGAAAACGCACAGGAATATTTGTCATAGAAATTGTTTGCGTTGATTGTTAGTCTTTTCGGATGTAACACGTGTATTTTCTGAGATTTTTATAAACATAAAGGTGTTATTTTTTTTTATTTCTTTTGTTACAAACAAATATTTTAATACAATATCTTACTGTACTGTTAATATATTACAGGGTGTCTGTATAGTAACTTGTAAGACTGTATAGTAACTTTACGGACACCCTGTATATTTGATATTATTTGTACTAAAATAAAAATTAAAAAAAAAAAAAAAACAGGGACAAAGTTATAAAAATTTCACATGGATCCAGGTAATTTCTCATTTAATCTGCATAAGTTCCATAAAAGTCAATGCAACAGATCAGTCGTAGTTTGGATTTGGTTCTGTGGCTCATCTTTCAATGCCATCAAAAGTTATGCCATGAACCCCAACTAGCTAGCTGAACTTGGTATTGACACTGGTATGCATATATCTAACAATTTTAAACCGTATTTAATAAAATAATTTTTTTTTTAATTTTTAAACAAGGTTATTCTTTTTCTTTCTTTTTCCTGGATGCTCAATCTGAAAATTGCACTATCCATCAAGATTCCTTGATGTTCGATTAAAGCACACACACACACATGCACACACACATGCATGGCAATGTATCGTGCAATAAGCAGCCTTCCCAAGAGTATAACGTTCAAACTTCTTGACCTAACACTCATAGGCAACACAAATTGGAATACATACATACAAGACACTGCCAAAGTTGCTACAAAGAAGATGGGCTTCCTCTACCGGGCAAGTAAACTTCTAACACCTGCCAGTATACTAGATCTCTATAAAGCCACCATTTACCAATGTATGGAGTATTGTTATATCTGGGCTGGTGTACCAACCACTAATCTCTCTCTCTCTCTCTCTTGGATAAGGTGCAAAAAAGAGTTTCTAGCCTAATAGCACATGCACTGTCTACCAAGCTCCAGCCCCTGTCCTATCACTGCAATGTTACATCTTTCTGTTTGTTTTACAAGTACTTTCAGAGAATGTGTTCCAGTGAACATTCTACACTTCTACCCTCTGAACGTAAATACCCCTGTTAAACTCAACTAGTAACAAAATCCCACCCTCGTCACTCTAGAGATCGACAGATGCCTGAAAACGAAAAGTTTTATTCTTTAAACTTGTTGCTTTTGGGCGTTTAAAGCGATACTAAGAATACAATTATGAATTATTTAAGATTTCTACACGGTCATGGCTGACAGAATGAAAGCATGCCTACCACCGTGAATGAAATAAACATTTCCATTTGAAATTTCATAAAGATTCCAGAGTTCGGCAAGATACACATTAAGGTTAGAGGTTACATCGGTCGAAACGTTGTGAAAATAGCACTGAAGATGAAAACAGTAATCTGAATAATCCAGATAATACAAGAGTCAATAGTTTAAAATCTCTTTTCAGATAGCCTTGTACCAACACCTTTTTTTGTTGGAATGAAAATTGAGATTTTGGTTCATTTCAGATGTCAAATGTCCAGGAACTTTTCACAACTCCAGAGGTCAGATCAATTGGATTGCTTATGCCTGGTTGTCTTGAATTAGCCATATCTCTCTCATAATTTTTTATATATATATATATATATATATAATTATTTACTATAATAATTATTAAATACCTACTGACAGTAGTGTTTCATCCTTTCGGGAATCATCAGTGCAGGGTGCTATGATTAACACCAGTTGATAGATTCGAACCCGGCAACAGAAGCCATCTCTAGCTTCATTAGTAAGCACCTAATCCATTTGACCAACCATTAACCTCGAGAAATATTGTTGAAATTGAATCATTTATTCTTTTTAAATTCTATAAATATGTGTGTGTGTGTGTGTGTGTGTGTGTGTGTGTGTGTGTGTGTGTGTGTGTACAGTGATAGGCATAAATATTGGATACATTGACCTATTTGGCTCGGAACAAAGTGTAGTATCTGTTCTGATACTACACTTCACGTTTTCTCTCCTCAGTGAATGGAGGAGAAACTCTTCTAGACCGAGACAATTCACCCCCCCCCTATCCAAAGTGCTCCTTTTGGGGAGCTGACTTTTCTGCACATTAAAAACTGACCTTATGTCTAACTCTGCTTTCGTGGGGAGGCGAGTAAATAGGAACTCTAGCTTATGTTCTCCATTTTGCTTGATATTTCGTAAGCAATATCTCGTAAAATTGTTATAGTTGTATGTGGAAAGAAAATTAAGAACCCATGATTGAATCCATATTTTTTTTTTTTTTTTTAAATCAAAGTTCAAAATTACCCTATGCAAAAAGTATTGGATACATCAATTTAATTCTAAAAATGTTTCTTCCACATACAAGTGAAACAACTTTACGAGATGGTACTTAACAAATATTAAGCAAAATGGCGAACATAAACTAGTTAAAACAGGAAATAACATGTATGCAATACTTATGCGTGTCACTTCATGATGATGATGATGATGAAAATTACGGAGATAATATTCCAACATGATGTAAAAATGAAAAGGAATAAAAGCAAAATTATTTACGTATCCATCAACGTTTTGTCTTTATTTCAAGCGTTCTTTGGGATGATTGAAGAAATAAAATACAACACAAATAAAGTAAAATAGTTGAAACTATTTTCAAATATTGTACTTGTCATTTTGAGGAAGTTTTGAAATAAAGACGAAACGTTGATGAATGCATAAATAATTCGGGCCCCCCCCCCCTTTCAAAAACACATATATTTCAGTCCCTTCAATAACATATCTATCCTTTTTATAGTCACGCACAACCTTTCTTGGTAATGGAACACATGCACAGATTCTCTACCTACATCTTAATAATCTTGATAAAATAGATTAATTATACTTATTTTTTCAGTAAAAATAATTTTTTTAAATTATTATTATTCAATTTTCACCACAAACAAGGCACAGTGCCACTTTGAAATAGGAGGCTACTATTGGGGTCATAATTTGTGGGGGCATTATGAAGGGAGATGAGTAGCAAGATGTTTGTTCACATTACATTTGAACTTCTACATATCAGTACAGTTGGGAAAGCAGCATCTCGGAAGAGAGTTCCAAAGACTTGCAGTTCTGGGGGAAGAAACTATTGGAATAAAAGGCTTTCTTACACCTAGGAACCTCTATTGTAAAGGAATGGGACTTAGTTGCTTGTCGGGTTTGTCAGGGGTAGTCATGTCGAGGAGGTACAAGTGCTTGCAGTTCGTCAGAGCATTCACCATTAAAGTATTTGTAGAACAGGCAGAGGGATGCAATATTTCGTCAATAGGACAGAGGCTGAAGCCTAGATGACAGTTCAGGACCTATCAGGTTGGTGACTCTTTTAAACCCTGTCCAGGAGTGAGAGACAAGCAGCAGATGCACTAGCCCAAATGTGACAACAGTACTCCATACATGGGCGAATGGTGGCCTTATAGAGGTACAGGATACTTTCAGGCCTAAATAATTTTCTAGCACAGTAGAGAGAGCCCACCTTCTTTGCAGCAGCCTTGGTAATGCCCTCAATGTATCTATTCCAGGTCATGTTCCCTGTAAACGTTAGGACAAGGAGTTTAAAAGAAGTACTTTCAGGCAATGTATTCTTGGCCATTGCTATTGGTGGTAGAGAAGGTTTCTTGTAGTTATTGAAGGAAACAAGCTTAGTCTTTGCAGCATTGAATGTGACAAACCATTTTTGTCCCCATTCCACTACAGATTGGAGGTCATCCTCTAGTGTTTATGCCATTTCCTTAGATATGTGTTCATTTGTTTTCCCTTCATGCCTGTTATGGAGAGTGGTGTCATCGGCAAATATACCCATCTCCAAAACAATTTTATCAGGGAGATCATTTATGAATATCAGGAATAATAAAGGTCCAAGGATAGACCCTGAGGTACTCCCACATTTATATCATATTGTTTAGATGTACGACCGTCGAGGACAACTTGGATTTTTAGTAATATTGATTTCATTGAGGTCATCTAGGAAAAAAAAATTAGTATCTAGGGTTAGATTTAAAAAAAAAAAATTCATTTAAGAAATTCAACAAATCAATGAAAACAATTACGTTTTTTAAGTTATTCCCCTAAAGCAAATCAATATTGAAAATTACAGAAATTAAAAATTACTAAAAATGGCTTCAAGTAGAAATATATTTTCATTCCTGGATAACGCCAGTGGACCCCGATACAGTTAAAAGAAATAATGTTGGTATATAACTTACAAATAAAATCTAAAATCTTTTTTTCTCTCAATTAAGTTTTCCCGTTTTTACTGATTTGCGTGAAGAGTGCAACATCAGTGGCCCAATTAAGCTTCCAAAATAATAGACCGGAGTGAAGGTCAACAGGTCAGAAGATTGAGCGTAAAACAAAAGAGTATCCATTCTCAACTGATTTGACTACCTCAATTGCTGTGCAAACAAAATGATCAGAAATCCACTCTCTCAAGTATTTTTTTTTTTTTTTTTTTTTTTAACTATTAGTAAATTTTTACTTTAACGGCAACTCAACACTCGCTTTCCAAATGACGACTTTTATAGATTTTCAGGTTTGCTGAAAATAAATATCACATTCAAATTTGGGGCAGACAAGTTGATGGCAACCTTCTGTGTGTGTGTTAATGGCATTTTGCATCTAGTCTGTTGCATTGCAGCATCTACTGGGGCAATACAGTTCAAAGTTGGAATTGGCTCTTCAGATGAAGGCCTGGGCAGGTGATAAAGTAACATAGGTTTGCCAGGTTACCAGCATCCTCATCTCCGTGTTGCAGACAAAATCCGACAAAGTCAAGCCAATACAGTCAGAGGCAGCACACCTGCAAGAGTAGCCAGAAAGATGCCGGAGTGCTTCACCATCCGTCTATCGGGACTCCAAACCCGATTTTTTGTCGAGGTTTATTCTTAGACTTTCCCTCTCTCAAGGCATCCACAAGGCAGGTAAGTAGTTTCTTTGGATATTAAGAGATTTTTTTTCTAACGTATTACTTAATGAATGTCAGTGGCAGTAGCCATTCTTAACATGGGGAGTATTTTTTTTTTTGTTTTTTTTTGTAACACACATGCGCATTAGTACTTGCTCATTTGGAAAAAAAAAACATGGCCACCAGTGGAAACATTAATGGATTACATTGAATAATAAAGGTCTTAAGATTCAGAAAACTACTTGTCTGCCCCAAATTTAAATGTGATATTCGTTTTCAGCATATACGAAAACCATAAGTTGTCAATTTAATGATGAATACCAAATTGCCATTAAAGTAAAAAAAAAAAAGTGTACAATTTTATAATAAATAATTTTATAAATAGTAGTTGCACAGCGTTGCCCAAAAGTAAAAAGAAAAAAAAAAAAAACGACTGATCTATTTACACAAAAAAAAAACAAAAAAAAACGACTGATCTATTTACACAAAAAAAAACAAAAAAAAACGACTGATCTATTTACACAAAAAAAAAAAAATATATATAAATTAGTTTGGATAACTTTAATTTTATTATATTATAAGCATGACACAATGTATGCAAAATGTGAGTCTTAAAGACAAGTTTAGATCTGATGACCTCAGGTCAGGATTAAATATGGACAGTATATTAAGATGCGTGCAGAATAAGACACTTTGGCCATATTAAAGGAATGGATGAGATTTCTTAGGTTAGTAAATGCAGAACAGTTGCGGTAGCAAGGTCAGATAGCAAGGCAAGGCCAAGAAAAAATAAGTAATAAAGATGGACTTGAGAGAGTTTTTAGTTCTTTCCCACTGCAAGAACTTAGACACCTGGGTCGGAAAATGGGATTGAGAAGTCAGCGTCCTCAAAGAGAGGCATTCTGACCTGCTAAAAGTGCCTGACCAGTCCTGTTGGCATCTTCCGATAAATGCGCCTCAGGTGATTAGCAATAAACTAACCTCTTCTCAAAGAGAGAAGACAAAGCCTGAGAGGGTGGACCTCCTAGAACTGCACAGGAACAACATTACACCGCAATCAATAGGGACCAGATCATTGCAGGAATGGTCTAATCTCTGTTGATTTTGAGGGCTGAGACTTGAGAGAAAGAGGCATAAATAAAAATCTGGTTAGGGATAGGTTAGTTTTGAAATCAATTTCTAAAAACCACCCAACACATGCCAGCATGCAAAATATTTTAAGCTGAATATGATGTCAGGAATTTTTTTGAAGTTCATTTCTTGACACTAGTTGCTTATGACCAACAAATAATGTGCAAGTCACGTGGAGACGAGAAATACAAGAACATAAATTGTATAAACTACAATATAAATCTCACCTGTCTGTTTAAATGTATGTATGTTTGTTTGTATGCCTAAAGCTTTCAACAGAGGTGATGGATTTTTATGAGATCAGTATCGTTTTAAAGCTCGCCCCTTGACTAAAAACATTAATTCCTTTACCCTCAAATGGGAGAGGTCACTTTTTTCACCAATATTTTCAAAAGTCATCTCCTCTTTTCGATTAACTAGCATTCGTCACTTTCGGTTTGGCGATGTTGCTCGGGATTGAATGAAGATCAAAGAATGTTTAACACTCCCATATTTTTATGATCATCGAAATCTGTGAAATCGTCCATTTTTCAATCAAATCTATTAAATGCTCTAGTAGGGGAGAAGAAGCTTCACATGCCTCCCCACAATGACTTAGTCCACAATACATTGTTGCTACATTGCACTGTAGAGAACCTGATTCTATAGAAGTGTAAATAATGGGTTGAATTATAGTTTAAAATGCAAAATTCAAGTATCATGTTTCAATTGTGCTCTAAACACAAACATTCATTTTGAACACACCCCTGTCATATCAAACAATCTACAACTGATTTTATATGTCAAGCATTTCCGCTTGTGTGGTAATAAAACTTCTCAAATGTACTTCTGATGTTAGGCTGTATAAAACGTTAACTTTAGTTAAAATCGCCTGTTTCTTCTTTCATAGATTTTTTTAATTATCAACACTTATTCAAGACATTCTGATACGAAACCTATCCAAGAGAACACTGCCAGGCACGTCAACTACCTTTGTGTAAAATTTCATAAAAATCTGCCCAACCGTTTTCAAGTTCATAGGGAACGAACTCACAAAATTCCATATATATATATATATATATATAAAATTATATAAATATTAGAAAAGGTCTATGCAAATCAATCAACATTTCAATGTTAACACGTCTTGTCAGGACTCTAAAGTGATTCAAGTAACCAAAATTAGCAAAAAGACAGAACAGAGAGACAGTTGAAAGTTAATCTCATTAAACATGTCATTTATTCTCCCTGTGATAAGAAGCTCCCCCACCTCTTCTCAAACGCATTTGTTGAACACATGCACATTCAACTTTCTTATCCTCCCTCCTTTCCACAACCCTCAATCACCTAGACCATATATTACCACAAACAATTCAAACCAACTGAAAGATTTATGCACATTCATCTCTAGACGCAAGCAAAACAACCACTTCCACACACTATTCACCGTACATTAAATATTTACATACACATATGACAGCAATAGAAGACATACATTCATTCCCTTGTACATATTACTGGATTAAAACGCATACATGCATAAAAATAGTGTAAAGATGCCTAAAATATTTTTTCTTTAAAAAGGATTTATTTATCCCGCATGGTATTTACGTTCTTCAGATATGCAAAAGTTTTCAAATTGAAGGCAATCTTACAAATGCATAAGGAAAAAGAATTGGACGGGAAGGGGGGGGGTAGATGATGATGAAAAGGGGTAGTGTAACCAGGTCGAAATTGATTTCTGATGATTTACTAGATTAAATAAAATTTGTTTTTATAACTTTTCAATTTTGAATGTTGGCTAGAAAGTTTGTGTGACAGAGAGAGAGAGAGAGAGAGAGAGAGAGAGAGAGAGAGAGACAGACAGACAGACAGACAGACAGACAGACAGAGACAGACAGACACAGACAGACAGACAGAGACAGAGACAGAGAGAGACAGAGACAGAGAGAGAGAGAGAGACACAGAGAGAGGGACAGACAGAGAGGGACAGACAGAGAGGGACAGACAGAGAGAGACAGACAGAGAGAGACAGAGAGAGAGAGACAGAGAGAGAGACGGAGTGTATGTTAAAATCACAACCGAAATTGATGAGAGGGACATATAAAAAGGAGAAATCAAATATAATAAATACTGAAAAATAAAAAAAAATGGAATAAAATTAATATTTAAAAGTGAGGAGCTATAAAAATATTTAGAGTTCCATAAAAAAAAAAAACTAATCAAGAAATGACCAGATAGAAAATTCTAAATTCAAAACAATTACTAAAAGTTTTCAAATTTAAGAATTAATTTTGGAATGTTTTTACAAATGAGAGATTTTATATACAGAGAGAGAGAGAGAGAGAGAGAGAGAGAGAGAGAGAGAGAGAGAGAGAGAGAGACAGACAGACAGACAGACAGACAGAGAGAGAGACAGACAGACAGACAGAGGAGTATCGGCTGAAGAGAGCTTGATATGGGGATTTAAAACGGTCCCTTATCAGGTTTGAAACCGACGGTACCAATGACTTATCTGAAAATAAAAATATAAATAATACTCTTATTTTGGGAATTGTTTCCTTATAATAGACCACTTTGCTGGAATTCTTTTTTGTAAAATATAACTAAGTATAAATATAGTCATCCACTTTCAGTACTGTTTCTTATCACAACTCATCAGTGTGGCTAGACTGGCGCCTTTCCCTAGTTGAGGATTGAACCTACAACCATCGCGTTGATAGTCGGCAGTTCTACCCACAGGCCCATGGGTGTGGTATTCATAAATGATCTCAACAAATGTCCATTTAAATAAACACTCGACCACCGCTTTTACAGTGCTTGAGCTGTTTATTTACAAACAAACAAACAAACAAACAGAGAGCCTTGCTTTATAACCATTTAAGTGGCGGGTGGAATACATTTAGGACACTGCTCTAACCAAATATCACTTATAAAATGCACTGTTTCTAGTGTCTGTGTCTCCCTTTTTTCAAACTGTATCTCCTTCAAAAAGGAAGGACGCAAAATGGCACAAGGCGGCTCAAATGATTGCATTTTTGTGGATAGATTTTTTTCTTCTTCAGTGTTTACCCAATCTAAAGGGTAAAAACCGAAAGAAATTGCAACTTGGTAAGCATATCCTGACAACTGCTCTTCTACACGTGCGCAGTGAGTTTTATAAACGTGATTTGTGTATTAATGATAGTTTATTTCTTATCCAATTGACAATAGCTCATGCAGTAACGTCTCTGGCTGGAACATTACAAATTTTGCTTTCAGGTTTTAATTCTAGCTGATGGTACCCAAATCATTTTTTTTTTTTTTTTTAAATCACGACTATACATGAAATAACCGATAAAAAATTGACTTTATAATAATATACATGAAATCTGGATAAATTAAAATATCATATTTAAGCACATTTTACAATTGCACAATGCCAGGCACTGGTTAGAGTTTGTTTTTAATCTGGAAATGGTCTAAGCAGTTTATGATTTGAAAGCCATATTTTTTTTAGGGAAGTGGGTCAACTATTTTTCATCTATAAAAAATGTTTTTTTTATAGATATATTTTACTTTTATGAACATATTGCATTTGTCAATCTGGATAAATTAAGCATATTTTACGACCAGGTGACGCCCCCCCCCCCATATATATATATATGGAAAAATGAAGGAATTTAAAACTGTAAATTAAAATTTACACTTAAATTTTAATTCGACAGAATACTCCAAAAACAATTTACTTTAGGACTTTACAAATTGCTTTTAGAGTATTTAAGTGTAAATTTCAATTTACAGTTTTAAATTCCTTTTTTTCCCCTAAGCTCTACTTTCTATTGTGTCTGTATTGAGTTTTTTTTTTATTTGGTTGGGATTAATTCATTAATATGTAAACATTATTTATATTAAGTTGAAGTTTACCTATGATTATATCGGGTAAGCATTTCTTTTCTGCTATATATATGAGAGAGAGAGAGAGAGATTGCATGGCTATTAATTAAAATATATAAATTTCTGTAATTATTCCCAAGCAATAAATCAAAAACCAATTACAATTATTTTCATGATTTTTTTTAATGAACACCCTAAACGAACGTATGAATAGTTGGAGCAGTAAAAGGAAAGGTGATAAAAACCATTAATGAAACAGTAGACACAGCTTCCATAAGGATTTAGTTCCCCAAAATACCATAAAGATTATTAAAAAGAAATGCTAAGCACGAATATCACATACACATATAGACTGTTTTTCCATCAGGCCATTTAGTGTACAATTTTTATATAGTGTAGGATATAAGATTGTAGTCGAAGAGGAAACATTTTTTTTTTCTTTTGAGAAATTGGTTTCTTGGGGAAGGATGCTGGACTTTATGAAATCTGGAATTTTCAGTGAAACCAGTTTACTGCAGAAAAAAAAAGCAACTCCATTATTAAAATCATAAAAATTGTGATACTAAAAACATTCTTTTTGTTTCATATTATCATTAAAACAGGTCATGTTTAAGCATCCAAATTATCTCTTCTCTATATAAATAAAATGAACTCATTTTTTCCCGTCTGATTTTGACATTAATAGGATTAAAAATCAAGATATTTCATGCAAATATAATATGCACAAACGGCAGAACAATATCTGAGGTGTGTTATAGGCTTATTATTTCTCAAATTCCTCGATAATCTTAGATTTCTATACTTTTTCTGCTGAGAAGTCACGGCCAAAATCGGTTAAGATCAATGGAAGTGGTAAAATATTTTCTCTCTAATAAATTCCTCCTCCCCCTGCCACCACTTAACACCGTTTGGGGATCGTTCACAAGGAACAGTTGAGAAGAGAACACCGGTTTGGCTTCGTAGTTCTTTCATGTCAAGTTATTTAAAATCACTAAACTAAGCTGCAGTGCTCTGTGGCGTAGTGGTTAGCGTGCTGGACAAGTCACATTATATTTTCACGTTCGCGCCGACCTACCGTAGTCGTTTTTTTTTTTTCCCTAAACAACTGGAATGGACTTTTCTTGGTGGCCGAACTGTTAACGTTGCAGATATTTGTTTTTTTTTTCACACTTTATTTTCCTACTTTTACTCATGACTCCGGGTTTGATCCTTCCTACTTACCTACCATAACATTTTTTTAACCCCCCCCCCCCGTCCCGGAAACAAACACTCGGGCAACGCCGGGTACCCCGCTAGTTATTTAATAATAGTTAGATATAAATTTAAAAATAAATAAACAAAAAACATTTTTTAGACCTCATGTTTTCAATGAAGAAAAACATTTTTGCAACAAAAAATTTGTAAGCATTAAATTAAAAAAAAAATTATTTTTTTTGCACCATACATTTTATAGTTTTATGTTATATATGTAAAATTATCATATTGATGCTGGTATGCATCGGATGGCTTTTAGAAATTGACTTCTAAACTAACCTATCTATGGCTAGATCTTTATTTGTCCCCTTTTCGCTGAAGTCTATTCTTATAACTTCCTGCTATGTTTTCCTTGGCCTTTCCCTGCAAATAAACCTTGCTCCTAAAACTCTGCTGTATCTACTAACCAAATAAATTAAATTCATTCTTTTAATGTGAAATACCAAACAAAGTTTCCTGTTATGCACACATTTCCCTATACCATCCAGACTTACTCTTCCTCTAAGGTCATCAGATCTAAACCTGTCTTTAACATTCATATTACACATCCATTGCATTATTCTCTCCATATTCTCAACCCTAACTCGTTATACTTCACGTCCATAAATAATCACACTGCATACACATGTCTGAAATATGCGCACGCCTGAAATGTACGCCACACTGCGTGCGCACGTCTGAAATGTACGCCACACTGCGTGCGCACGTCTGAAATGTACGTCATACTGGGTACACACGTTTGAAATGTACATCGCACTGCGCATGAAAGAAAAAAAAGATTTGTTGTTACTTGTTATTTTTTCAATTTATTTTATTTTACATAGGAATCACCATTTATAAAGGCCTGGAGGCCACTCGAGGATAAGGGTTAATGAGTATACATTAGTCAATATGATCATAGCGTAGTAAACATAAGTAGTGGGAATTTTGTAAATTGGATTACTTAGGGGGGGGCGGTTCATCAAGAACTTGTTTACGTTGGACTTGAAGTCAATCAGATTGTAGTCAGCTGGAAAGCAGGCAATCGGAAGAGAGTTCCACAGATGTGCAGCTCTAAGAAAGAAGCTTTGTTCATAAAATCTACATTTAGGTTTAGGCACAGATAAAGAGTGTGGGGAATTATCGATAGTGGTTTTGGGTAGATGAGTTTTTCTGAAAGTTTGGCGAGGGGGGGACCATAGATTGCCATGTAAATAAACACCGTTTATTTCACAAGTTTGATTTTATTTTTATTTTATTTGTGGTGGAAAAAAGGAATCTTATGAGACAACATAAACTGGCAAAAGTATTGACCGATCATTTGTGTGGCAGGTACTTTTTATTCATTTATTTTTCATTGCATATCTCATCGGCTGACGATCGGTCTGTTTTCTCATCTTGTCTTCTAAATGAAAGTTAAGAAATGCAAAAATAGAAAATGAAAGAATTGTTCAAATGGAAATGAAGAGGAGGAGGTGGTAAGAAAATGCTCATCATAACCTTGAAAATATGAAGAACGAAAGACAAGAGAAAATGAATGAAAAAGATAACGTATCGATACGTTCGATTACAAAATCTGAAAGACAATCTGCATGGATAAAGTTTTATATAATCAATGGTGAAAGAATACTTTGGAGTTAATTTTTTTTTATTTTGTGCGTGTGTGGTAATGTTCAAATGGTTTTATTTTCAATCTAGGAATTTTGCAAAATAAATGACAGAAAAAGAGCTGGAGGAGAGTGAAAAACGATAAAACAAGAGAGAGAGTGAGGGGAGAGAGAGAGACAGACGACACGGGGGAGAGAGAGAGAGACAGACGACACGGGGGAGAGAGAGAGAGACAGACGACACGGGGGAGAGAGAGAGAGACAGACGACACGGGGGAGAGAGAGAGAGACAGACGACAGGGGGGAGAGAGAGAGAGACAGACGACAGGGGGGAGAGAGAGAGAGAGACAGACGACAGGGGGGAGAGAGAGAGAGACAGACGACAGGGGGGAGAGAGAGAGAGACAGACGACAGGGGGGAGAGAGAGAGAGAGACAGACGACAGGGGGGAGAGAGAGAGAGAGACAGACGACAGGGGGGAGAGAGAGAGAGAGACAGACGACACGGGGGAGAGAGAGAGAGAGACAGACGACACGGGGGAGAGAGAGAGAGACAGACGACACGGGGGAGAGAGAGAGAGACAGACGACACGGGGGAGAGAGAGAGAGACAGACGACACGGGGGAGAGAGAGAGAGACAGACGACACGGGGGAGAGAGAGAGAGACAGACGACACGGGGGAGAGAGAGAGAGACAGACGACACGGGGGAGAGAGAGAGAGACAGACGACAGGGGGGAGAGAGAGAGAGACAGACGACAGGGGGGAGAGAGAGAGAGAGACAGACGACAGGGGGGAGAGAGAGAGAGAGACAGACGACAGGGGGGAGAGAGAGAGAGACAGACGACACGGGGGAGAGAGAGAGAGAGACAGACGACAGGGGGGAGAGAGAGAGAGAGACAGACGACAGGGGGGAGAGAGAGAGAGAGACAGACGACAGGGGGGAGAGAGAGAGAGAGACAGACGACACGGGGGAGAGAGAGAGAGACAGACGACACGGGGGAGAGAGAGAGAGACAGACGACACGGGGGAGAGAGAGAGAGACAGACGACACGGGGGAGAGAGAGAGAGACAGACGACACGGGGGAGAGAGAGAGAGACAGACGACACGGGGGAGAGAGAGAGAGACAGACGACACGGGGGAGAGAGAGAGAGACAGACGACACGGGGGAGAGAGAGAGAGACAGACGACACGGGGGAGAGAGAGAGAGACAGACGACACGGGGGAGAGAGAGAGAGACAGACGACACGGGGGGGAGAGAGAGAGAGACAGACGACACGGGGGAGAGAGAGAGAGACAGACGACACGGGGGAGAGAGAGAGAGACAGACGACACGGGGGAGAGAGAGAGAGACAGACGACACGGGGGAGAGAGAGAGAGACAGACGACACGGGGGAGAGAGAGAGAGACAGACGACACGGGGGAGAGAGAGAGAGACAGACGACACGGGGGAGAGAGAGAGAGACAGACGACACGGGGGAGAGAGAGAGAGACAGACGACACGGGGGAGAGAGAGAGAGACAGACGACACGGGGGAGAGAGAGAGAGACAGACGACACGGGGGAGAGAGAGAGAGACAGACGACACGGGGGAGAGAGAGAGAGACAGACGACACGGGGGAGAGAGAGAGAGACAGACGACACGGGGGAGAGAGAGAGAGACAGACGACACGGGGGAGAGAGAGAGAGACAGACGACACGGGGGAGAGAGAGAGAGACAGACGACACGGGGGAGAGAGAGAGAGACAGACGACACGGGGGAGAGAGAGAGAGACAGACGACACGGGGGAGAGAGAGAGAGACAGACGACACGGGGGAGAGAGAGAGAGACAGACGACACGGGGGAGAGAGAGAGAGACAGACGACACGGGGGAGAGAGAGAGAGACAGACGACACGGGGGAGAGAGAGAGAGACAGACGACACGGGGGAGAGAGAGAGAGACAGACGACACGGGGGAGAGAGAGAGAGACAGACGACACGGGGGAGAGAGAGAGAGACAGACGACACGGGGGAGAGAGAGAGAGACAGACGACACGGGGGAGAGAGAGAGAGACAGACGACACGGGGGAGAGAGAGAGAGACAGACGACACGGGGGAGAGAGAGAGAGACAGACGACACGGGGGAGAGAGAGAGAGACAGACGACACGGGGGAGAGAGAGAGAGACAGACGACACGGGGGAGAGAGAGAGAGACAGACGACACGGGGGAGAGAGAGAGAGACAGACGACACGGGGGAGAGAGAGAGAGACAGACGACACGGGGGAGAGAGAGAGAGACAGACGACACGGGGGAGAGAGAGAGAGACAGACGACACGGGGGAGAGAGAGAGAGACAGACGACACGGGGGAGAGAGAGAGAGACAGACGACACGGGGGAGAGAGAGAGAGACAGACGACACGGGGGAGAGAGAGAGAGACAGACGACACGGGGGAGAGAGAGAGAGACAGACGACACGGGGGAGAGAGAGAGAGACAGACGACACGGGGGAGAGAGAGAGAGACAGACGACACGGGGGAGAGAGAGAGAGACAGACGACACGGGGGAGAGAGAGAGAGACAGACGACACGGGGGAGAGAGAGAGAGACAGACGACACGGGGGAGAGAGAGAGAGACAGACGACACGGGGGAGAGAGAGAGAGACAGACGACACGGGGGAGAGAGAGAGAGACAGACGACACGGGGGAGAGAGAGAGAGACAGACGACACGGGGGAGAGAGAGAGAGACAGACGACACGGGGGAGAGAGAGAGAGACAGACGACACGGGGGAGAGAGAGAGAGACAGACGACACGGGGGAGAGAGAGAGAGACAGACGACACGGGGGAGAGAGAGAGAGACAGACGACACGGGGGAGAGAGAGAGAGACAGACGACACGGGGGAGAGAGAGAGAGACAGACGACACGGGGGAGAGAGAGAGAGACAGACGACACGGGGGAGAGAGAGAGAGACAGACGACACGGGGGAGAGAGAGAGAGACAGACGACACGGGGGAGAGAGAGAGAGACAGACGACACGGGGGAGAGAGAGAGAGACAGACGACACGGGGGAGAGAGAGAGAGACAGACGACACGGGGGAGAGAGAGAGAGACAGACGACACGGGGGAGAGAGAGAGAGACAGACGACACGGGGGAGAGAGAGAGAGACAGACGACACGGGGGAGAGAGAGAGAGACAGACGACACGGGGGAGAGAGAGAGAGACAGACGACACGGGGGAGAGAGAGAGAGACAGACGACACGGGGGAGAGAGAGAGAGACAGACGACACGGGGGAGAGAGAGAGAGACAGACGACACGGGGGAGAGAGAGAGAGACAGACGACACGGGGGAGAGAGAGAGAGACAGACGACACGGGGGAGAGAGAGAGAGACAGACGACACGGGGGAGAGAGAGAGAGACAGACGACACGGGGGAGAGAGAGAGAGACAGACGACACGGGGGAGAGAGAGAGAGACAGACGACACGGGGGAGAGAGAGAGAGACAGACGACACGGGGGAGAGAGAGAGAGACAGACGACACGGGGGAGAGAGAGAGAGACAGACGACACGGGGGAGAGAGAGAGAGACAGACGACACGGGGGAGAGAGAGAGAGACAGACGACACGGGGGAGAGAGAGAGAGACAGACGACACGGGGGAGAGAGAGAGAGACAGACGACACGGGGGAGAGAGAGAGAGACAGACGACACGGGGGAGAGAGAGAGACAGACGACACGGGGGAGAGAGAGAGACAGACGACACGGGGGAGAGAGAGAGACAGACGACACGGGGGAGAGAGAGAGACAGACGACACGGGGGAGAGAGAGAGACAGACGACACGGGGGAGAGAGAGAGACAGAGGACACGGGGGAGAGAGAGAGACAGAGGACACGGGGGAGAGAGAGAGACAGAGGACACGGGGGAGAGAGAGAGACAGAGGACACGGGGGAGAGAGAGAGACAGAGGACACGGGGGAGAATGAAAGAGAAGCGGACAGAGGGAGAATGAAAGAGAAGCGGACAGAGGGAGAATGAAAGAGAAGCGGACAGAGGGAGAATGAAAGAGAAGCGGACAGAGGGAGAATGAAAGAGAAGCGGACAGAGGGAGAATGAAAGAGAAGCGGACAGAGGGAGAATGAAAGAGAAGCGGACAGAGGGAGAATGAAAGAGAAGCGGACAGAGGGAGAATGAAAGAGAAGCGGACAGAGGGAGAATGAAAGAGAAGCGGACAGAGGGAGAATGAAAGAGAAGCGGACAGAGGGAGAATGAAAGAGAAGCGGACAGAGGGAGAATGAAAGAGAAGCGGACAGAGGGAGAATGAAAGAGAAGCGGACAGAGGGAGAATGAAAGAGAAGCGGACAGAGGGAGAATGAAAGAGAAGCGGACAGAGGGAGAATGAAAGAGAAGCGGACAGAGGGAGAATGAAAGAGAAGCGGACAGAGGGAGAATGAAAGAGAAGCGGACAGAGGGAGAATGAAAGAGAAGCGGACAGAGGGAGAATGAAAGAGAAGCGGACAGAGGGAGAATGAAAGAGAAGCGGACAGAGGGAGAATGAAAGAGAAGCGGACAGAGGGAGAATGAAAGAGAAGCGGACAGAGGGAGAATGAAAGAGAAGCGGACAGAGGGAGAATGAAAGAGAAGCGGACAGAGGGAGAATGAAAGAGAAGCGGACAGAGGGAGAATGAAAGAGAAGCGGACAGAGGGAGAATGAAAGAGAAGCGGACAGAGGGAGAATGAAAGAGAAGCGGACAGAGGGAGAATGAAAGAGAAGCGGACAGAGGGAGAATGAAAGAGAAGCGGACAGAGGGAGAATGAAAGAGAAGCGGACAGAGGGAGAATGAAAGAGAAGCGGACAGAGGGAGAATGAAAGAGAAGCGGACAGAGGGAGAATGAAAGAGAAGCGGACAGAGGGAGAATGAAAGAGAAGCGGACAGAGGGAGAATGAAAGAGAAGCGGACAGAGGGAGAATGAAAGAGAAGCGGACAGAGGGAGAATGAAAGAGAAGCGGACAGAGGGAGAATGAAAGAGAAGCGGACAGAGGGAGAATGAAAGAGAAGCGGACAGAGGGAGAATGAAAGAGAAGCGGACAGAGGGAGAATGAAAGAGAAGCGGACAGAGGGAGAATGAAAGAGAAGCGGACAGAGGGAGAAAGAAAGAGAAGCGGACAGAGGGAGAAAGAAAGAGAAGCGGACAGAGGGAGAAAGAAAGAGAAACGGACAGAGGGAGAAAGAAAGAGAAACGGACAGAGGGAGAAAGAAAGAGAAACGGACAGAAAACTTGACAGACTTGGGTTTTTATTATTAATTTGTCAGATGTTTTGAAGAGAATGAGCGAAAAAAAAAAAGAAAAGAAAAAGCGAACGAAAGAAAAAGCAAATGAAAGAAAAAGCAAATGAAAGAAAAAAAAATCAAACGAAAGATGTAAAAAGAAGGCGTAAGAAAAAGAAAAAGGCGTAAGAAAAAGAAAAAGGCGTAAGAAAAAGAAAAAGGCGTAAGAAAAAGAAAAAGGCGTAAGAAAACGAAAAAGGCGTAAGAAAAAGAAAAAGGCGTAAGAAAAAGAAAAAGGCGTAAGAAAAAGAAAAAGGCGTAAGAAAAAGAAAAAGGCGTTAGAAAAAGAAAAAGGCGTTAGAAAAAGAAAAAGGCGTTAGAAAAAGAAAAAGGCGTTAGAAAAAGAAAAAGGCGTTAGAAAAAGAAAACGGCGTTAGAAAAAGAAAACGGCGTTAGAAAAAGAAAACGGCGTTAGAAAAAGAAAAAGGCGTTAGAAAAAGAAAAAGGCGTTAGAAAAAGAAAACGGCGTTAGAAAAAGAAAACGGCGTTAGAAAAAGAAAACGGCGTTAGAAAAAGAAAACGGCGTTAGAAAAAGAAAACGGCGTTAGAAAAAGAAAACGGCGTTAGAAAAAGAAAACGGCGTTAGAAAAAGAAAACGGCGTTAGAAAAAGAAAACGGCGTTAGAAAAAGAAAACGGCGTTAGAAAAAGAAAACGGCGTTAGAAAAAGAAAAAGGCGTTAGAAAAAGAAAACGGCGTTAGAAAAAGAAAAAGGCGTTAGAAAAAGAAAAAGGCGTTAGAAAAAGAAAAAGGCGTTAGAAAAAGAAAAAGGCGTTAGAAAAAGAAAAAGGCGTTAGAAAAAGAAAAAGGCGTTAGAAAAAGAAAAAGGCGTTAGAAAAAGAAAAAGGCGTTAGAAAAAGAAAAAGGCGTTAGAAAAAGAAAAAGGCGTTAGAAAAAGAAAACGGCGTTAGAAAAAGAAAACGGCGTTAGAAAAAGAAAACGGCGTTAGAAAAAGAAAACGGCGTTAGAAAAAGAAAACGGCGTTAGAAAAAGAAAAAGGCGTTAGAAAAAGAAAAAGGCGTTAGAAAAAGAAAACGGCGTTAGAAAAAGAAAACGGCGTTAGAAAAAGAAAACGGCGTTAGAAAAAGAAAACGGCGTTAGAAAAAGAAAACGGCGTTAGAAAAAGAAAACGGCGTTAGAAAAAGAAAACGGCGTTAGAAAAAGAAAACGGCGTTAGAAAAAGAAAACGGCGTTAGAAAAAGAAAACGGCGTTAGAAAAAGAAAACGGCGTTAGAAAAAGAAAAAGGCGGAAGAAAAAGAAAAAGGCGGAAGAAAAAGAAAAAGGCGGAAGAAAAAGAAAAAGGCGGAAGAAAAAGAAAACGAAAGAAAAAGAAAACGAAAGAAAAAGAATGAAGAAAAAGACTCCCCCCCCCCAAAAAAAAATGAAGAAACTTCTATTAAGAATATGAATGCTGAAGAATGTTTCCATGCAAGCAAAAGCCGTTGATGAAAGAACGCGTCCAACAAAACCAGCTTGCAACATGGAAACGTTCAACCAATAATATTAAAAGAAAAGAGAAAGCATTGAACAACTCGGCGCACAATAAATAGGTTGATCTGCTAAGTACACTTTAATGAGGTGAACAAGAGAAAGAAGAAAGGCCACAAAGATTAATCATGTTATTAAATGGCATCAAAACAAACCATTCCTCGAAATGCTGACGACATACATTTTCATTTCATTTCCCAAACCAGTCAAGAAAGCAACATACAATTAACATTAGAAAACACAGCCAAAATACTACTTCTGTAGTATTTTGGCTGTGCTTAAAAAGAATCACGACGCACTTGTATGAAAATGATAAATCTTTATATTGCCGATGACGGTGAAAAGGTGTGGGTGGGTTAGTGAAGAAAGACGCACACACAGGAATTAGACAGGTTGTTTTGTGTGTGTGTGTGTGTGTGTGTGTGTGTGTGTGTGTGTGTGTGTGTGTGTTTTCTCGGACCAAATTGCAGACCAATTGACAATATCGGGTTTTTATTATTATTATTATATAACAAGTTACGACTTCTTTTAAAACGCTCACTTGTGGTATTTCGCTGTGAATGTAGTCACGTCACTATAGCGTTTTGTTCGACATCAGGGTACTTATTTCTGCAGATAAATTTTTGCAGAAATTTTTTTTTTCTTTTTTTACCTCTTCAATGTTTGAAGTATGGAAAAAATTAACATTGAAATAGAGCCGCTGCAATGCTCTCAATGTATCTGTTCCAACTCATGTTCTCTGTGAATGTTAAGCCGAGGAGTTTGAATGAAGTACTTTCAGGTAATGTATCTTTAGCCATAGCTATTGGTGGTTGAAAATGAAACGGAGAGAGGATAAAAAGATCAAAAGAAAAGAAAAAAAAAAAAGAAAAACCGTGAGAAAAATGAAGAAAGAGATAAAGTCAAGCCAAATGGCGATAAAATAAACTAGCTCATTTTTTTTTTTTTGAATTTTTTTAAATTACATTTTCACCCCAAACAAGGCACAGTACCACTTTGATGTAGGGGGGTTACTATCGGGGAGTTGCAGAGATACTATGTAAGGAGTTGAGCAGCAAGACGTCTGTTCACATTACACTTGACCTTTTACATGCCAGTACAGTTGGGAAAACAGGAACCCGGACGGGAGTTCCAAAGTCTAGCAGTTCTGAGGAAGAAACTATTAGAGTAGAAGGCTTTCTTACATCTGGAGAGTTGTGTGTAAAGTTGGGATTTTGTTGATTGTTGGGTTTGTCGGAGTATTTACGTCAAGTGGCGCAAGGGATTGTAGTTCATCAGAGCATCCATGATTAAAATACTTGTAAAACAGGCAGAGGGATGCAACATTTCATCGATGGGACAGAGGCTGAAACTTAGATGGCAGTTTAGGACCTATCAGGTTGGCGACTCTTTTGAACCCCGTCCAGGAGTGAGAGACTAGTAGCAGATGCACCAGCCCAAATGTGACAACAATACTCCATATATGCGCGAATGATGGCCATGTAGAGGTACAGGATACTTTCAGACGTAAATAGCTTTCTAGCAAGGTAGAGAGAGCCCACCTTCCTCGAAGCAGCCGCTGCAATGCTCTCAATGTATCTGTTCCAACTCATGTTCTCTGTGAATGTTAAGCCGAGGAGTTTGAATGAAGTACTTTCAGGTAATGTATCTTTAGCCATAGCTATTGGTGGTTGAAAAGGTTTCTTGTAAGTATTAAAAGCCACTCGAGGATAAGGGTTAATGAAATGTAAGGTGGTAGTGTAGTAATCGTTAATGAACGTGTTTACATTGGATTTGAAGGTTGTATCCTAGCTTCAAAACCTAATTGTTATTTAAAGAGTTTTTTTTTTTTTTTTTTTACTAACTGAAAAGTGTGACCCAAATGATTTAGTAGACACATTGACACAGATGTATACTGCTACTCGCTACCAGTCGTTGGCTGTCGTCTTTTCTACTGAACAAAATGTGACATAGCAATCAATTACATGATTTTTTTTTTTTTTGAGGGGAGAGGGGGTCTGCGACGTACATTGAAACAAAAGCCTAAAATATCTAAGTAGAGGAATGCACTAAAATTTGCTAGAGAAATATATTGTCAACACTAATTGTATTAGTCAATTGAAATTGAAGTACCACTGGACATCTACCACCCCCTTGAGATGTTATAGTCTCATCCCCTCCCCCACCCGGAGGGGGAAAGAGGGGGGGCACACTCAAGCTAACAACTTCAGCTGCACTGAAACATCTGATATTCAGATCAACCTAGTATATATTAAGACCAAATATTTTACTGCGGAAATTCCACGGTACTTTTTACATTTATATTTTATGGCTTCCTTCAGTCTTGACAGACTATGGATACCCACTGTAAGGATGCCTACGCGTGAATTTTTTGTGGCAGGAGTTGCGCAATCGCCAATCACACCTCTCCTGAGTCAACATTGTTGAGTACCAGTGGCAAGTGGAGGTTCAGGACGACTGGAAACAATGCCGAGATTAGCGGAAAGGAGCACATACAGCGCCTAGAATTCCCGAATGGTCACCCATCTGGTCCTCACCAAGCTCAGCGTTGCTTGACTTCGGTGATCTGACGAGAACCGGTGTGTTAATGTGATTATGCCGTATGCTTTTTACATAAACCTGCATAAATTACCGTCAATGATAACATGATTTTATTGCTTTTAATATTTTCGCCTATTCAATAATTTTAGATAGTGACTAGCAGAGGCGTCTGGCCTTGCCCGGTTGTAAAATATGCATAAACATGTAAATTTATACAGATTTCAGATATTATTATAGCTTCAATTCTCTATCAATTATTATATATTACATTGTACTCAATATATAATAGTGATTTCAAAAGTAAAAAAAAAAAGACTTGAGTGCCATCAGCTGGAATCAAAACTCAAACTTACTAAGAAGTCTGGGTAAAAATATTTATTACAAGATTAGAGCAAGCAAGGACTCCTGGACGGTCCACAGTTTTTTTTTAAGATAAAAGTGTCGGACAATTTGCAATGTTAGACAAAAAGAAATATATTTCAAAATCGAAAATAATCGAAGTTGAATGAATAGTTGTAGTTTTTGTACTTGTGACTCAACAAGTCACATCTAGTATATTATTAATGGAACAAAGATTTCTATGGCAGCTGTTGGGCAACTTTTAATGTGAGGTAAAAGAAACTTTTTCTTTTTTTTTCAAATCGATGATAATCAATTATCACACAATCTGATTAACAATGTAACAATGTGTTTACTTGCCAATAGATTTCAGGCCAATTATTAAAATTGGAAGAGGCATGAATACCTGGCCCTCAACCAAGAACATCAGCCACCGAATTTGACCAATCCAAAATTGGTACTTCGTTAATGGATGTGAGTGGTCAATGGTAAAAAAAAAAAAAAAAAAAAAAAAAAAAAAAAAAATCTGAAATCTAAATCATTTTCATAACCTGCATCCCCTCCACCCCACGCCCCATCATCACTAATTTCAAATCTTGAGAGCCGTATCTTTCAAATTCTGGACTTTCTTCTATTTCTCTTAGCAATCACGAATTGTTTGAGGTATGACAAAATTAATATTTCCAGAGAGAGAGAGAGAGAGGTGGTAAAGGGAAGTAAATAAAGATGGGATGGAGGGGGGGGGCGTATGAAGAGAGAGGAAAAAATAGGAAAAGAGAAAGAAAGAAAGCGAGAGAGACGAGCAATAAAATTGAGCAAGCTAAGGCAGAAAAAATAAATCATTGAAGTGAAAATCTTTTTTACAGAATAAGAAAAAATAAATCATTGAAGTGAAAATCCTTTTTTACAGAATAAGAAAAAAAAAAAAACTGGATTTCCATTAAAAAGTACAGCTCTCACATCCTGGTTCTTTACAATAATACCGTCATTGAAAAAAAAACATCTTATTCTTTTTTAAATAGCTCAATCTTTATATCAGATACATCAACAGCGATAAACTCTTAAAATATCTTTGATAACATACAATTTTTGTGTACTTTCTTTTCAAATTATAATTTTTACATAATATTAACTAATAACCTTCAAGTTGGGATCGTTAAAATGTTCCATTCTTGCACAGGAGATCATTCTCCTATGTTTGACCTCCTCCTTCTAGGAAGAAGGGATATGTATATTTGTAACAGAGGATGGCAGCTGCATGCAAATGCTGAGCCATGTGCGAAATGACGTCACCGTAAGGAAAAAGAAAAAGATTATAAAAAAGAATGTGTGCACAGACCGATGAAAACGTTCAAGATGACAAAGGTTAAAGAGAAGAAGCACAATCATGTTTTATTCGCGAAAGTATCCGGAAATAAATGTTGTGACAAAAAAAAAAAAAAACTTGTCCTGTGTTCCTTGCGATGTGTTGGGTCCCAAGTGTAAACATGTGCAACGTTACATATTGCCTGGCATTTCAAGAGTCCTCACTGTTTAACGTTGAAAAAAAAAAAAAAAAAAAATCAATTGAATGAAGCGGTGGATTATGCCATAGATTGAACCCAGAATTAACTAATTTGAAAGTGTTGTGATACGCAACTTTTCAATCTCTCTATAACTGATATTTCCTATTCTCTGCTGGATGCAATAGCGTAGCCAATTATACTGGCCAGGATGAATCTATTAAATGAGGTAGTGGATTATATCGCAGATTGAACCCAGAACGAACTAATTTGAAAGTGTTTAAACAGAAAAGCATTCAAGATTACTGTTGCACTCGATTTCTCCCACCTGTCCACCCTCTTGGATACGAAAGTGAAAAGATCCAGAAAACAATCCAGAATAGTTTCAGGGGTAAAAGAAGCCATTTGGATATATGAATTCGTTTATGGACAGTCTATCTATATTTATGGCACAGCCAAATGTCTTGAAAGTTGGGAAAATAATTTTTGGATTTTTGGGTATCATGATACATCATGATGTATCATGATTACCGAGAATTTCCTATCAAATGGAGAATATTATGGGCTGACTATATATTTGACTACAAAACTACAAAAAAAAAATCACAAACTTTCAACAGCCTGGTAACCTTCACTTCCTTTTTTTTATCCTTTAGTCCTCATATTCCATGAGTGATGTTTCTGACAAAAGGGGAAGAATTGCTGTTTTCCAGGTAGGAATCTATCCGTCTAACACATATTGTTAGATAGGTTTTGACTTTTTTTTTTTTTTTAGCTCCTTACATCAAGTGGCTTTGTGCCTTGTCTGGAGCGATTTCCATAAAAAAAAATGTTTGCATCACTGTTGCAGAGTTGACGGTTTTTGAAGGAATTAGAGTCAGACTTGTAAGAATGGCCAAAGAATCAACAGACACCCTGAAAATATTAGAAGACCTTAAAAAGAGTCGGAGTCAGAATTTTTGGAATCTTAGAAGTCGAACCTCATAACTTCTAAATCCACAACTTTGGTTTAGGTGCTCCATGAACCTAATTTTCGAAGCGTTTCTTTATTTTGAAAATTAAAAAAAAAAACAACCATGAACATTTAAATAAGGACCTTTCTCATTTTGTGATACTAAAGACTGCGTCCACTCCCCCACAGTCATGATCAGTAGAAAACATTAACTAGGAAGTAAATGATAATATAAAAATAATGGATTCATTATACAGGATGGCCCACTTAAAAGTAGCTCAGAAAATGTAGTAGAGAGGAGGAACATTCTTTTATTGTTTAAATTACCTGTAGTGTTATAAAAGATGCTGGAACTGCCCCCCCCCCCCCGTTGACATCTATGCATTTCTGGACATGTTTAACAACATTTCCAGATACTGCCTGGAGATCTCTTATGATTCTCCTGATAGCGTTGGTAATGTTCTTCTTTAGTTGGTCTAGATTGTGAGGATTATTTGTAGAAACTTTTTTTGCTTTAAAATCCTCCCTCCCCAAGATAAAAATCACGTGGTGGCCATAACTTTTTGCTTATTTTTCTCTCTTCCATAAACATGTCATGAACTCATGCCAGTGATCTGTGAGACGTGTGGCATGTAGCGCCATCTTGTTGGAAAAAAAAAAGAATTGAATTTTGTCTTGTGGTGTCAGTTGGTTGTTAAGAGAAAGATTAGAAAGATCAGGCTACTTTTAAGTGGGCTGCCTTGTACAACACAGACAAAGCCATGCCATGAACAGTTAGCCATTAATAGGAAAGGGTCAAGATAGATAATTCAGAAGGAAGTATTTAGTTCCAGTTGAAGTAAGCTGAGAGTAATTAAGAAAAGACTGGATGCATCAGATTTTTGGTAAAAAGAAAAAAATATTTGGCAGACACTGACAGGTTTGGAAGATCGACGACGGCGTTTGGCAGTAAATGATCTCAATGGGTTGGTCAGTGACAAAGCCTAGGCTAGAGGGTCATACGATGGAGTTAGTTTCAGTAAAAATTCTAAATCTGAATGCATGGAATTTAGCTAAGGTGTAAATGCTAGTGACTGGATCCCAATGACACGCACACATACTCGTGTTTAACAAGTCATGTTTATACAATGTCTAACTGCATCTGCATTTTATTATATATAGAAATCATGAGGTTTGCGTTCTCGTTTTTTATGAATCTATTTCTAAATAGGTTTTTGAATGTTATATGGCTTTATAGGTTATGTAGTTCCATTTATTATAACTTTTTTTTTTTATATATATAAAACCAACTTGACCTTTTTCTTTTATCAAATGCGACAAGGTGTCACAGTTATTTAGATAGAGGGACCTTTAGTCTAATTACATCAAATCTAACAACACCAGATGAAGAGGATTTTTTTTTAATGAAAGATAAAAAATAAAAATTTTTTTAAAAAAATCAAAAAAAATCAATAAAAAAAAAAAAAAAAAAAAAAAAAACCCAAGTAAATATGTCTCCTAACCGATGTAATTTTGTCGGATGTATAGTAATTTAAAAAAACATATCTATTTTTAAAGATTATAATATGCTGAACGTATTGGGATTAAAATAAATTTAGTATTATGTACGAAATAGAGAAATGTTTACTTTTAAAATTAACATACACCCACAGCTTTTACTGGTCAAAATTCCAATAGCTGTTTCCTGGGTTTGTTTAACTAAAAATCAAGAAGAACTGAGTAATATAAAAATACTAGCAAGCCGCCCAGCATTGCCCGGTCGTAAGATATGCTTAAATATATTTTAATTCATGCAGATTTCATAGTTACTATTACAGAGAAAATTCCCTATTGATTACTATATTAAACCTAATATATACTAGTGAGAGCAAAACTAAAAAAATATGACTTGGATGCCATCAGCTAGAATCGAAACTAAAACACACAACTCTCCATCTTCATTATTTATCCTCTAAGCCATGCCCATAAATATATATATTTTAAAAATAATAGGCGGAAGTTTCTCTATCATCTCGTCAGGAGAAAATCGATAGTTAACAAAATAATATTGTCGAAAAATAAAGAGTTCTAATGGGGAACTTATTAAATGTGCCAAAAGTACGAGGACACTAATTAAATTTATTCAAATAAACCGGGAAATTACCGTGGATTGGGGAGGGGAGTAATAGACTTTCCAAACAGATTCGCAGAAGTATTTACGACTGCTTTAATTCTGTGTCCTTGCGTTTGGTATATACTACAAGACCTGCTTTTCCGTCTTTTCGCAAGGATAGTTTGCCTTACATCCAAAATAGTAACATTGTATATCAGTTTAGATGCCAGTGCGATGCTGGTTATGTTGGGCGAACATCCTTGCACCTTTTGACTCGTATAAACCAGCATGTTCCATCGAAGATCAGACAAGGGAGGATGGGGTCTGGTGGTCTCCCTCCTTCTGCAGCCTTGGACTCTGCTATTGGCCAGCATTTGGTTGACAACCCGTGCTGTGCCGATAGATATAAAATAGAATGGTTCGAGGTGCTACATAGAGCGGACTCCAAGAACCATTTAAAGATTTTGGAGGCTGTCTATTGCGGTGCGTCAGCCTTCTTTGTGCCGGCAAAAAGAAACATCAAACGCATTGTTTCTCTTTGGGGAACTTTGAATTCTTTTCTCCCGCCTTTTTTTTTTTTTTTTTTTTCCCCCCCTCGTTGTGCCAATATTTTAATCGTTTTTAAACGTTAATAAATTTATTTAGTCTCCCCGTACTTTTGGCACATTTAATAAGTTCCCCATTAAAACTCTTTATTTTTTGACAATATTATTTTGTTCGCTATCGATTTTCTCCTGACGAGATGATAGCCGAAAGAGCTCTCTAGAAACTTCCGCCTATTATTTTTAAAACTATATATAAATTTTGTACCTCCAAACATTTATATATATATATATATATATATATATTTCACCTGTCATCCCTTTTTTTACAAGATGGAATCAAGCAAAATCCGCAAGTTATAGATTTTATCTAAAATATTTAAAAATATAAAATATCTGTTTCACAACATAATTCTTTGGCTTGTATTGTCGTCAGACGAACAATTTCTCGGAGTCTTCATCTGCAGTGCTGAAGGCTCTGACAGTATAATCCAGTCTATCTCAGAACTGGCATGAATCAGATCATTGAAACTACATAATGTATAGTTTTTAAATTATCTATGTAACAAATTGTTGTTTCACAAACAGATTCACTAGGTACGTTCGAAGGAAAATAAGCTAAATTGAAATTATTTCAGGTTTTAAAATAGATGCGAGATCTAAAAGAACACCGTTTCGCCCACACATGTTGCTCCACCAGACTAGATAAATTTTTGTCCTGGAATCCAGTAAGACCAAGAGACCAAAACGAAAGATATACTACAACGTATTAAAATGGTTAATTGGAGAGAGGAAAATTATGTTCTCAATTTCTTTACTAACTCAGTGTTTGAGAGATAAAGAACTTTAATGGAATATTTGAATATCTATGTATCTCCTATAGAGTTCAAGTGTTAGCCCCAGGTTGTGGGCCCCCTTGATTTCTGAGAACTTCGACTGAAGTTAATAAAACAAAAAAGTGAAGTAAAATAAATTTTTAAAAAGTGATATGTTCACTGTGTGCTTAATACTAAAGTCATGTGTATTCTACAGGGGCTAATTTTTGTCTTCACATATATGGGTACAGTAAATAGGCCAGGAATGTTGCGATTATAAATAAAGTATGCAGGAAAAAATCAAATCAGTATCAGTTTAGTGAGAAACATCTGCCTCCCTAACTCCATCACAAATTAATACTACTTCTAACCCAAGAATGAAAACAATCAACTTCCATTGATTGAATTTTAAAGAATTCAGTTAAAAATTCGATACAGATTCTCAAGTTCAGAAATATACTCATGATGAAGGTCGTAGGTTACTTCTGCCGATATCCTTGTTTCCTCGAGTATTTTCTCAGAATTAAAACTGAGCAGTGTATAAGAAATTGCAAATTTATTGTTTTCTATATACAACTGTCAAAGAAAGAATTTTGGGAATGGTAGCATTTTTTTTTTTTTTTTTTTTTTTTTTTTTAATTCCCAAACCGTGTGCTCTATGATTACGGATAAGAAAAGTTTGGTATCGTGCGGTGCCAAGAATAAATTATTCTCTTCCTGTTCTATATTTGCAAAGACATTGATGGATTCGATTTTGGTTAGAATAAATAACCTTTTTTTTCTTTTTTTGACTTAAGAGTACACTGTCCATTTGCAGAGATTCTTGTAACACCCACTCGGAATTTTTTTTTTCTTTTTTTGTTTTTATCTCTCTCGTTCTGCGAAATCGGTTTTGTTTTTCTTTAATGCTTCATCATCTCTATTTATTCCTTCATCTTTTATAAAAGTTCATCCTGTTTTACAGATTGTTACGTTTATTTCTCATTCACCGAAATTATTATTAGCCATTCCTATTCGAAAGCCTTATTTGCATTCTTTTTTTTTCTTTACTCATATTCAAAAAGTTAAATTTGATTATTGAAGTGTTTTTTTTTCTTTTATTTATTTTTTTTACAAAGGCATCACCACTTATCAATGGTCAGAGGCCACTCGAGGATAAGGGTCAAAGGGTGTACAGTAGTCAATTGGACAATATAGTAATCGTTAGTGATGGAAATTTGGTAAATTTGTTAACTTAAGTGGAACGGCTCATCAAGAACTTGTTTGCATTGGACTTGAAGACAACTATATTGTAGTCAGCTGGAAAGCAGACAAACGGAAGACAGTTCCACAGGTGTGCAAGTTCTAAGAAAGAAACTTTGTTCATGGAATCTACGTTTAGGTTTAGGCACAGATAAAGAGTGGGGGGAAATTATTGATAGTGTTTTTAGCTAGACGAGTGGGGACCATAGATTAGAGCTCAGACGAGCACTTGCCATGAAAATAGCAATAAAGCAGAGAGACTTGCAACATCTCTTCTGTGAAAAAGAGGTTGCAGAGAAGAGAAAAGGGCATCCCCTACTAGGCTACAAAGTCTACTTTGAAGTCCATCAAGGCAGGATAAGTCCTTCTCTATCAGCTCCTGCCCAGATGAGGCAACAGTACTCTATCCTTGGATGTCACTGGCTCTTATATAGGTAGAATATTGCATCAGCAGTGAAATATCTACTGAATCGATAGAAGGATCCCACCATTTTTCCACCGACTTTGGCAACAGATTTGATGTGTTCCACTTCAGATCAGGATTGATTGGTTGGTTGTTTTTGTTTTACGGCATATCAACCCTTTTCGGGTTATTTAATGCCGAATCCAAAGATTTTGAAGAAAAATATTTTAATAGAATATATTTGTTGTTTTCACATCGGTTTCTATTTAACCAATAGTTGGGATCCTAACAGGTACTACCACTCCGGGTCAGAGTGGACCTGGGAGCAATGGTAATTAAAGGGTTGCTCCACACTCCCCAAAGCCCACAAGCTGGGGCCTCACCACTGGATATAGTTTAAGGTCATATCCAGGACCCCCATTGAGGGACTTTTATCCTCTGCAGGGGGGCAGTCGGCGTATTCTAATGCCTCACCGACAGGGCCGTTCAGATCAGGAGTAAATGTCTAGCTCAGAAACTTGTCAAAACATGAAGCTTCCTCAAGACCAGAGCTATTCATTTCAATTGATGCTAGATGGGGATCAGAGCATTGATGATGTAAAGATAGGAGCTTGGTTTTAGATGCATTAAAAATAACCAGCCACCTCTTTCTCTATTGTACCACATGCTCAAGATAAGGAGAGAGAATCAGAGAGAACTTTCATCAGCATATTCAATTTAACATCAATTGGGTATGTTTCACAATCCACAGAGATTCGAAAAAGTGGTAAAAAAATTCAAATACAGAACAAATAAATGTTATCACAGGAAAGATAAGTTACTCTTCTACCTACCTGGATAAGTTTTTAATGGTTTTACTCATTTTAAAGCTTTTATTCAGCTCAAAAAAATAGTGTCGAGTGTTAGGTGAGAACAAGAAAAATGGCCGTAAAGTGACACTTAAATATTTTAATATTTGAAAATGACTTAAGAATAAAAAAATTATACAAAATACTGTTAGAAACCCATCCAATATATGTTACCGTGACATTTATTGGGTGGTTTTCTAACAGTAGTTGTATATTTTTAAGTCATTTTCAAAACTTCAAATATTTAAGTGTCAATTCGCGGCTATTTTTCTTGTTCCCACCCAACACTCGACACAATATTTTTTTCAAACCGAATAAACATTTTAAAGTAAGTAAAACCACTAAAACACTTTTCAGGGTAGGTAGAAGAGTAACTTATCTTGCCTTTGATAACATATATTTGGATATTTTACCACTTTTTTGACTCTCTGAACTGTAAAACTAACCCCATTCATTTTACATGGTATCACGTTGGACAGCTTTTAGCAATTGGCTTGTAAACTAACTTATCAGGTCTTTATTCATGACAAACCAGAAGAATCTCCCACTACAAAAAATGCAGCAAATGGTATCCCGTCACATTCAATTCCTGATATCAAACTGAATCCATAATGTAACTTCCGATGACAGTCTCAGTTTCCCAATTTTATTAATTTATATATTAAATTGTTAGATGAAAGTACATAATAGTTAAGAACAACTTTCTAAATAACGTTAATATTTCAGCGTGGTCAGCAAGCTGCAGAAGGTTATTTAGAAAGCCATTCTTTACATGGGGAAGGGGTCTTTGTTAACTATTCTGTACTTTCGCCTAACAATTTAATAAATTAATAAATAAAAATTAGTACAAAACTTGGCAAACCATTTCTGGTCAGATTTTTATTCATTCCTCGCTGGTCCATTCTTACCTCCTCCCATGCTTGGCCTTTCCCTATGAATTTATCATGTTACCTCAACTATTCTACATATGGTAGATTCCTTCAGTCTTGACAGACTATGAACACCCACTGTAAGGGTACCTGTGCATGGAATTTTTGTGGCAAGAGTTGCGCAATCACCAACCACACCTCTCCTGAGTTAGTGTTGTTAAATACCCGCGGCAAGTGGAGGTTCACGATGACCGGAAATAAGATGAGCAAAGAGCACATACATACATAGAATTCCCAAATGGTCACCCGCCTGGCACTAGCCAGGTTCAACGTCGCTTAACTTTGGTAATCTGACAAGAACTGGTGTGTCAACGTGATAGTACACACACACTAAGCCAAGCATTCTCATCTAGTCTTTCAGCGTGGCTATATTATTGTTCTACACACATCTCTCTATACTGTCAGAATAAACAAAGTATCAAGGACTTATGTATGACATGAAACGAAATTGGAAACTAAGGGATTTCAATTATACCAACCATCATAGGAACAACTGGGCTTATGAAAAAGAACTTTAAAAAGTACTTAGTAAGTATACCTGGTGAACCAAGTGCAAGTGAAATACAAACGATTGCACTGAAAGGGACGGCTAGAATCCTAAAAAGATCTATTGGTTGGACTCGCTAAGACAGGGGTAAATGTCAGACATCTGGTTGGATGTCCCACCCCCTAGAAGAAAAAGATGAAAATCAGAATAAAAATTAAAAAAAAAAAAAGCATTTTTATTATTTGGATTATTTGGACTATTGTTCTCATCTTGAGTGTTATTTGTGCAAAGACCTGTGACCTAGTGGATAGAGTACTTGGTAAAATTCAGTGGTAAAAGTTACATTCCTGCAGATTGAGGGCTCAACACAAAAATAGAGTTGTGAATCACAGTAGAACCGTGGGGTATATGGTGACCCTAGGATACGGCTTTTTCAGGTTACAATGTGGAAATGATGTTTTCCGGCCCCTGGTTACAGTATTTTCCCTTACGGTGTTATTTATAATGTTAATGTTATCATATACTGTATAATGTTATTTATAATGTTAATGTTATTATATACTGTATAATGTTATTTATAATGTTAATGTTATTTATAATGTTAATGTTATCATATACTGTATAATGTTATTTATAATGTTAATGTTATTATATACTGTACTGATTTTTAATACCATATCTCAGGGTTTTACTGTACTTTAGACTTCTACCCAGTCATGGCTGGTGGAAAGAGAACGTGCTACCCCCATGGATTCTATAAACGGTTCCATCCGAAATTCATTCCTGAGTTCAACAAGATACACTTGAAGAAGGTTGGAAGTTACATCGGCCGAAACGCTGTGCAAGTAACACTAAAATATCCAAATACGAATAATCAATCATCTCAAAAATGCAAAACAAAGATATTTTTAAGAAATTAGATTCTTATCTTTGGCTTCACCTTTCCTATTCCATATTCCACACACTTTAATGTGTTTTTAAAACGTTCTAAACTTTAAATACATGTTTCTAAAGGAATGCCACTCTGTCGTGTATCTTGTTACATCAGAGTATTTACTTAGAAGTTATCATGTGACGTGCGGTTTTATGGAGTTACTCCATCATGTAATCCATTTCGAAGTCGGAAATCATCCAATGTTACATCAGCTCTGGCTGATCTGAATTTTTTTTCACACTACAAACAGAAAAATTGCTTCAACCTATCAATCATTCGGATTTTAATCTATTTTTACTTCCTCACACATTCATTATCTGTTATGTCGGCGCTTGTACACTATCAGAACGAAATTTTGTTGCCGATAAATGGAGTTTTCAGATAAAAAAACAATGGTTTCTACTGATTTTTTTTTTTTGTCAATTCTAATAAATTACAATGTTAGTTTCCAAATTATGCAGTCAAAATTACCCGAATATTACTGAATTATAAAAAAAAAAAAAAAAAAAAAACAACGATGTTAGCAGATGAAAAATTGCGACCATCTTGTTTTTATAAGATACATCAAAACGGAAAATTATCTCCCTTTTGAACTCTCTCGTGTCTTACATAAGCAGATACGATCGTTTTCTTCAAATTCTATTTTTTTATTTTCTTTAATAAATAATATTATACCTTATCGATTTTCATAATTTTTGTATAATCTTAAAACTATGAGGAATTCGTAGATACTGTTTTCATGTGAAATTCAGTATTATGATTTCCGAAATTTCGTTCTGATAGTGTATTATGTCTCTATAAATTTCGTTCTGATAGTGTATTATGTCTCTATAAATTGCCTTTTGTATTTTTTTTCAATTCAATCATTAAATATTTTTTTAAAATAAAATAAATATGAAATACGTTCATAAGCCAAATTGCAACATAATATAATAATAAAAAACAAATATTTGTTTAAAATTAATATTTAGACGATGTACGCTATCAACAGAATTTTATGTACTTTTTATTTTTCCTCGCCACAGTGGTAAATGGAAGAATACAGTAAGTATAAAATCCGCGTGTTCTTCTCCAGTGGAGGCATTTTCTAATGTCCGGAAGATTACGCTTGGTGTGCGAGATATGAAAGTCAAAGTTGTTCTCCGTGATATAAGCATTCTTTGAATTTTTAAAAGAAAATATGAAATACGTTTTTTAAATCAAATTACAAGGTAATATTATGTAAAATAAATATTAGATATTTCATTATTCGGTTCTTGTTTATAATTGGGCATAAAAAAATTTTTTTTACAAGAAAAATCTGAAAAAAAAATCTTTATAATGTACGTACTTGTCACTACATGAAGATGTCATATTCCAAAAATCACGTAAATCGATCAAGTAGTTTTTTTTATTATTTAAGAAAATCAAATATCACATTTTAGTGAAGAATTGCTTCATGCCATCTTTGTTTGAGACTGATACGCTACTAACGACACCTGTCAGAAATATAGGATCAACAAGAGCAGACAACCGACTTGGAAACAAAAATGGCAAAACCCTTTTTTTTTTCTTAAATGTCGAAAACACTTTTTATAATAGAAATACAAAATAATAAATTAACATGACTTATTTTCCTTTCGTTTTGCCATTTTTGTTTCTAAGTCGATTGTCTACCCTTGTTGATCCTATATTTCTGACAGGTGTCGTTAGTAGCGTATCAGTCTCAAACCAGATGGCATGAAGCAATTCTTCGCTAAAAATCTGTGATATTTGATTTTATTAAATAAAAAAAAAACTACTTGATCGATTTACATGATTTTTGGAATATGACATCTTCATCAATGACAAGTACGTACATTATAAAGATTTTTTTTCAGATTTTTCTTGTAAAAAAATGTTTTAGGCCCAATTATAGACAAGCACACATTATTCTTAGAGCAGATTTTATCACAAGTTTCCTAAAATAAAACATCAAGATTTAATCAATCAACAACTGTTGAAGATTACCCTAAAAATGCTAAATATCAGAACGAAATTTTGGAAATCGTAAAACTTAATTTCACATGAAATCAATGGTATCTATGTATTTCTCATATTTTTAAGATGATTATATCCAACAATTATGAAAATCGATAAGATAGAAAATTATTTATTAAAGAAAATAGAATTTGAAGAAAACGATCATATATGCTCATGTAAGAAACAGGAGAGTCCAAAAGGGAGGAAATTTTTTCCTAATAATTCTTGGAAAACTGAGGAAAAGTTTTTTGGATTTTCCAAATGGATCTGAGGAAATTGTATCTATACGATATTCATTATTTTTGCTCAAATAAAATCCGTATTTTAGGTTTCCTGCATAAACACTGTATATATGTTATGTTTATTTTGTTATTTGGTTTGCATTAGTCACATTAAACACGTAGAGTTGCTTCCCTTGTTTATGTTTTCATTTCGATTTATTTTATAAAAATAAGATGGCCGCAATTTTTCAACTGCTAACACGATTAAAGTTGTCTTTTTTTTTTTTTTTTTTAATAATTCAGTAATATTCAGGTAATTTCCACTGCATAATTTGGAAGTTAACATTGTAATTTATTAGAATTGACAATAAAAAAAAAAATCAGTAGAAATCATTTTTACATGAAAACTCAATTTATCGACAACAAAATTTCGTTCTGATAGTGTAGAAGCACCCTAAATTTTAATTTATCTCCAGATTTTTTCTATTACATAATAAATATATAGCGATTTTGTCTGTCTGCTTGGCTATCAATCACAATTTTAACAAATACATTTTTGAAATTGACTCATTTAAAAAAAATCAGCTTAGAAATGGAAAATATTACCTTAACATGAATAATAAATTCCAAACAAATAAAGCAGATGCCATGAATTGGAACAAAAACCTTGAAATCTTCTACAAGCTGAACTATTTTGACTTTCTTATAATCAAAGCCGAAAACATTATCTTAAAAAATAATTATAGCTTGAGCATGACATCATGTTTTACGCCATCTTTAAAAACATGAATTCAAACATTAGCGATAATAATAATTAAAAAAAATAGTGATATGGGACGATTCCGATATAATTACCGATTCCGATTCTTTAGAAATCTCTAAATATCATACTATAAAATTGTTATGTCTTTATGATTACCGTAAAAACACATTAAATGTGCAGATATTTTCTCAAATGTAAAAATACATTTGTGGGGGATGCTCTATCGATTTTAGTTTTACTGGTAGTTTAAAAATCAATTGATATTCATTCTTTTATCATTATCAGCAGTAGAAAATCAATTTAAAAAGACAATTATAAGAATCGTTTTTGGCATCGGAAAATAGTCACAAATTTTTCCAATACCGATTCCGAAACCCGCAAAAGTTACGATTTTTCCGATTCCTGATTCCGATTCATCGTCCCAACGTTAGTGTAAACCTTATCAGTTGGAAATTATTTTAACAGTCCAAAACAATTTATTTCGCTTTAACTAAACATTGTGTGAAACTCTTGATTACATAATCTTCCCAGAATGCAACTGGGCTGAAAAATGATTGTTTTTTTTTTTTATTAGTATTGATCCTGACAAACATTTTATATTTCAAAAGGATTATTATTAACAGTACATTTCCATGGGATCTTACTAGTAGATCAGTATGAGTATTGATTGGGTCCTTCATGACAAACCATGAAAATGCAATACAACTTGAAATATTTTTTCTTTTTTAATACTTAACAATCCCCCCTTTTTTTTTTAATTTTTTTTTTTTTTTCACAAGGGTATCACCAGCTATTAAGGCCCGAAAACCATTCAAAGTTAAGGGTTAATGTATGGTGGTCATCAGGACAATAGTGCAGTAATTGTTAATGGTGAAAATTGGGTATATCTTGATTATTTAAGAGACGGCTCAACAGGAACTTATTCACATTGGACTTGAAGACTACGATATTGTAGTCAGCGGAAAGTAGGTTAACAGAACAGAGTTACACAGGCGGGCGATTCTAGGGAAGAAGCTTTGTTCTTAAAATCTGCATTTACATTTAAACACAGATAGAGAGGGAGGGGATTGTTGATAGTGGTTGTAGTTAGACGAGTGACGTTTTTTTGTAAAAGTTTGGCAAGGTGGGGGGGGTCATAGATTGAAGCTCAGATGAGCACTTGTCATGAAAATAATGATAGAGCAGAGAGAGGCTTGCAACATCTCTTCTGTGGGAAAGAGATTACACGAAAGAGAAACGGATATCACCTAAGCCAATTTTGAACTCTGTCAAGGCAGATTAGAGTGCTCTAAGCAGCTCCTGCCCAGATGTAGCAACAATACTCCATCCCAGGACGTACTTGACAGGTAGAGGATTGCATCAGAAGTGAGATATCTACTAGAGCGGTAGAATGATCCAACCATTGGCTAAGAGCACAGTAAAGAACCTGTTCTGATATTTCAGCTTTTCTGCCTTCGACCAATGACGGATAAATCCTTCTCTACTGGAGCAATTTTAATTTTTGTCTCAATCTAGAGTGCCCCCATTTTTCAGGAGCTGGATTTTCACCCACATAAAAAATGCAAGTAAATCGGGATTTGAAACGTTCTTTTACATAAGAACGTTCTTGACGGCTGTACATCAAAAACATCACCACATTAAGTCGATAGTTAGACCATCATTATTTCTTATCTTCATAAACAACATCTCTGATGCAATTGCGTCCAAAATGGGTACACTTGCTGATCATAGTACGCTCTATGGTAGACATGCGGGCAAATTGAACACACATATTCAAAACAATGGCTGAATTCATAGTAAATCATCTAGTCTGTAGTAAAATGGGGGGTGGGTTAAAGAATGGTTACATTTAATGATCCTAAAATGAAGCTCTTTGCCTTTAATAATGAGAATGAACAACCGCCAATTGTTATGGGTGATAATACCTTTCCCAAGAGTCCGACATTCAAACTCATCAGTGTAACATGGACAGGCAACATGATTAAAATACTTAGAAGATACTGCCAAGTTTGCTGCAAAGAAGGTGGGCTCCCTCTATCGGACTAGAAAACTTTTCACACCTGCCAGTAAAGTCACCCACACTGAGTATTGTTGTTACATTTGTGTTGGTGCTCCAACCACTTGCCTCTTAAACTTGAACAGGATTAAAAAGAGTCTAACTTAATAGGTTCCATGTTGCCTATTAAGCATTAGCCTCTATCTCTTGACCACAATGTCGTATACCTGTATCTGTTCGCGTCCATGGAATCCGTTACAACAATCTTACTGCGCCTGTACTCCTCCCTCCAGACATAAATACTTTTGACTATCCCAACTGCAGCAAAATCCCATCCCTTCACTGTAGAGGTCCCTAAATATCTGAAAACATTTTACTAAAATTGCTTCTTTTCTCAGCTCGCTTGCTTAGTTTGCTCAGTGGAAGAAACGTTTGGTTAATTAGTTTCCATTTCAATCAGATAAATTAGAGTTGAAAGAACGCACAGAATGCTAACTCTCGTATTTGTGTGGCGGTGCTAGATTTTTTTCTTCCTTTCCTTCTCTTCACCAACAACAGGGAAGATGTTCACTCTTAATATCAACAGCAGTAATTGTTCTTTCTTCTCTTTAAATGGCAACAGTCTAAAGCAGGAAATAAACCAACACCTACACAAAACCAGACAATATGGCATTGAAAAATAAACTCATCTTTGAGCAAACGTATTATTCCTTTTATTCGGCTATTATCGAAATCCAACTTGCAATCAAGCCACCATTTCCTTGCAGCAAGCGCATGCCAATCATGGCCATTTATCCTTAGATCTCTCTGCACTGTACCTACAACATGGCTGTACCAATATGCAAAAAATTAAATGTAATGTAAAAAACATTGTACAACTCCCCACTTAGGATGCCCCTTATAAATCACAGTAGGCCCTTGTGTCTGTGATAATGTGCCTTGTTTAGGGTAAGAAATTTTATTTATTTATTTTTTTTTTTTATTATTATTACTAAGAGAAAATTTTTTCCTATCGATGCTGTCCTACAAATGTCAAGGGTTTCACAATGAACGTGCCGGACACCACAGCTCCATGAAAGTGGGAAAAAAAATCAGGAAATCCCGAGGTAACCGAGACTGTCTCTACTATCGTCATGAAACTATGCCAGGTACTCAATATAATAAAACCGACTCCATGTCAAATTTTATCCTTGACAGAAATCTTACATATAATTAACAGGATCCAAAAAGAGAAAACGTAGGAGTTAGACGACTTAAAAGCGTTCTCGAAATTAGATTAGCAGTTTGTTCCAGTGGCTTGTTTGATCAGCAACATTATAATTAGAATTCCACAAAGCAACAGATCTTTTCTTGTACATAATCTGATGATTGGATGCACTTTATTCATCAGAGACGAAAGATGAGAAAGCGTAGCATTACTAGCTTGCACTTTAAAAGGAAAACAAGGAAAGAGGGAAAAAGAGAAGAGGCTAAAAAGAAAAAAAAAACAAAAAAAAACATATCAACCACAGCCTAACAGCAATTTTGAATGTAGACAGAGCCCCACTATTAATTCACATCTATAAGTTGGTTAAACTTTCAATGTTAGACCTTAACAGCAATGTATCTGACAAATTGATACCCGATTCTGACTAACCTTTTCTTTGTTTCACTGTTGTTAGCACAAATATAGCGTACTTCATTTACACACATAATCTCACTTTAATTTTATATGGTTCCGAGCAACGTCAGGTAACCCTGCTAGTTCTATATAAATGGATAAAAAATAAAAGGGTGGGGCAAGATTACTTAATTCTATTCACAAAATAGTCTACAATATTTATTTTTGTTGTTATTTTTCTTTCTTTTATTCAAGGATTGAGCCAAGCATGGGGCTTACAGAACAATTTTACAAATACAAAACTTTGATTTCCCCGCCCCCACTACCTTTAATACAGTTTATGCAATATAAAAAAAAAGTAATTATGGTTCATGCGAGATCATAAAGCAGACATACAGTATTTTGCTTTCCACATATGCTACTAATAAAGAGATACAATATATAAAAATCATCATATTTAATTCAACACCGTTTTGCATGGTGGCATATGTTAAATGGCTTCAAGAAATTGATTTAAAAACTAATCTATCTGCAAATCTTCATTTTCTTTCAACTCCATTTTTATCATTTCCCTCCACGTTTTCCTTCGCCTTTCCCTGTGAACCGAACCTGCTACCTCAACTGTCCTACATCTACTAACCAAAACACTCGCCTGCATTTTCTTTCAATGGGGCCATACTATCAAAGCCTACTTTCTTTCCGTATCCTCCCAAGATTTAAACTTCCTCTGAGGTCATCAGAACTAAGCCTGTCTAAGACTCACATTACACATCAATTGTATCATCATCACATCATTTATTTTCATGTGATACACGAGTCCAGTCCTCACTTCTATACATTACAATGCATATACATGGCATTAAAGACTCTTTGGTAACGCTCTGCTAGTTAGTAATGGCAGCACTTTTCTGAATTTACTCCATTCACTCCCTTTATAATACTTGCGCCTGCTCCACCTTGTGCTCCAATGGTATCACCAAGATAAAAAAAATAAATCTGAACAACCTCAACAGCTTCGCAATCCAGATATTTCTTTCTCCACATCAGAGTTCTCATCCATTTCCATCGTCTTACACTTCTTGCACATAAACTGGTTTTCCTCTCCCAACCTCACACTTCTTGTGTACCCATCAAAGTCTGTTCCCCTGCATAAATTTCGCATTCTTTCAAGGTGATCAATATATCAAAATCTATTCTGCATAAATTTCACATTCTTTCAAGGTGATAATTATATCAAAATCTATTCTGCACAAATCCCACATTCTTTCAAGGTGATCAATATATCAAAATCTATTCTGCATAAATTTCACATTCTTTCAAGGTGATAATTATATCAAAATCTATTCTGCATAAATTTTGCATTCTTTCAAGGTGATCAATATATCAAAATCTATTCTACATAAATTTAATTCTTTCAAGGTGATCATACAATCAAAGGCTCCTGTTCTGCACACATTTCCCTATATACACCCAAGATTTGATCTCATCAGAACTAAGAATTAATAAAAAACAATATTTTAATTTAGATGGACTGGCAGGTTTTCTTTTTATTTTATGTTAAAAATCTTTGTAAAAAATATAAGCAAGCTTTTTTTTTTGTTGTTCTTTTCAGATTTAGGGGAAATAATTTTTTTCTTTTTTTAAGCTTAAGGAATATTAAAATTTATAAACAGTTTATTTTTGTCAAAACCTCAAAAAGATATTTGCCAAATATAAACTCGACTTTTTTTTTTTGTAAGCCTTAAAAAGAAAAAAAAAAATGATTTTCTTTAACAATAACAATTGTGCATGAAATAAAATCGATTTTAATTTAGACGGACTGGCAAGATTTTCTTTGACGTTAAAATCTACAAATATTTTAGTATCAATGGTTGCCCATCGTCACACTTTGCTTGAATGATGCGCCTAGAGAAGCACCAGGAGCAGTCGTCATAGATTCATTGTATCGGGCGGGTTACCCAGACCAAATTAACCCTTTTTCTCTACAGGTCTATCTTCTATGGCCTTATGAAAATCTTCAAATTGTACGCCACTGTCTTCGGAGTACGTCTTCACAGGTCTTCCTACTTTAGCGGTTCCATGTTTAGTGTTGTGTCTGTACAAATAATTAACAAGAACACGGAAAGTAAAGGTATACAATAATATATCAGGAAGAAAAGTTATATATATATTTACATGTCTTCAGATATACTTCAGTTGGAGATATTCCGGCAGGTGGTGTGTTGCAGGTCTTACTGGAGGCAACATAAGTGTCTTGCCTATTTGACGGTCGTTGCCGGACTCCTCCGGTATTGGTGATTGATACCTTTATATATCTCACTCACCCGCCTATGTTAATTAGTAGGCGGCTCCACAACATTAAGGATCCCACAGTACTGTTACATAGTTGTGGAACATGAGAAATTATCTGTTATTTATCTGTCTGTTGATCTATCTATATATCTATGTGCATCTATCTTGATCTAGCTACCTGGCGCGGAAAACGAGATGAGCTGTGAAGCTATGTTTTTGATAAAAGTTGTCAAAACATGTTGAGATATAAAGTGGACAAGTTGCACCGGAAGCTCTAAAAAAGCTGACCGGAAGGACATGTTTGTTATCACATGTTCAGGTTGGTTGGACAGAATCAAGTTGGATCTTGGACGTTGAGCAGGGCAGACGGTTTAATAAGTTGCCCCCCCCCTCACCAGAGAGCTGACATATCTCAAATTGGAGACTAGAATTAACCACCCAAGCAAAGATAATCAGTTTCCATTCTTCTACCATCGACATCTGGAAAGTGAATAAAAACTATATAAAATCCATCATCATCTTGGAGTTAAATGCATTCGTACCAGCTTCCCTCCAAAAACAGAAAATTCCAGGTGGACCACAAGACCAACAACGCAGTTGAAAAGTTGAAAAGGTATGTCGAAATACATGTATGTGTTTATGCTATGTCTGGCACGCACGCAACACACTTTAATGATGAAAAAAAAAAAAAAAAAATAGACTGCAACATGATACCTTAGGGTTCATATAGTGAAGAACCATATATATATATATATATATATATATATATATATATATATATATATAGACATTTAGTGACACATACACACATTCAAACCCCACGATATAACCATACAAGTATGTTGGCTTGCCACAACGTAGCAGTACCACATCACTGATGACCTCATTTTTTTTTTTCTGTAGCAATGTCCGGCATATCGTGTTCTTCTTTCTGTTATTTCTGAAGATATCTTGGGCAACCGACCATACAGACGGCTTATAGTAGAGCGTGTTTTCCAGTTTAAGTTTAACACTGCCTGGAGCATTCTAATGTAAGTTCCATCTAACTGATTAGATGTCTTAGATTAGTCGTGCCTAAATCGGTCTTACATAAATAATAAAACCGCATTTTTACGCATAAATAGCAACACGGTTGTGTCGATTTATTTTTCACCTCTCATTTATACAAGATCAATCAAATGAGTCGATTGCTTATCACCTGACGTATCCCAATTCCTAAGGGTATGCGGACACTACTATATAAGTATTCTTCATCCCAATTAAAAGTGCCCCTTTCCAGGAGAGCAGGGTTTTCCTCCATATTATTAACTAACCTTGTGTCAGACTTGGTTTTCATGAGAAGGCCAGTAAATAAAAGCATTACTCAAACAGAGTTAAAAATAGATAAATTAAAAAAGAAAATTCCAAAGTGAAAAAAAAAAAAAAGTCGGTACTTGTACATCTACGTTACCGTGGTGTAATAATGACGTTATTACTAAGAATGCCATTCTTCACACGGTGAGGGGAGGGTGTTTTGCAACTATTGTGTACTTTCACTTAACAAGCTAAAAAACATATACATCGTAAAAATTGAATTTCATTCAAAAATACTATTTAAAAAAAAAAATAGCGCGATAACAGATGCATAAGCACTAAAAAGTCCTTATTTTCTTGTCCCCCTCCCAATGTGTTTTTTTTTATGTGAAAGATAATCCCGCTCCCCAAAAGAACACTTTGGATTGATAATTAAAATTGCTTCACTATAGCAGGACTTCTTATACTCCTCCTTAAACTGAGGACAGCAAAGTGAAATAAAGATCCCAACAAAAAATACGAAATGAAAAATTGTTTTCGTTTGTTCTTTTATAAATTGCACTTCATTTATCTATATAAATATTTATTATATTGAAATTACTTCAATAAAGTATGACTTACCCCCCCCCCGCCCTCAAACTAAGGTCAGGAGGTGTTACACTTTGATCCGAAAGAGAAAAGTGGTCATTTTTTTTTTTTTTTTTAACTTGAAATCACTACTATATATTGGGTACAATATAATAATCAATAGAGAATTGGTTCTATAATAATAAATATAAAATCTGAATATATTAAACTCTCATATTTAAGAGTATCTTACGATCGGGGGGAGGGGGGCTTCTAATTTTAATATTAATTTTCAAAAAGATAAATTTCTATTTGATTTCCACCTTGACCTTTTCCTTTAAAATGACAACTTTTAAAAGGTTTTCGGGTATGCTGAAAATCATTATTGCATTTAAATTTTCGGCAAATATGTAGTTTTCCGGATATTAAGCAATGTAATTTTTTATGTTATAAGTGGTGGTCATTGTTGTACGTGCAAGCACGCATGACAAAAAAAATATGCGCATACAACACTTATAACAAAGAATTACATTGCTTAATTTGTGGAAAATTTAAATGCGATGTTCGTTTTCATCATACCCAAAAAAAACCTGAAAAAAGTCATTTGAAAAGAAAATGTTAAGGTGGCAACCAAGTAAAAATTCACCAAAACAAGGCACAAACGTGAGTTGAGCAAATTCTAATTGTAGGTCTTGGAGAGATTACTTAACGGCATAAACAGTGAACACGGTCACATGAATTTGGATTCTGAGTCATTTGATGTCTCCCCTTGGAAATCACGAGTGTCAAAAAAGTTTTGTTTGCATGCATTGGGGTGGGTAACAGAAGCAGAGGGCGGGAGGAGACAGAGGAGGCGAAGAGGACCTCACCCACTTCTGAGACAGGAGTTTTGTTTGTTTTTCAAGAACTTGTTAACTCTGTATTAATATTCAAAAATCCTTATTTTAATAAATGTTCTGAGATAAATGACAATTTCATAACGATTAAGTGGAATTTGATAAATAACGAGTGAATCAATTCAACCCTAATGATGGAGGTCTGAACAGAGCTGAAAGAGAGAAACAGACCAAATATCAAGGTCTCATGTATGATATGAAAAGAAACTGGAATCTTAGGGAGGGAGATATAAATCATACCAGTTATTATAGGTGCTACAGGACTTATGAAGAAGAACCTGAAGTCCTACCTAACTAATATTACTGGTGAACCAAGTGCAAGAGAGATCCAGACAATTGCATTTAAGGGAACAACGAGGATACTAAAAAGAGCTCTCGGTTGGTTTCAATAAAAAGCAGGGGAATGAATGTTGGCAGCTGGTTTAGCTGCCCCATACCCAGCATTACCATTTTCAAAGAAAGAAAATTAAAAAAAAATTTTTTTAAATGCTTAACCCCCCCCCTCCCAACGATAATGGAATCACATGATTATAAAAAAGGTTTTTTTTTCAGTAGAAAAAAAAAAAAAAAAAAAGATATCTTGGAAGAAACTTTTATTTCACAAAAATCGGTGGTGGAAATATGCTCCAAATAAGTAGTTTTTCTGGTATGAAGCAATGTATGCCATACGTACAAAAATGGCCACTATTAATAACATAAGGAATTACATTGCTTAACACCCGAAAAAAACTACTTGTTAGTGGCAAATTTAAATGCGATATTCGTTCTCAGCATACCCAAAGACGTAATTTTAAAGGTGATTGTTAAGGTGGGAAGTAAAAATTTATCAAAAACATTCTCAAAAATAAGTTTTAAAAATTTAAATTCAAATTTGATAATGCTGAAAAGGTCAATTTTAAACGTAGAAATTAAAGTACGGTTTTATAATTAAAAAAATATATTTTTTTAATATAATATAAAAGTGACTATTGGCGATTTTAAAATAGCAAATTCAACACCAATTTAAAAATATTTAATTGTAAATACATTTGTTATAGGCGAAAAATGTTTTTAGCACTTTTTACCTAGAAATTTATAGAAACTTATAATCAAAATTTACACGTCAGCCATTTCAATTCAATTGTTAAGACAACTCTCGCCAGCAGCGAACGTTAGTATTACTTAAACACTTTCTTGTTTTCAGTGTATGCTAAAACGAAACGTTATTTGTTTAACTAAAGTAACTTATATAATTTTCTATCAATTTTTTTTTTTTATTTAAAATATTTATTTATTCATATTTATTTCAAAACTATTTTCTAACGATTTATATTGATTTTATAAACATTTTTTTTTGTGTGGTTGGGGTACTTTGGCGTTATATTTGACTAGCATAATCATAGATTTTAACAATTAAAATTTTAAAAATTAGTTTCTACAATTGTAGAAACTAATTTTTAAATTCTACAATTGTAGAAACTAATTTTTAAAATTTTAATTGTTAAAATCTATGATTATGCTAGTCAAATATAACGCCAAAGTGCCCCAACCACAAAAAAATTGTAACAATTTCTTTTGTTGTTGTGTTGTGATGTTATGTCAGGTTGGGTTTACTCTACATCATACGAAAAGTTGGACAAGATTTGAGTATGGGAAAGTTTCAAATTTCAAAGTTGAACATTTTCGACTTACAAGTCATATTCTATTACATTTAAAACACTAACTCGGTCAGTTTCCATCATAAACCAATAAAACTTGCATTTTTATCCATGTTTTCAGAGTCAATCCTTCCCATGAAATGGTTGCTAGTGATGTTGAATCACGCTTTATACCGTATCTATGGTTACCCCTTTCCCTTTCCTCAGCCACTTCTATAGAGCATGCCAAAAGAGTGCAGCAATTTCGGTATGGATCCCACTTTATATGATGTGTATTTGTTATTAAAACCTGCCCCCCCCCCACTTTGAAATAAAAAGATGTTTTGCTTTTTTGGCCCACCCTACAATGTTGCACTCAACCTGATTCACATATAGGCATACTCTAATACACTGTATACATATATTTTCAGGATAAAACATGAATTCAGCGAATGCAGAAGTCTGCCCTTTATGTGGAAAACATTTGACGATAAGGAGACCATGGTGGTTTGAGAAAAGGGAGCTGAAGGCATCAACCGTGCAAGTATCGAATGTACAAGTGGCTGAAGAAAGTGGTGTTAAAGTCCTGGCTGAAGTAGGAACTCGTGTTCACAAAACCTGTCAGGTAAACCACATCAACAAAAAGGACATTGCTATTGCCTCCAGCAAGGGTGATTCTGCTCGACCAGTGAAAAGGATCGCTTATGTTTCTCTGGGACCATATGACAGTAGAACACATTGCTTATTCTGTGGGTAAATTTTTTACTTGGTTTCCACCTTAAAATGTTCCTTTAAAATGATGACTTTTAAAGGTTTTCGAATATGCTGAAAACGAATATCGCATTTAAACTTTCGGCAAATAAATAGTTTTCTGGATATTAAACAATGTAATTACTTACGTTATAAGTGGTGGCCATCATTGTATGAACAAGTGCGCATATTTTTGGCGAAAAAGTAACAAAATAATTTTCTATGTGAAGACATGCATTTGTTCAAACTATATTAGTTCATTGCAAAACCAGAGGGGATGAATGGGCTATGGCTGTTCAAAGTCGGATCAAATATTTTGATGATCTTCACACAACGGACTGTGTTTACCATCAGTCATGTAGCATCAGCTTCCATACAATCATACATCAGCTTCCATACAATGTGAAATAATCCAAGATGATTCAACCAAACGACGAAAAAGTGGAAGACCAAAGGAAAGTGATAAAGGATGAGACATTGGAGAGTGTTTGGGAGTTCTTAGAAGAAAACCAAACGATATCGGACCTTGTCACTAGAACGGAATACTTGCGTGGTAATAAATTCACGGCGTATATGGAAATAAATACTTCAAAGAAAAGCTGCTAAGTCGATATGGGAACTCTATTCATGAGTAAAGGCTGTAGTGGCATCAAAAACGTTGTGACATTTAGGGGGGAAAAAAAAACCCGTGACATTTAGGGGGGGAAAAAACCCGTGACATTGGGGGAAAAAAAAAAAAAAAAAAAAAACCGTGACATTTAGGGGGGGGCCGTGACATTGGGGGGCCCGTGACATGGGGGGGGGGGAACAAAAACCGTGACATTTGGGGGGGGGGGGCCGTGACATTTAGGGGGGAAAAAAACCCGTGACATTTAGGGGAAAAAAAAAACCCCGTGACATTTAGGGGAAAAAAAAAAAAAAACCCGTGACATTTAGGGGGGAAAAAAAAAAAACAAAAAAACCCCGTGACATTTAGGAAGGGGGGAAAAAAAACCCGTGACATTTAGGGAAAAAAAAAAAAAAACCCGTGACATTTTTTTTGGGGGGGGGGGGGAACCGTGACATTTAGGGGGAAAAAAACCCGTAACATTTAGAGGGGGAAAAAATCCCGTGACATTTAGGGGGGGGGGGAACCCCCGTGTGACATTTAGGGGGGGGAAAAAAAAACCCGTGACATTTAGGGGGGAAAAAACCCGTGAGACATTTAGGGGAAAAAAAAAAAAACCCGTGACATTTAGGGGGGAGAAAACCCGTGACATTTAGGGGGGAAAAAAAACCCGTGACATTTAGGGGGGAAAAAAAACCCGTGACATTTAGGGGGGGAAAAACCCGTGACATTTAGGGGGGGAAAAACCCGTGACATTTAGGGGGGGAAAAACCCGTGACATTTAGAGGGGGGAAAAAACCCCGTGACATTTAGGGGGGGAAAAAACCCCCGTGACATTTAGGGGGGGGAAACCCCGTGACATTTAGGGGGGGAAAAAACCGTGACATTTAGGGGGGGAAAAAACCGTGACATTTAGGGGGGAAAAAAACCGTGACATTTAGGGGGGGAAAAACCGTGACATTTAGGGGGGAAAAAAACCGTGACATTTAGGGGAGAAAAAAACCGTGACATTTAGGGGGGAAAAAAACCGTGACATTTAGGGGGGAAAAAAACCCGTGACATTTAGGAGGGAAAAAAACCCGTGACATTTAGGAGGGAAAAAACCGTGACATTTAGGGGGAAAAAAAACTGACATTTAGGGGGAAAAAAAAACTGACATTCTTTGTGAATACTGCAATTCATCTCAGGAGGACGATGAAGCACAAATGTGCAATTCTCAAAAACTCATCAAAACTGATATTAAGACAACAGTTGCGGCAATAGAGGAGACGTATCCAACAACTACAGAACTGAAACTAGCAACAGCATTAGATTTTATCCCACCAAGTTTGCGGTTCTTGTTGCAACATCTGTTTATAGGGAAAACACATCCAGAAAGGTTGCTGGCATTGGACAAGCAGTCGTTTAAGCAATGCACCTAAAAGCTGTTATTGCATCTTTACATCTTGGTGTTATGGTGCAAATGCACCACTGGTATAGATCACGATTCTTGATTGATAGTCTTTCAACCATGGCATTTGCTTCATATCAAGAGGTACAAAGATTTTAAATGAATGCGGCATGTTCACTTGCTCTGGATGTGTTAGGCGGTGACATGGATATTCTTGGTCAATCCCTGTTTGCAGGAGACAACATGGATCATAACATTATAACATTGGATGGAAAGGGTATCTTCAATGGGATGGGAATGATAGCAACCATCACACCAGGGAAGCAAGTCAATCATGGCATACCACAACAAAAAATGCCCAGCTTGAAACTTGTCAAAATTACTAAGAGCGACTGTCGATCCCATACACATCTGATGTCTGTGATCACAAAGACATTTTGGGGGAACTGTCTTCTTGTTTTCACAACAGTATGCCCAGTTGGCAAAACATGATGCACCCGCTACAGAAGTAGTGCATATATCCGAAAAAAAAAAAAAAAATCTTTGGTGCAATTTCTCCCTGTAAAAGATATAAACCCAGGGGATAAAAACCTGTATCTATGTTCACCCTAGATTATCGTCAAAAAACAATATGCTGACTCATTAGTTTCGATCAACTGCTTTTTAGAAAAGCGTCTGAAATCGTGAATGCTGTTACAGATGATAGTCCAATTAGGGATGCAATACTGCTGCTTGGCACCTTCCATACCTTCATGAATATGGTGGGTGGCATTGGAACTTTGATGAATGGCACTTGATTCAAGATCTTGGAGACAGCATATGGTGAAAATAACGCCATATACATGATGAGTGGAAAAGCAGTGCAACAAACATTTCATGGCCACCTGCTGGTGGATCAGTGTCTCACACGTCAGACGGTTGCCAAAATCATTGCGGATGAACCTGGTTTTCAGGACCAAGTTGAGGAAAAGCGATTGTACATGCTGATGAAGATTGGCAAGTGTGATTTAGATTCATTGTTGGAATCCGATTGCATAGACAGAATTCAAAACTCTTTAAATGAAAAAAAAAAAAAAAAAAAGGATGAACTGGCAAGGACCTCCAAAACCAACAAACTATGGATAAACTATCGGTGCATGTTAAATATAGCTAGGGCATTGCTTCAGCTGATCGAATGAGAAAAACTGGCTAAACACATTAATCCATTCACTCTCAACTGAGCACTTTTCTGCAAGGAGGGGTTGCTTTTTTCGTCAACATTTTCAAAATTCATCCCCTCTTTTCGACTGACTAACCTTAACTTAAACCTTCGCCACTTAAGGTTTGGCAATGGATGCAACAGCAAAGACGTCACATTTTTTTTTTTCACGTTCTTTTCCTCCTTCATGGTACGGGTTCATGCCTGCCTGCCTACTACCACTTTTTATTTTTCTGCTCAACACACACCTCCAAACACCCGGGCAATGCCGGGCACCCAGGCTGGTAAAATCATAAAAAAAGTTGCAATTTTTTGGTGTCAGTCTAGATGCTTTATTTAAAAGAATATAATAGTAACAATAACTTATTTATTTTTTTTTTCATTTTTAAAAATAACTTTTCACAAAAGTTTTCAATAATGTATTTTAAACAAATAATGGGTTTAATTGATTTTGTAATCTTAAATAAAAAATAAAATAAAATTTCATTGATTTGTTTCATTTAGGCAAATCTTTTCAATATTACATTTTCTCTTTTAAGATCAATATATATTTCATAATAAGTATGTATGCACTTTATTTGTAATAGATGAGATTTTTTACATTTTAATTGTTAAAATCTATACTTTGTTTTAAAAAATAGCTACAATAAATCCATTTTTTGGACTATAAAAATGTCTTTTTGTGTTAATTTTTCCCTAATCCATTTAAAACGTAATAGGTTTATTAGATTTTGTTATAGTTAATACATACTTAAAATTTAATTAAATATTAGATTTATCGTTTTTAATATTAAATTTTATCTTTGATTTGAGAAAGAGGAAAAAAATAACGGCCTTTAAAAAGTGTTGCTTTTGCTGTTCCATACTTATTGAAACTTCATATAGCTAACATAATTTGATGACGTCAGATTCTGTGCTAATTTTGTGCACATTCGTTGAGAGAGAGAGAGAGAGAGGCGGGAGAGAGGGGCGGGAGAGAGGGGGGAGAAATAACGTTTGAAAAACAATGACTTAAAATACCAAAAAGATTTTTTTTTTTACAGATCAAATAATTTAGACAATTTTTTAAAATACTATTGTAAATTAACACCCTCAAGAAAAAAAAGAAAAAAAAAAGAAAAAAGAATGAGATTCTACTTTTTTTCGGCGATTACGTGTGAACAGTAACATCCTAAAAACATGACAAAAAAAAAGGAGGGGCGGTATTTTAGAGTTCGTAACAGTGGCGGGGGAGAACAAGCAGCGAAACTGATTCTGGATCAGTTTCGCTTATAAATTTAACCTCAACTAATGCCTATTTCCGGGCAATTGTAACATTTTAGGAGATTAAGCATTTTTTGTTTTATGGGATATAATTTTTAATTCTGTGCATTATGGGAGAGGAAGTTCTTAAAAAATAGTAAATTTACTCAAAAGTTAGATTGGCCTCGAAATTGCTGGGATCATTTTATGTAACATGCGAAATTGAAGGTTGATGCAAAAATATTTTTTGACGTGTGTGTGTGTGTATGATAAAAACATTTTTTGCACCAACCTGATATATAGTTATTTTTTTTATAACACTGACTAAATAGTTTCCCAACGAATGAGAAAATATAAAAATTAAATAAGTTCTATTATATAGTTTTAAAGGCTAAACTTCCAAGAAAAGAGGAAAAATATATATATGATATAGATATATGATATATATAGTGGAACTTCGTTCTTCTGTGGTTGGTGGGTGTTAAACTACAAATTCACCAGAATGTCTCATTCATTGACCGAGGACGGGATACAATTTACCCAGAGCCAAAACACCAAGCACTTGAGTGAGTGCATGTTTCTCGTCTAAACGCAATATAAATACACAGAAATAAAATACACGTAAAGCAAAAAAAAAAAAAAAAAAATTCTTTGTTGTATTCTTCTCATATTTATTGAAATCAAAAGTAAAAAAAAAAAAAAAAGAAAACTAAAAAAAAATTTAAGAATATTACAAACATTAGTATATATTTTTTTTATTTCTGTTGAAAGCTTTCTACCCGGGCAACGCCGGGTGAATAGTTAAATTTATTAATATAGTAGAGAACTCGAAAAGAAAGCGGAGAAATGAAAGATGATGACGTGATCAAAAAGATGAAAACGTAATCAATATACGTGACGTCAGAGACACACACAATATATATATATATATATATATATATATATATATATATATATATATATCTCCAAATGACCAAAAAATATGAAACCGCACAAATACGACAAAAAATATGAAACCGCACAATTACGACAAAAAATACAAATAATATTATCCAATAATCCTATTATTAAATCACAATGAAAATCAAAAAGGACATTATTCGATTTAAAAAAAAAAAAAAAAAAAAATCACTTTTTAAGCACGTGTTTTTTTGTTTTGTCTTTTTTTTATGTGGGGTTCAGGGATTTATTTTCGCGATATAAATATAAGTCAGAAGGATAAAAACAAAAAGGAGGGGTTCTCTTTCAAATGATCTTCGACAATACAGTTTATAAAATTACGTACGTATATATTCTTGTTTCAATATTTACTTCAGTATACAGCTTAATAATATAAAAAATATACTTATGGCAAGTAAGCTCCACAGAAACATGCTGGCAACATTTTTATTCCAATGTATTACTTAATGAACTTCAGTGGCCGTCGCCATTCTTAACATGGAAGGAAGTGAAATATGCATGCACATTAGTATTTGCTTAGTTGAGAAAAAAACATGAACGCCATTAAAAACATAAGGAATTACATTGCATAGTAAATGTTTTAATATCCAGAAAACTACTTGTCTGCCCCAACTTTAAATGTGATATTCGTTTTCAACATACCCGAAAACCTATTTAAGTCGTAGATGTTGAGTTGCAGTTAAAGTAAAAAAAAAAAAAAATGATATCGTTTTTATGGTTAAACATAAATTATTAATGACTAGTTTAGTATTGAGCACTATTGAAACGTTATCTACGAACTTGTTATGTAAGGCTCCCCCAACCAACCCGTTTTCGATATATAGTGATATAAGTTTCGATTCGGACTGAACTAAAAACAGCGTTAAGTCGAAATCGAAAATAACTTTCTCTTTGATTCATGGATATCTATTGAGAAATTCAAAATGCTTCACGCGTATTCTTAGATGTGAAAAGTGGAAAATCTCGAGTTTATCCTATGAAAGTTTGTTTCCGTTGAATTTTAACACGCACACAAACACACAGCACCCATAATTTCCCGAATGAATAATAAGTGATTTTCCTTTAATTATATATATATATATATATATATATATATATATATATATATATATATATATATATATATATATATATTAGTACGTGCAATTTAATAGTAAAAATCGGTAGAACCCATGGTAATGAAAGCCGGCTCATAATATTTCATATAAGTTTTCGATTATTTACTCGAAGTTCAGCCCGGCTTTGCTTGGGCCCTATGTACTGCTCATAACTTGCCGTACGTGTGAATACACTTTATGTAAGATTTCAAATGTTTAGACCAAAAATTGTCTGAGTAATTTCGTAGAGACCGCAGAGGTAATTTTTTTTATAACTTGGACCTCAATTTTGACCCCCTTAACATGTATCATTTTGGTCTCAAATCAAAATAATAAGTTTTACCCATGTCCAATTTACCTACATCTAAAATTTCAAGTGGTTAGACCAAAAATTGGTGGAGAAATTTGGTAAAATCTGCAAAGGTCTACTCTTTCAACTTTGACCTTTTGGCAGCCAAATTTTCGCCACAAAACTTATTAAAATGCTTGCCGCATGTCTGAATACCCGTTATGTACAAATTTCAAATGTTTAGACCCAAAATTGGCTGAGTAGTTTGCTAGACGCCACAAATGTCAAATCTTTTAAACTTTCACCCTCTGGCAGCTCAAAATTTCTACCCAAACCGATTAAAAAGCTTGTCCTATCTCTGAATACCTTTATATAAAATTCCAAATGTTTAGTCCAGAAATTGGCTGAGAGGTTAAATTTTTTAAAACTTTGACCGCAATTTAAAACCCTTAACATTTATTTTTTTGGGGCTCAAATCAAAATAAAAAGGTGTGATCCATGTCTAAGTAACCTACATTTAAAATTTCAAGTGTTTAGACCCAAAATTGGCGGAGGAGTTTGGTAGAGTTTTCAAAGGTCAAATCGTTGAACTTTGATCCCTTGACAAATTTCTGGCTGAAAATTGATTAAGATTTTCCCAAATGTCAATACCTCTTATGTCAAATCTCGAATCTCTAGACTAAAAATTGACAGTTATTTGGTAGGGAAATGTACGTACACACACACACACGACATTTTCACTTTTATAGATATTTAAATTTATTTTTTTTTTTTTAGCATGGGTGCCCGGCGTTGCCCAGGTGTTTGGAGGTGTGTGTTGAGTAAAAAAAAAAAATTTTGTTTTTAAAGTGGTAGTAGGAAGGCAAGCTCAAGCCCATACCGCGGAGGAGGAAAAGAACAGGAAAAAAAACCCTGACATCTTTGTTGTTACGACCACCACCAAACCGGAAATGACGTAGGTTTAAATTAAGGCTAGACAATCGAAAAGAGGGGATGACTTTCGAAAATCTCGGTGAAAAAAGCGACTCCTCCCTGTGGAAAAGTGGGTAAAATCCATTGAAAGCGGTCGGTGGTTCTATGAGAAAATAAAGCTGTGTACACGCATTATAAATGTTTCGTTTCTGTGTCTTACGTTATACATTAGTACATTAGGGGTCATTTCGAGTTAAAAGTTTATTTACTGCACTCATCTGGACTAGAGAAAATCATGATTTAAATGTGTATGTCTCGTCTAAATAACTAACGATAATTCTCTGATATGGCCAACCAGACGGGTAGCAGTGTCAGAAATTTCGTGAAAATAGTGAATAATTCCACCCCATCTTTCCAAGCTTATAACTCCTCGAAAAATGTAATTCAAGCCCTAATTTTTTTTTTCAATTAAAGGAGTAAGGACCAAGGTTTTATTTAAAAAAAAAAAAAAAAAAAAAACAATGTGTTTTTTTTTTTAAAAAAGGTTTTAAACTTCGGACTTTACAGGTAAATTTCTAAAAAACTGATTTTTTGTTTTGTTTTAAATTTGAATATATTATTTATTGACCTTTTCTCTTCAATTTGTGATATATAAACCTATTAAACATAAATTAATTATTTACTTTTTAATAGACATTTCAAAATGAGAGGCGTAAATTATTCGACCCCCTATCTTTCTAAGCTTATAACTCCTTGAAAAATGTAATTCAAGCCCTAATTTTTTTTTCAATTAAAGGAGCAAGGACCAAGGTTTCATTAAAAAAAAAAAAAAAAGACAAAAAGAAAAAATGTGTTCTTATAAAATAAGGTTTTAAACTTCGGACTTTACAGGTAAATTTCTAAAAAACTGATTTTTTTTTTTGTTTTAAATTTGAATATATTATTTATTGACCTTTTCTCTTCAATTTGTGATATATAAACCTATTAAACAAATTAATTATTTACTTTTTAATAGACATTTCAAAATGGGGGGGGGCGTGAAAATGGGGGGCGTGAAAATGGGGGGGCGTGAATTTAAAAAAAACGTTTGTCTAAAATATTATATTCGGTTTATTGGAAAGAACATAAAATTTCACATTGACCCTGAAAATATCGTAAAAATAGAATCAATAGAAAAATTTTGATAGATTTTTAAAATTTAAAAATTTAAAAATATTGAGTTTAAAAATTGAAAAATATTGAGTTCGGAAAATTCATTACTGTTTTAAAAAAAAAATAAAAATATTTTTATTACTTTTAAAACAACTGTAATAGTTTATTTTGGAAGTATAATCCATAAAGAAAATAAATAACCCACTTTTAACAGAGAAATTACGAGATTTTTATATTGTATTCGCAGTTTCGTGTTAGGGGTGTCAAAAATTCCTACAAAAATTCTGATACTGCTACCAGACGGGTGATCAAAAAGTCAGATCGAGCGTACCGCGTACCGGAAAACGAAATGAGACTAACGAAATGAGACCTCATTTGATCTCATTTCGTTTTCCGGTACGCTCGATCTGACTTTTTGATCACCCGTCTGGTCGGCCATATCAGAGAATTATCGTTAGTTATTTAGACGAGACATACACATTTAAATCATGATTTTCTTTAGTCCAGATGAGTGCAGTAAATAAACTTTTAACTCGAAATGACCCCTAATGTACTAATGTATAACATAAGACACAGAAAAGAAACATTTATAATGCGTACACAGCTTTATTTTCTCATAGAACCACCGACCGCTTTCAATGGATTTTACCGAAAAGTGCCCAGTTGAGGGTAAAGAAATTAATGTTTTTAGCCAATTTTTCGGTATTTGGCGTCTGAAGGGTCGAGCTTCAAAACGATACTGATCTTGTGAAAATTTATCGCCTCTGTCGAAAGTTTTAGGCAAACATGTAAACACAGATACATTTATATATTGGTAGCTCAAATTTTCAACCCAAACCGATTAAAAAGCTTGCCCTATCTCTGAATAGCCTTTATGTAAAATTTCAAATGTTTAGACCAGAAAATGTTTGAATAATTCGGTAGAGACTGCAGAGGTCAATTTTTATTTAACTTTGACCCCTTAACATTTGTTTTGGGCTCAAATCAAGTTATTAAGTTACATCCATGTCCAAGGAACCTATATCTAAAATTTCAATTGTTTATACCCAAAATTGGTGGGGGAGTTTGGTAGAGTTCTCAAAGGTCAAATCGTTGAACTTTTACCCCTTAACACCCAAATCTTTGGCCAAAAACGGATTACAAAGATTTTCCCAAATCTCAATATCCTGTATATAAAATTTCGAGTCTGTAGACTGAAAATTGACAGAGTTATTGCGTAGGGAAATGTACACAGACAGACACTTTCACAGATATACTAGCATTTCAGCCCGGCGTATGGAGGTGTATGTTGAGCAAAAAAAAAAAAAAAAGTGGTAGGAGGAAGGAAGGCTCGAACCCATACCGCAAAGGAGGAAAAGAACGGGAAAAAACCTGACATCTTTGCTGTTACGACCACCGCCAAACCGGAAGTGACGTAGGTTTAAATTAAGGCTAGACAATCGAAAGGAGAGGATGACTTTCGAAAATATCGGCGAAATAAGCGACCACCCCCTGTAGAAAAGTGCCCAGTTGAAGGTGAAGATATTAATGATTTTAGCCAATTTTTCGATATTTGTCGTCTGAAACGCTGAACTTCAAAATGATACTGATGTTGCAAAAATCCGTCACCTTTGTCGAAAGTTTTAGGCAGACATGCAAACATACATAAATACATATATTTATATATTGGTAACTAAAAACATTCGACCTAAACCGATTAAAAAGCTTGCCCTATCTCTAAATACCCTATATGTAAAATTTCAAATGTTTAGACCAGAAATTGTCTGAGTAATTTGGTAGAGACCGCAGAGGTCAAATTTTTTAAAACTTTGACGCCTATTATGACCCCTTAACATTTATTGTTTGGGGCTCAAATCGAGTTATTAAGTTAGATCCATGACCAAGGAACCTACATCTCAAATTTTAAGTTTATACCCCAAATTGTCGGAGGAGTTTGGTAGAGTTCTAAAAAGGTCAAATCGTTGAACTTTGACCCCTTAACAGCCGAATTTCTGGCCGAAAACCGATCACATCGATTTTCCCAAATCTCAGTACCCTGTATATCAAATTTCGAGTCTGTAGACTAAAAATTCTCAGAGTTATTACGTATGGAAATGTACACAGACACACACACAGACATACACACACACACACACACACACACACAGATATATAGATTGTGTTTGACAGATTAAAGCCTAAACTTAATCTTTATAAAGAAAAACATTTTTATACATGAAAACAAAAAAGTTACAATGGAAAATGTTTTCGCGACGGCTACGAAAACTCAAAAATTCAACTAAATTCGAAAGTTAAATATTAGTTTTCTGGAATTATTTCAAAGATATTTAGTAAAAACTTAAAATACTGAATTAAAAATAACTTATTTTTACTAAAGAATTTCTTAATTATCCCCAAAAGCGAGAGTTCAGTAACAGACACCAGCCTTCGTGCAATCAAAACAAAAAAGTCGACGCGAAAAAATTCTATGGAAAGCCATAATGTAAAAAATTCAATTTTATTTTTAAATTCATAGAGAAATTGCCACCACCTCCCCCACCCTCCCCAACGTAAACAGAATTTTTGTGAAATGTTAAACGGTATTCTACTCGGTAAATGTCAGCGCCTTACTTACGGAAAAACGGTTAATTGAAATGAAGAAGCACCTGTTAAACTACACAAGTTCTATAATTGAATACCCCCCCCCAAAAAAAGAACGAAAACATAAAAATGTTTTTGTAAATTCGTGAAAACTTTTTTTAGATCAATTAAAAAGCATTAAAAACTACGTAACAACAACAACAAAAAAATGAACCACATTTTTTTTAACTTTATTATTTCAAATGTTCGCTTCCGCGATCTGATAAGTCACTTCGCGTGCGCACGCGAACGCATCGTGTAAGAAAATACTACTGAAGGCGGTGAAATGGTGTAAAATAGTACCAGGTTCTAGGGGTTCATACCATGCAAACAGTAAATTTTCAACTGGTTTTATTATCAAATTCGGTACTATTACAGTTTATCGCCGAAAATTGAGGCGCCATTTTTTCGGGCACCTGTCGTGAGAATCAGAGGGAGAAATCAGTATTTTAAACTGATCGAAGCATGAAATAAATAAATTAATAAATTAAACTAGATAATGATTACTTCCGGAAATATCTAATTATTACGTGCCCCGGCGCAGTAAACATTCCAACCTCATGCTAAGAACGGCTTTCGGAATAAACACCAGCCCAACCTCGAAAGCCGTTCTTAACATGAGGAGGTTAGGGGTGTTTATACTTAGCTGGGGGACGTATTAATTATTTCCGGAAGTAATATCTAGTTTATTTTTTTGTTTATTTATTTCATGCTTCTGTCATAGTTTAAAATACTGATTTCTCCCTCTGATTCTCACGACAGGTGCCCGAAAAAAAAAATGGCGTCCCCATTTTCGGCGATAAACTGAAGTAGTACCTCAGATTCGTTGTCAGCAACCTCGAATACCTCTAAAAACAAATTAGAGTGGTCGGTGTTCCGTTGTAGCGTAACGAAACATTGAATTAAAAAAAAAAAAAAGTACCACTATATAATTTTAATGTATGAATAAATATTCATTGAATATAATTTCTTTTCAATGAGTGATTCATAACTGAAAATGAAATATGATAAAAACAGGAAACATTTATAGATCGTCTTTAGAATTATTTGGGGGGGGGGCACGGTAAGGTTGTATAAAAGTATCAAAATAAAATATAAAAACAAAACAGATTTATGAATTTGTTTTTGTTTGTTGTACAGAAAGATTGTAAAAATGTAGCAAAATATAACTTAGTTTGCACGTACTTTTAGAAAAGGAAGAGTTATCTTTGACTGAAAAGCGACATCTGTCGGCGGTTCTTGAAACTAAAATACACACATTCGCCTAATGTCACTGACATGCAGAAGTGACAATTTTTTTTTTTTTTTTTTTTTATACTAAAAACACAATAGCAGTTCTACTCGATAAATTTTCGTAATTTTGGGACATATTACTATTTTTGACATGACAATTAAGTAAATAATGTTTTTGCTGAAAACGATATATTAAAAAAAAAAATCGATTTGTCGACTATGGCTTAAACACTTTACTTTTCTTTCCACCACAACGCTCACCTTTATAACGACTTTTGTAGATTTTCGGGTATGCTGAAAACAAACATCACATTTAAATTTGGGGCAGACAAGTAGTTTTCCGGATATTAAAACCTTTATTATGCAATGTTATTTTTTTAGTGAGCGTGTTTTTTCCCCCACATTCAAAATTACTTATGCGCATGCATGTTACAAAACGCCCCTCTCCTCCCCATGTTAAGAATGGCGGATGCCACTGATATTTACTAAGTAATATACAGGAAAAAAATGTCTTGCTATCTAGAAACCTACTCGTCTGCTCCAAATTTGAATCCGATATTCGGGCATTCCGGCATATTCCTCAAGACAATATTGACAAAATAGCCTCGAACCCTATATCACATAAAAGGAACCAAAGTTCCCTGATCACCGGTATGTTACTATATAAACACCCACAGGTTTAAATAAGCTGAACATAAGCAACTTTTTTTTTTTTTTATCTAATAAACACTTTATTTTAAACAATATATATGAGGGGGGTTGTGCTTCTACACTATTGAGATGAGGTTTCGGAAATCGTAATACTAAATTTCGCATGAAAACAATGGTGTCTACGTATTCCTCGTATTTTTAAGATGATTCTTTCCAAAAATTACTAAAATCGATAAGGTAGAAAATTAGGTGCAAGTCTATGAATGGGCCACAAGTAATATTTGTTACTATAAGAATCTGAAAAAAGCTTTATAATGTACGTACTTGTCACTGCATGAAAATGTCATATTTCAAAAATTACGCAAATCGATCAAGTAGTTTTTTATTTATTTAAGAAAATCAAATATTATCGGACGTATTATCGAAGTTTCGCCATTCCGCCATCTTGTTTGAGAGATAACGCCACTAACGACACCTAGCGGATATATAGTTCAACAAGGGCAGAACATGCAAACCATCGAATATTTTATCAATCAAGTAGTTTTTTTTTTTTTTTTTTTTTAAAGAAAATCAATTTTTTTTTTTAAGGAAAAACAATTTTTATGATTTTTAAGGATAATAAATAGACTTCTTTTAATAAAAAAAATGTGGAAAACACTAGTTTTTTTTTGTTCGCCTGAAAACAAACTTTAATAAGCGAAGTATTTTTTTTTTTTAAGAAAAAACAAATTTTACGATTTTTAGGGATAATAAATACATTGACTTCTTTAAATAAAGAGAATGTGTCTTTTAATAAAGAGAATGTGGAGGGCAGACCATCGACTATTTTTAGGTTTTTTGTTTTTTTTCGTAAATGTCGAAAATCCTTTTTGATTAATAAAATATTCAATGGTCTGCATGTTCTTCCCTTGTTGACCTATATATCCGCTAGGTGTCGTTAGTGACGTTATCTCTCAAACAAGATGGCGGAATGGCGAAACTTCGATAATACGTCCGATAATATTTGATTTTCTTAAATAAAAACAAAACTACTTGATCGATTTACGTAATTTTTGGAATATGACATTTTCATGCAGTGACAAGTACGTACATTATAAAGATTTTTTTCAGATTCTTATAGTACCTAGTATTACTTGTGGCCCAATTTATAGACTGGCACCGAAAATTATTTATTAAAAAAACCAAAGAATCTGATGAAAACGGTTGTAAAACACAGGAGAATTCGAAAGGGAGGTAATTTTTCGTTTTGATTTAAACAAGATGGCGATAATTTTTCACAATTATTAAAAAAAAAACTTTAATCGTGTTTGCTAACAGTGTTAGCAAACACAATTAAATCTGTTTTTTTTTTTTAATAATGCAAGTAATTTCGACTGCATAATTTGGATGCTACCATCGTAACTTATTAGAATCGACAAAAAAATTTAGTTGAAACCATTGTTTTTTATGTGAAAACTTCATTTATTGACTACAAAATCTCGTCCCAATTCTGTAGAAGCAGTGAAGAAGCACCCTTTTTTTTTTAAATTTAAAACAATCGAGCAATTTCAACAGCTACCCACAGGAATTTCTCTGGCGTCGAACAATTAAACGCAATTTCTTTCGGCAATATAATGTACTGGATCGTCATTATTATGCAGTTCAAATTTAATTTAATTTTGATATTTATTTACTAACCTTCGGTGCTAGTGCACTTACTGCCGCGCTATTTTTTAAATAGTATTTTCAAGTTTAATTAAAATTTTGTTTTTTTATTCAAATTGTAAGGTTACAGTATAGAATAGTTACAAAATACCCTCCCCATGTAAAGAACGGCTTTTTAAATAATAGTGTTGTTATTTCAGCACATATCAATAAGTGCACTACTGCACTAGTACCTAACTTTTTTTTTCATAATTTTGAAACTAAAAAATCCATAATTTTTATACTTTTTATGTGTATTTGTAAACAGAACAATTAATAAAATATTTTTTTTAATATCATTCTTCAAATAAATAAATTACAATTAAATTATTTATAATTATTAAATATGTGAGTAATATTCACTGAGTATATTGTTTAAAATAAGTGTTTTTTTTGTTTTTGTTTGTTTGTTTTAAGTTCTGTTTATATTGCTTACCGGTGATTAGGGAAATTAGGGTTCCTTTTATGTGATATAGGGTTCGAGGCTATTTTGTCAATCTTGTCTCGGTATTATTTTACTTTAAGGCCCGTCTCACGTTCGTATATAGCAAAATATTTTTTTTGTAGATTTTCGGTGTGCTGACCCATAATTTCTTTCACTCGTGTAAATTGTTCTTATCCCGTCAGCCATGAGCGGGCGCTCTGAATTAGGCCATGGCCCACGTGGACGATTAAGAATCGTTCAATATCAATTATTGGTATGACGACTTTTATAGATTTTCGAGTATGCTGAAAACGAATATCGAGTATCTGGCATATTCCTCGAGACAAGGGTAAAATTTTACATTAAGGCCTGTCTCCACGTTCGTATATAACAAAATATTTTTTTTTTTTTTTTTTTTTTTGTAGATTTCGGTGTACTAAAAACGAATCTGCAAACCGTTTCCGTCGCAAAAAAAAAAAAAAAGTTTTCATGATATGAAGAAATTACTTTTTCGAAAAGTGGGTGATCACTTTTCCATGTAAATTTAACTTAAAACAAGCACCCACGTTCTGGCCACCTGAGAGAGGGGCATTTTTTTAGTGTTTATTGACTAAAAGTTTTTTTTCGATTTCTTTTTGTTTTCATCTTTCAATAAAGACACGAGGAAATTACAAAAAGAAAAATCGGTATTTTAAAGACTCGTTACATTCGTATAAAAAAAAAATAGTATGTTTGTAGTTTTCGGTGTGATTTAAAAGAATATGGTAACAGTTTCCGTTGCAAATTTACCGTTTGTATGGTATTAAACCCTTAACTCTGGGGCTATTTTCATTTCACAGCCTAGGCTTCGTTTACTCTACGCGCGAGCATAAACGAAGGCTGTTAAATATGCACTCGCGTACCAAACTGCCTTGTCACAGTGTAGTATATTGGCGAAAATTTTAAATTAGACGAAAAACAAGTAGTTTTCCAAATATTAAACCATTCCACTTTTCGAAAAAGCAATTTCTTCATATCATAAAAACTTCTTTTTTTTTTGCGACGGAAACGGTTTGCAGATTCGTTTTTAGCACACCGAAATCTAAAAAAAAAAAAAATATTTTGTTATATAAGAACGTGGAAACGGGCCTTAATGTAAAATTTTACCCTTGTCTCGAGGAATATGCCAGATACTCGATATTCGTTTTCAGCATACTCGAAAATCCATAAAAGTCGTCATTTTAAAGGTGATTGTTAAGGTGGAAAGAAAGTAAAAATTTACCAAACTTTCAATCCTTAAAGTAAAAAAATAAAATAAAAAATTCTACATAAATACCAAGATATCAATAATTGATATTGCACGATTCTTCTATGAATTACAAGAATCGTCCACGTGGGCCATGGCCTAATTAAGAGCGCCCGCTCATGGCTGACGGGATAAGAACAATTTACACTAGTGAAAGAAATTATGGGTTCAGTTTGAAATTCCGCCCAGATTCCCAAGTTCGAAAAGCTCAATATGAAGGTCGGAAGTTATATCGGCCGAATCGTTGTGAATATAAAAATCCAACAGAATAAGTAGTCGAAATAATTCCAAATATAGATTTAAATCAATTATAGCATGGTGAACGGAACGATATCATATCTTAAGAATTTCACTGAAATGCTGAACAAAATTTATGTTAAAAAATTAGGTAAATTTTTACGTGCCCCAACACCCCAAGCCCAACCTTCCCATGTTAAGAACAGCTTTCGGAATAAACACACCCCAACCTCGAAAGCCATTCTTAACATGGGGAGGTTGGTGTTTATTTTGAAAGCCATTTTTAACATAGGAGTGGTTGGGGGGGGGCTTGGGGCAGGTCGTAAAAAAAAAAAAAATACCCTTAAATCTAATCTATGATAATTGTCAGAAAGAAAAAAAAATTCAAAGTGTAAAACACGCACTTTGGCCGATTTTTCTCTATTTTTTTTTTTTTGCTTTCTTTATTAAGTGTAATTCTAAATAAGCACAGAATTTCTTTCGTTAACCAAGAACAGAAAAGATGAAGGGTTGTGTCAAAACAGATAGTACACATTGATCTTCAATAGGAGTCAATACAATTTTAAAGTAACCGAACGCAACGCGCAACAACAGCATGTTCCAAGCAAGTTGAAAACGATGTACCTGGTAACCTGGTATAATTGTACCAGAAAAAAAAGTCGAAGATTACAAATAATAACATGATACTAGAATAATCCGAATGAGGTTATCTTGAACTTTCTAGCTTTCAGATGATTGCCATTGATACATTATCTTAACCAAATTAGTTTTAGTTTTAAACTATTTGGTTCAATAATTTAATGTTTATGTAATAACTAGCAGGCCGCCCGGTATTGCCCGGTCGTAAAATACGCTTAAATGATATTTTGATTAATGCAGATTTCGTATTTATTATTATATTGGACCCAATATATAGTAATGGTTTAAAGTTTAAAAAAAAAAAACATTAAAACATCGTGCGCCAGTGGCGCACGAGTTCTGCTGCGGCGGGCTGCGCTACCACCTAGAATCGAAGCCAAAACGTTCAGCTACCGATTTACTTTGACCTTAATGTCTGAGCTATGAAGACATGTTTGCTGCAAGGCTAAACATTAAAACATGAACCATTGAACCAATTGCTATTACGTTACGCACGCATATTCGTAATGCCGTCGTTAGACATCCACCTGGCTAATTCCATTTTTTTTTTTTTTTTTTCATTTTCACACATTTGTGCCGATTTCCCCCGGCTAAACCCCAAATATAAAGTTTAGCATGGGTTCAAATACCCTATATATGAAGTTTCATGCCTGTAGACCAAAAACTGACAGGAGTTTGGTAGGCAAAATTTTGTAAACAAAAATATAAAGATAGATAGATAGAAAATTTTTATGCAAATATACATCATGTAGAATATAACTACACGTAATGGCCATTCTATAAGAAAACCGGAAAAAAAAACTAATAGGGAATTAAAATGAACGTTTAAAAGAATATGCAAATTGGCCAGATCTTTTGCAAATGAATGCAATTCATATAACAAAGTTGTAGTTACTTTTTTAATATATAGAAAGAAAAAAAGCTTTTTATTTGAATATCAATACAAAAAAATTATAGGAGTATAAATAAAATCAAATTATTACTGCATGCATGGTTTCGTCATTGTGGTGCTTATGCACCTATTGTACCGCGCTATTTTTAAATAGTTTCAAGTTTTATTATATCGTTTTTATTATTATTACATTGTTAGGTGAAAGTACAGAATAATTACAAAACACTCTCGCATAGAAAGCCATTCTTAATAAAAACGTTTTTTCAGCAGGGTACATCAAGTGCATAAGTACCCAAATTGTTATAAAACTAGAACTAATTTTGGTTAAAAATAATGTTTCGACATCATTCATCTTAAAGCTGAAAAGTTCAAGATGGACATAAAAGATGTGTACTTCTACACAATTTGAACCGAACTGGGTTTTTTTTTTTTATTATTTATTCTAAGTTTTAGGTTTAGTTCGATTCAAATTCTGTAGGGTCACCAAAATTTCCAAGTTTGAAACGATACAACTGAGGAAGACCGGGGGTTACATCGGTCGAAACGTTGAGAAAAAAAAAAAAGGAAATGGCAACCCAGATAATAATCGAAATAATACTTAGAAATCAAAGATCAAGTTATTAACTCACCTGTATATGGAGGAAACTTTATCCTTAGGGTCAGTGTCTTTTTTGTCAGTATTTTCGCCAGAAGAAGAAACTTCTTTCTTTGTGTCCTTTTTTTCTTCTCCGTTATTATCCTTCGTATTATTGGAACTGACATTACAAGAACTCGGTTGAACCGTTGGTTCTGTGGTTGTTGAAGCCATCATTTATTATTATTATAAACACTTTTTTTTTTTTTTTTTTTTTTTTTTTGCTAAGGAAAATGCTGCATCAATGAATGTCCTCTTCCCCGTTAACGGTTAGTCAGTCGTTTTACTTCTAAATGAATATTTAATATATATTTTAAAATAACGTTTTGTGGTTTGAGAAAACAATTGTACTCCTAATTTCAAGCACCCACTTTCTTTTCCTTTAAAATTTAAAGCTAAACGCAAAGATTAAAAAATAAATAAATTTACTTTTTTTGTGTGGGTTCCACAAGTTTTCATTCGTTCCGGGTGACGCTCATTTTTTTTTTCTTTTAATTAATAAATATTTCTATTTTAAGTTAAATATGCTTTTAAATATTTAATAACAGTCAACTAACCATCTCGAAGACAAAAAAAAAAGACAAAGTAAAAAAAAAAAACACAAAAACGGGAAACTGAATTTTAAAAATATATTGTTGAATCCTTTTTCAATTTAAGGCGCAAAAAAATGGCAAAGTTAAAAACAAAATTTGCGTGTAGTTCCCTTAAATTAATAAAGTGTACGAGGCGATGTTATTTGTTGTCGGTCGTGGAATGGTGGCTAGGTTCTTTTTTAAACTCAATTCTTCCATGACAATGTCGAATCAAAACAAGTGCTTCTTCTGTTAATCAAATTTGTTACACTTCTTTAAGAAGCGACGTGAGCAAACTAAAGGCATCCAGCTATAAAATAAACAACAACAGCAACAAAAAAGCACACAGTAAGTGGAATTTGTAGTTACAATAATCCTGTCAAGTCGTTTGTATATGTCCAATGTTATTTCCAAACCTCCCTGGAGATAGTTTTTTTCCCCCTTGTGATCCCTGACAACGACGTGAAAATAATAAATAAAAACGATGTCCTTTCTCCGGAAAGAGGAGAAAGAAAGAAAGACTTGGCGTAGCAGCGGTACTATTAGTAAACTGGTCGTTACTAAATGTACAAGTAGCGGTAGTGTTATTTCTACAACAGGAAATAGTTGTTAGAACCAGCTACATTGAGGAAGAACATTATGATTTCAGATTCTAATAGAGTAGTAGTAATAATAACAATAATAAAAATAATAATAATAAAGTGGTTCATTGAAAGGCAATCCAATAATGAATGTAATAGTCTGACGTAATCATTACGTGGGATTAAAAGAAAGAAAAAAAAAACTAATTTATTTTGTTAGAAAAAAATCAGAACGACGGAGAAATTAAAATCAGGGTTTATTGTTTTTGTTTCGTTTTTTTTTTGTTTTTTTAAGAAAATATACTTTTTTATGATTTTATGTCGATAACAATGCAAGCATTCAGTTTTTTATTTTAACGAATTCTAAAATGTGTATTAATAAAACTATTTGACAAAACCTCGTGTGTGTGTGTGTGTGTGTGTGTGTCTTTCGCGTTTATACGTAACTTTAATTAATAGAATTTATCAAAGTTACCCCTAGGCGAGAAATTAAATACACATTGAAAAATAAAATAGGTAATTTTTTTTTTAATGTAATTATAGTCTAACTTTTTGTTACGTAAACTAGAACACGCGTTCCGTTAATTTCGGCTGTAGTGTTGAACGCGACTTCCAAGAAACGCGTCCATCATCATTATTTGTATTAGTAAAACTAGCAGTCAATAAGTCGTATGCGTGTCTGTCAGTGTATGCGTATTTCTCGTTTTTACGTAAATTCGATAGTTAAACAAAAACGAAATTTGAAAGAAAACAAGTGCTAAAATCGGATGCACGCTTTTTTTTTTTTGTTCAATCTGGTTGCATTGTTGGACGCGACTTCCAAGATACGTTTCAATATCACGTGTTTATTAATAAAACTAATAAACAACATATCACGTGTGGACATGTGTTTCTCACTTTGAACCAATTTTATTTACCATTTAGCGAATATTTATTTAAGAACCCGAATCTCGTCATGTACACAATAAAAAAAAATAAACTCTTCGTTTATTTGTTTAATTTCTAAATAAATATTCACTAAAATAAAGGAAGAGAAAACTAAGACGTATTTTTTTTTGTTTGTTTTAATTCTATTTTTTAAAAAAGAAAAGGTCAACCTTCTGTCTTAATCCGTTGACTTTTACTATATTCCATGTTTTTGTTGCTGTTTCTAAGGGGGGGGGTCCTTCGTTAGTGAAGGAGTAATTTTTATAAACTGTAGTCATTTTTATCTTTGTTCCAATCCAGACATAAAAAGGGGGGGGGGATATTTTTTTACGAGAGTATCCAGCGCAGTATAACACCCCAACCTCCCCATTTTGGTGGTGGTGTTTTTCGGAAATAAACACCACCACCACCACCCTCATGTTAAGAACGGCTTTCGAGGTTGGGGGTGTTTATTCCGAAAACCGTTCTTAACATGGGAAGGTTGGGGGTGTTTATACTATGTAGGGTACTCTCGTAAACAAAAAATAAACGACGTTATATATTACTCTGTCCACTCTCTGTGGAGGCAAGTTATTAGGGATTATATTTTTAATTATTTTTCTATAAGCCTGACGATATATCTTTACCCGGGCAACGCCGGATAATTAGATCGAGTGTCGAATATAGTAAAGTCTACTACTACTACTACTACTACTACGAAGCAACTCAACAGTTTAGCATTCGTAGTACGACTAGTGTTTATTCCATTCACTGCATTTGAAGTCTATTTTAGTTAATGTTAAAAAAAAACAAAAAAACAGGTTCCCTTCTCACAGAATATTTGGTAGAAATTGAGCGTTAAATTTTGGTGCTCCGGACTTTTTTTCTCTACTGACTCTACTCTTTTGTCTTTGATTTAGAGAACGCAAACAAAGAAAGAAGCTAAAATATATTTACAGTAGAAAACATTAATTACCTTATATAATCTATTCATGTTTTATTTTTACCATTTAATTTTGGTAAAACTATACAAACACCGTGACAGCGAATTAACCCTAAACCTAACCCTAACCCTAATCCTAACCCTAACGCTGTCACGGTGTTTGTATAATAATACCTTAATTTTTTCAATATCCCTTTTTGGCCTTTCATTCAAGAAAACTTTGAAGGTGGCGGGAGGAGTATGTATAAAGACAATTGAACGAATACATTTCGCCTATTTTTTATTTATTTTTTATTTATTGTGTTGCTTTGTTTCGTTACCTTTTTGTTGTAGATGATTCTACTATATTCTAAATTTGATATAGTTACCCGGCGTTGCCTGGGAAGAGACGCTCAGCCGCATTGCTTAGCTTTAATTTCATTCAAAATATAGTCGTGTTTACAATGTTCTTTTTGGTAATGCGGAGAGTGATCCGTGCTGAAATAATAACGTTATTATTTAAAAAGCCATTCTTAACATGAGGAGGGGAGGGTGTTTTGTGTACTTTAACCATACAACTGAATAAAAAACATAAAACTTTAATTAAACGTGAAAATACGATTTAAAAAAATAGCGCGGCGCGGAGTCCGCGGAGCCGGAGCACTCTCTGCTTCTCCTTTTTTTTTTTTTTCCTTTTTCATCAAATTCTATCTGTGTTTGTTTACAATATCATGTCAGTTAGTATTTAAGCTTGACGATGAATGCCCTGGAAAAGTCACTTCTGATTATTTTCACCAATTTTAAAATATTCTGTTATTCTGAAAAAAAAAAAAACAAAAAAAAAACAGCCACGTCCGTTTGCATATTTTTACAGTCCAAACACAGGCGTAACTTGATGAACCTTTGTTTTTGTTTTATTTAATTTTCAGTAAACAAAAATAAATAAATAAGAAATAAATATTATTAAAATAAATAAATATTATTAATAATGATGATGACGATGGCCTGGGGATCAAATCTTAGCCATTATCAATTCCCATTGTTAAAAAAAAAAAAAAAAAAAAAAAATCGGTATTTTTTTACGACCTGCCCCAGCCAGCGCGTAGTATAAACACCCTATGTTAAGAACGGCTTTCGGAATAAACACCCTCCCAACCTTATCATGTTAAGAACGGCTTTCGAAGTTGGTGGTGGTGGTGGGGGGGGTTATTCCGAAAACCGTTCTTAACATGGAGAGGTTGGAGTGTTTCACTGTGGCGTGGCACATCGCAAAAATTTACCAAAAAAATTTATTATCTCGGATAAGAGACGATAATTGGATTCACGTACAGTAGTTAACTTTATATTTTCTAATAATATATATTAAATATATATTAAAAATATATATTAAAAACAAAGATGGATATAAGTTAAACGAATATTTCATACACGGACTTAGCATTAAAGGTCATATTTTATATTTTTCGTATTGCTGCTCGGACTTAGGGTTAGTGTTGAGATTAATAAAGTGCTTCTTTTTATTTGTTTGTTTAAAATAAAATGAAAACACACACTGAATTATAAAAGAGAGTAAAAAAGTTGATCTTGGATTTACTTTTCAGCAGCCGCGTCACTCTCGCTTCTTTTTTTTTTTTTAATATTTATTTTTATTATTATTTTTTATTTTTTTTTTTTATCTCCCATTTAAACCCCAAATAAGGCACACTGCCATTTTGATGTAGGGGGCTAATATCGGGAGACATAAATTACAGGGATACTATGTAGGGAGTTGAGCAGCAAGACGTCTGTTCACATTACACTTGACCTTTTACATGTCAGTACAGTTGGGAAAACAGGAACCCGGAAGGGAGTTCCAAAGTCTAGCAGTTCTGGGGAAGAAACTATTAGAGTAGAAGGCTTTCTTACATCTAGGGATCTCTACTCTGAAGGGGTGGAATTTTGCTGCTTGTTGGGTTTGTAGGGGGTATTTTCGTCGAGGAGGTAGAAGGGCTTGTAGTTCGTCAGAGCTTCCATCATTAAGATACTGGTAGAACAAGCAGAGGGATGCAACATTTCATCGATGGGACAGAGGCTGAAGCTTAGATGACAGTTTAGGACCTATCAGGTTGGCGACTCTCTTTTGAACCCTGTCCAGGAGTGAGAGACTAGTAGCAGATGCACGAACCCAAATGTGATAACAATACTCCACACATAGGCGAATGGTAGCCTTATAGAGGTACAGGATACTTTCAGGCATAAGTAACTTTCTAGCACGGTAGAGGGAGCCCACCTTCCTCGCAACAGCCCTGGCAATGCTCTGAATGTATCTGTTCCAACTCATATTCACTGTGAACGTTAAGCCGAGGAGTTTGAAAGAAGTACTTTCAGGTAATGCATCTTTAGCCATAGCTATTGGTTGAAAAGGTTTCTTGTAATTATTGAAGGAAACAAGATTAGTCTTGACAGCATTGAATGTGACCATCCATTTTTGTCCCAATTCCACTACAGGTTGGTCTTCCTCTAGTGTTTCTGGCATTTCCTTAGATACGTATTCATTTGTTTTCTCCTCGTGCCTGTTATAGAGCGTGATGTCATCAGCAAATGTACCTATCTCAGAGACAATTTTATCAGGGAGGTCATCTATGAATATTAGGAATAATAGAGGTTCAAGGATAGACCCCTGAGGTACTCTCGCATTTATATTGTTTAGGTGTACAACCATCGAGGACAACCTTCTCTTATTTTGTTCTTTAGTCTTCCTCACATTCCATGAGCGATGTTTGTGATAAAAGGGGGAGAATTGCTGTTTTCTAGGTAGGAATCTAACTAGCTAACATTTATTGTTGATTAGTTTTGGATCTTGAATTAGTATTTGATTATTTTTTATTCTCTTACATCAAGTAGCTTCATACCATGTGTGGAGCAATTTCCATATGGATACAAACACTTGTCATAAACTATTCTCATAAGTAGTCGTTCCATATACCATGTTCAATTCTCTAATAATATTCTTCATCATTCAACTGACAATCATCCAGCTCATTAACACGTATCTTCGAGTGGCTTTTTACTTTGATACGTAGTGACTCGTCAATAATTTTTTTTTTAATGTTAATTTTATTGATTATGTTAGAAAAAAAGGGTGCTTATTTAAATTGGTACTTATGGTGGCAATTAAAAGAAGTCTGTATGATGTACGTACTCGTTACAGAACAAAGATGTCATATTCCAAAAATTAGGTAAATCAATCAAGTAGATTTTTTTTTTAAATAAGAAAATCAAAATTTGCGATTTTTTTGTGATATTGCTACTAAACTGTATTAAATATAAAGCTGATTTTTTACTTCTACACTTTAGTTGTCTCTTTCTTATTTTCGGATTTCATCATGCCCAACAAAAACACTACGACTAGCTTAGAGGTAAAATTTGATTTTCTCAATTAAAAAATAAACCACTTAATCAAATTACGTAATTTTTGGAATATGACATTCATTTTTGTTCTGTAATGAGTACATACATATTTTTTTCAAACTTTCCTGTATTCTCTTTACTTTTAATTGCCACCATAAGTGCTAATTTATGTGCAAATCATCATATAATGATTAGATCACTCTGACAGACGTTATAAACATTTTAAAATAAATGTTTAAATTTCAACAGTATTTCTTGCGGTTAATGGTGGCCGAATGAATTAGGTCCTTACTAATGGAGCCAGATATGGCTTCTATTGCTGGGTTTGAATCTATCGACCAGCATTAATTGTGACACCTTGCACTGATGATTCCTGAAAGGATGAAACACTAGTGTCTGTAGGTAAATTTGCAACAAAGCAACTGATATACTTAGGTCACCTAATCACTCATCAAGGAATAAAGCCAGACCCTTCTAAAATAATGGTCATTACACAAATGACTCTCCCGGAGAATAAAAAAGACATTCCATGATTTTTCGAAATTATAAACTACTTATGTAAATTGATACCAAATTAGTCGGAATTAACTAAACCGTTAAGAGAACTCGTACACAACAAAACACTCTGGTCATTTGATAAACTCCAGATAGCGGCAGCGGAGAAATTGAAACAAATAATAACAAGTTCACCAATTCTACAATTTTATGATCCAAGTAGAGAAATAAAAATCACCATTAATGATAGTAAAAAAAAAAAAAAAAAAAAGGTTTAGGTGCAGTCTTACAACAAAAACATGGAGACACATGGTTACCAGTCACGTTCGATGACTCCTGCAGAACAGAATTATTGTTCTATTAAATTGAAAACACTCAGTATAGTGTTTGCGTGTAAAAACTTTCACAAATTCGTTTATGGGAGACATTTTCTCCTTGAGAATGATCATAAACCGTTAAGGCAAATTTAAAAAAAAAAAAAAAAATCAATTACAAAAAGCCTTTAAGAATACAGATTTTTATCAACACTGCAGAAATATGAATTTAAGGTGATATATATCCTAGGTCGTGAATCATTAATTGCAGACACATTGTCACGTGCATATCTAAAGGATACTGCACAAGATATATCAGATACGTGAATGGATAAATATATTCATATAATTTTGAAACAGTATCCAATGAGCGATCAGAAACTCGACATATTCCGAGAAGAAACTGGAAAATACCCAACGCTAAAGATGCCGATGAAATATGTAAAATCAACTTGGCCAGAAAACAAAGATGTGGCACGTAGAATAGCGCCCTACATGCCAGTTTGTGATGAGATTTCAGTTTTTTAGGGACTATTATTAAAAGGCACACGAATAGTGGTCCCAAATTCTTTACGAAAAGAGGCCCTACAAAAAGATCCATACTGGACATCTAGGGATAAAAAAAAAGTGCATTACAAGGTCGAAGGAAGTTATATATAAGTACATGCACATATTGTTTAAGCCATGAAAACCCGCAACCATCATAATCATTAATACACCATGAAATACCTATAATCCCATGGACGAAAGTTGCGACAGATATTTTTTATCTTTATAATAAGGCATATGTGGTAATCATAGACTGTACAACGAGATATTTCGATATCCATAAACTAGACAACTGTATGTCACGCACAGTGATTAGCAAAATAAATAAAAAACACTTTCCCCAAGTTTGGTATTCCACAAATAGTGATCAGTGACAATGGACCGACATACAAATCATTGGAATTTAAACAATTTGCTAAAGAATGGGAATTCAAGCATATTACAACAAGCCCGAATTTCCCACAAGCAAATGGAAAGAAACATACAAACAATAAAAAAGATACTAGAAATCTCTCTCTCTGAGTCTTTCAACATCCCTCACTGTAATAAAACTCTTACTCTCTCTCTCTCTAAAACTCTCTCAATGAAACCTCTATATAACAAGTTTATTTTTAGCAATGTTAGCATTAGGAATCACTTTATTAAAAGATAAATCGCTGTCACCGGCTCAACAGTTAATGAAAAAAAAAACTCTTAGGACAGATCTTCCTGATATTTTGCACAGCAAAATAATGAAAAGGCATGAAACAGAGACAAAAAAAATTTAACAAACTACCAAACCTAAACAAAAACGATAATGTTTGTATCCATTTTCACGGAAAATGGAACTAGAAAGGGATGAGTAGTAAAAGAAAATTGGAACAACCTCGTTCGTACTTAATAAGAACGGAACAAGGAAGGTATCTAAGACGTAATAGACGTCGTCTTCTAAAAACAAAAGGGAAATCTTTCTCGTGTCATCACAACTACAAAAGATGACTATGAAAATATATTTAATGGAAAAAAATAGCAAAAGAGAAAATGCCTCAGAAACATTTTTTTTTTCTTTTTTTTTTTTTAAATTACATTTTCACCCCATACAAGGCACATTGCCACTTTAGTGTAGGGGGCTACTAACAGGGGCAACAACTACTGGGGTACTATGTAGGGATTTGGGCAGCAAGATGTTGGTTCATATTGCACTTGAACTTCTGCATGTCAGTACAGTTGGGGAAGCAGGGACCTGGAATGGAATTCCAAAGTCTAGCGGTTCTGGGGAAGAAACTACTGGAGTAGAAAGATCTTTTACATCTAAGGATCTCTACAGTGTGGGGGTGGGATTTTGCAGCTTGTCGGGTCTGTCGAGGGTGTTCACGTCGTGGGGGCACAAGTGCTTGCAGTTCGTCAGAGTATTCACCATTATAATACTTGTAGAACAGGCAGAGGGATGCAACGTTTCGTCGATGGGACAGAGGCTGAAGCTTAGATGCCAGTTCAGGGCCTATCAGATTTGCGACTCTCTTTTGAACTTTGTCAAGGAGCGAGAGACTAGTAGCCGATGCACCAGCCCAAATATGACAGCAATACTCCATACATGGGCGAATGGTTGCCTTATAGAGGTACAGGATACTTTCGGGTGTTAGTAGTTTTCTAGCACAGTAGAGAGAGCACACCTTCCTTGCAGCGGCCCTGGCAATGCCCTTGATGTAATTGTTCCAACTCATGTTTCCTGTGAATGTTAGGCCAAGGAGCTTGAAAGACGTACTCTCAGATAAAGAGTCGTTGGCCATTGCTATAAGTGGTAGAGAAGGTTTCTTGTAATTATTGAATGAAACTAGTTTAGTCTTGGCGGCATTGAACGTGACCATCCATTTTTGTCTCCATTCCACTACAAATTGGAGGTCATCCTCTAGTGTTTCTGCCATTTCTTTAGATGTGTTCATTTGTTTTCCTGTCGTGTCTGTTATAGTGTGGTGTCATCAGCATATATACCCATCTCAGAGGAAATTTTGTCGGGGAGGTCATTTATGAATATCAGGAACAGTAGAGGTCCAAGGATAGACCCCTGGGGCACTCCCGCATTTATATCATATTGTTTAGATGTACGACCGTCGAGGACAACCTGGATTTTTCTCTTATCTAAGAAGGATTTAATTATGTTAAGTATTGATACCGTGATCTAATCTTCCTGAGAAGACCCTCATGCCATACCCTGTCAAAAGCCTTAGATATATCTAGAGCTACCGCTCTGCCCTCCCCTGCTTCGTCCACAAAACAGAACAATAATTAATCACACAGCGAAGGAAGAACAATCAGACTTCCAGCTAGATATAGGCAATAAGCAAATCCATTTAATAATTGAAATAAAAAAAAAAAATTTTATTAAAAAACAGGAGATGTTAGATATACATCAATTTTTTTTGTTTTTTGTTTTTGTTAAAAATTTATTAAAAAGCAGGAGATGTTAGATATACATCAATTTTTTTTGTTTTTTGTTTTTGTTAAAAATTTATTAAAAAATAGGAGATGTTAGATATACATCAATTTTTTTTGTTTTTTGTTTTTGTTAAAAATTTATTAAAAAGCAGGAGATGTTAGATATACATCAATTTTTTTGTTTTTTGTTTTTGTTAAAAAATTATTAAAAAACAGGAGATGTTAGATATACATCAATTTTTTTTGTTTTTTGTTTTTGTTAAAAATTTATTAAAAAACAGGACATGTTAGATATACATCAATTTTTTTTGTTTTTTGTTTTTGTTAAAAAATTATTAAAAAACAGGAGATGTTAGATATACATCAATTTTTTCCCTTGAACCGTGATTAGTCATACTATTCCCCATACCACAACCTCCCACCATGTAAGAGACAATAGACGTCAGTGTTTACTATATTTCAGTTTCAATAAATATTTCGTAGTGTTCACACGTGTTTGTTGTTCATCATACTAATTCGCTACAAACCTAATATAAAAAGCATATAAATATAAAAAGCATCCATTTTAATTGCACGTGTCCAAATGTAAAATAGTTCTTTATTTAAAAAAAAAAAAAAAAAAATACACTCACATTTGTACCAATTTTATAAAATTCCTTCAGCAATTTCTTTCAGAAATTAAAACAGAAACTAACTATCCTTATAATGGTTGTTTATCATTAAACCGTTATTTTACTTCATTCTATGACGTCAGCAGGTAACACAACTTTAGTGGAACCGTATTCTATTTACAGCATAAGCACGCTAACACACCGGTTCCCGCTGGATCACCGAAGCTAATGGGTGACCATTTTGGACTTGTGTTCTCTGCTTATCTCGGCACTGTTTTCAGTCGTCCTGGATTTCTTCTTGCCACTGGACTCAAACAGTGCCGATTCAGAAGAGGTGTGGTTGGAATTGCGCAACCCTTGCCTCACAATTACATGCACAGCTGCCCCTACAGGGGGTATCCTTTGTTTTTCTAAACTGAAAGGAGGCATTCATTCTATTTACGTAGCCCAAGTTCAGGTAGGTTAATATGCGCAATCGACACCTTGATATCTGCTGGTATTGAGAGTATTGGAGGGACAGTTGAGGCATTTAATATTTTATGACTTAGAAGAAAAATGTGTATTAAAAAGGGTCACCCGTCCTTTCTGGCAACGGAGATTTAATACCAACAGAAGATGCTGCAATCATCTTTAGAAATCATCCCAATAAACCAGTGGCTGACTTATTAGCACCTGGCTGTCTTCTGCCAAAATGAGGTATGGTTCGACTTAATTACGTTCTTCTAGGGATAACCGCTTCTTTTTGGGTTAGGGGGCAGGTATTGTCAACCGCTTGAGGCGACCCTACTGCGAAATATCGATAAGTCTGTTCTGTTCACGGTTATTTCCGTACTAATTAAAGTGCCTTCTTGTGGGAGTTAGGTTTCCCCACCTTCTAGCTTTGTGCTACACATCTTGCTACAGAGATAAGCAAGCAAATAACCAACAACCGTTTGGAAATATTTACTCTGCTTGTGACGAAGAATGGATAAAAGAATGTGCAGAAGATGGTTTACAAAATTTGAGAAATCATCGATTTCCCAAGCTTTTAGAACTTTTCCAAGTTATTATTTGGATTCTTCGAACTATCGTTCTGGTTTTATTTTCACAACGTTTTGGTCGATGTAACCTCTGGTCTTCTTCAGGTGTATCTTGTTGAACTCAGGAATGTTTCTGCCAAATTCCTGAATCTTCACAGAATTTTGAATGGAAACCATCATTTAATCCACGAGGTAGCAAACTCATGTTCGGTCAGCCAGTCACTGAGTAGAAATCCTTACATTTCTGTGGCATTTTGGATAAAATACTTGGTGAAATTCAGTTGTAAACGTTACACTTTTGAAGATTGAAGGTTTAATTCTTTGTGCTGTTGACACTTAAAAACATAATTGCAAATTACTTATAACTTCTACCTGGTCATGGTTAATGGAGCAAGGGCATGCTATTCCTGTGGATTAAATAAACGGTTCCATTCGAAATTCCATACAGATTCCTGAGTTTGACAGAAAGATTCTGGAGTTCGACAAGATACACCTGGAGAAGGTTAGACGCTGCATTGAACGAAACGTTGTGCAAATAACACTCAAGACGAAAACGGTAGTCTGAAGAATCCAAATAATATGAAAAATCAATCCTCATCTCAAAAATTCAGAAACAAGTTATTGCAAATGATGAAAAGTTGTTGCAAATGATGAAAAGTTATTGCAAATGATGAAAAGTTATTGCAAATGATGAAAAGTTGTTGCAAATGATGAAAAGTTGTTGCAAATGATGAAAAGTTATTGCAAATGATGAAAAGTTATTGCAAATGATGAAAAGTTGTTGCAAATGATGAAAAGTTATTGCAAATGATGAAAAGTTGTTGCAAATGATGAAAAGTTGTTGCAAATGATGAAAAGTTATTGCAAATGATGAACAGTTATTGCAAATGATGAAAAGTTGTTGCAAATGATGAAAAGTTATTGCAAATGATGAAAAGTTATTGCAAATGATGAAAAGTTATTGCAAATGATGAAAAGTTATTGCAAATGATGAAAAGTTATTGCAAATGATGAAAAGTTATTGCAAATGATGAAAAGTTGTTGCAAATGATGAAAAGTTATTGCAAATGATGAAAAGTTGTTGCAAATGATGAAAAGTTATTGCAAATGATGAAAAGTTATTGCAAATGATGAAAAGTTGTTGCAAATGATGAAAAGTTGTTGCAAATGATGAAAAGTTATTGCAAATGATGAAAAGTTGTTGCAAATGATGAAAAGTTATTGCAAATGATGAAAAGTTATTGCAAATGATGAAAAGTTGTTGCAAATGATGAAAAGTTATTGCAAATGATGAAAAGTTGTTGCAAATGATGAAAAGTTGTTGCAAATGATGAAAAGTTGTTGCAAATGATGAAAAGTTGTTGCAAATGATAAAAAGTTGTATGGTGTGATAAATGTTTCATTCGAAATTCTTTTTCTTTTCTTCACTTTTATTTAGCCTAAACAAGGTGTATTGCCGCTTGGGTATAAGGGGCTACTATTTGGCACCACACGTACAGAGACACTATGTAAGGAGTTGAGCAGCGAGATATCTGTATGCATTACATTGAAATTTCAACATGTTAATATAGTCAGGGAAGCAGGAAACAGAGACGGAATTCCAAATTTTAGCAGCTTGAGGGAAGAAACTATTAAAGTAAAAGGCTTTTACAGGTCCCAGGGACATCTACAGTGAAGGAGTGAGATTTTGCTGCTTGTTGGGTTAGTTGGGGATGTTTACATTGAGGGGGCACAAGTGTTACAAGTTCGTCAGTGTTGTACATTCCATTACAGTACATGGTGATGGGGCAGGGGCATGAGCTTGGTTGATAGTGTGGAACCTATGAGGTTGGAGACTCTTTTTGGACTCTGTCTAAGAAGGAGTGACTATTAATAAATGCAGCAGCCCCAATACTCCATGTATGTATGGGTGAATGGTGACTTTGTAGAGATACAGGATCTGATCAGATGTGATTAGACTTCTAGTACAGTAGAGAAGACCAATCTTCTTTGCAGCAGCCTTGGCAATGTCTTCAATATTTGTTCGATTCATGTTGTCTATAACTGTTAAACTAAGGAGTTTGAGTGATGAGCTACCAGGTAGAGTGTTATTAGTAGGACTATGACAACAGCATATTCTTATCATTGTTTTGACTCTCGAGTACATATCCAACACAGTTAATCAACCGAGAACCACATCACTCTATATAAAAGCATATAAGATATCAACAGATACACACTCGAGAGTCAAAACAATGAAAAGAATATGCTGTTGTCCTAGCCCTGGTTATTAATCATGGCAATCAGTGGTTGAGAAGACTTCCTGTAATTGTTAAAGGAAAGAAGTTCAGTCTTAGTAGCATTAAACGTTATTATCCATTTTCGGCTCCATTCCACTACAGATGGGAGGTCATTTTCTAAAGGTTTTAACCGTTGTTTTGGATATGAATACATTAGTCCCCCCCCCCTATGTTTATTATAGAGCATGGAGTCGTCAGTAAAAATATTCACTCCCGGACACAAGTTTATCATGGAGGTCGTTTATGAATATTAAAAATAATAGAAGTTTTACGATTGATCCTTGCGGTACACTCACATTGATATCGTACATACAGTCATCAAGGACAACCTAGATTTTTCTCTTGTCTAAAAAGAATCTGATTATATTAAATATTCGTCCAGTAATTCCGTATGATTCAACTTTTTATAAGTCTTCAACATATACTGCTGCACGGTTTTCTGTAAATCTAATTTATAAAACTCGCTATGTCTGTCTGTCTGTCTTCATATTTTAAAACTCTATCTCTTTCGAAACTAAAAGTCACAGAGAGGCGCTAGGGGTCTCAAATGATTGAATTTTTTATGAACCATTCTTTTATGGGTCTTTAGCCGATTAAAATAGTTTTTAAGGGATTAAAAAGGGGGTAGAAATTGAAAAAATTGTTATATATTTTGTACATTAATCTTAGTTTATTTTTAATCAGTTCATATGCATGTCATGTTCATACAGTGGTAACGTCACCAGCTTTGAATGCTACAATTTTGCTTTCGGTTTCGAATCTAGCTGATGGCACATGAATACTTCTTTTTTACTTTTGAAATCACAACTCTATAATAATATATACGAAATCTGGACAAATTAACATATCATATTTAAATATTTAAGCGTATTTTACGACTGGGCAGAGCCCCCCCCCCCCCACTAGTCTCATTCATAAAACTCACTATGTTTGTCTGTCTGTCTCCATTTTTTCAAATTGTATCTCCTCCAAGATGGGAGGTCGCAGATCGGTGCAAGTCGGCTCAAACGATTGCATTTATTGTGGACCGTTTTTTATGGTCTTTACTCAGTTAAAATAGTTGATAAAGGGTCAAAATTGAAAGAAATGAGAACTTGGCAAGCATAAGTCAACAAACTGCTCTTCCACACATGTGCAAATATATATTCATCTGTATGTTAATTTTAGTTTATTTTAAGCTATTTCTTATCCAACTAACAATGGCTGATTCAATAACATCTCGTGCTGGAGTGCTATAAATTTTGAAATCATGGCTATCTATTGGTACAATATAATATGAAATAATAAATAGAAAAGTGACTCTATAATAATAAATACGAAATCTGTATAACTTGAATATATTTAAGCATATTTTACGACCGAGCAATGTTGTTTTTCATCAAACTCAACTGGACGTCCTGACTGGTCTTCATTTTCAAATAACGAAATTTTAATTTCTAAATATATTCCTTGAAAACTATTGGATGCTTATTTAGAATTAAACCTATGCTTAAAACAAATATACAGAAAAAAATCTTTAGAAAACTTTGTGATGTATATACCAGTCACCGAACGAAGATGTCATATTCCAAAAATCATATAAATTGATCAACTAGTTTTTGTTTTTTTTTACTAAGAAAATCAAATTTTATGACTAAGTGAGACATCGTATTTTGACATGCCATGTTTAATAAAAACCTAAGAGAGAGAGACAACTCAATTCGAACTATCGAGATCAAAACTAGTTTTTTAATGGATACAATTTACTATTTAAATCGCTAAACTCGTTAGAAAATCACTATGATATACGTACTTGTCATGGAACGAAGAAGTAATATTCCAAAAATCACGTCAATTGATCAAATATATATATTGATCAATTGACGTAATTTTTGGAATATGACATTTTCGTTCTATAATGATTTTTTTTTTTTTCTGCAGTTTAGTTTTTTAAAATGTGTTAAATTCTAAATAAGCACCAACTATTGTTTTAAGGGCTTTCAACAGTGACATTTCCAAAACTTAACACAATTTAGTTGCACTAAACATTCTCACTTAAAATTAAATTTCATAAATTGAAATCCGGACAGAACTTATGGGATGACCTAACAGAAAGTTTTATTCAAATCTCCTGAAATCTCCTGTCTTGATTAGTAGTGTTACCGAGTTTTAAGAGAGAAAAAGTGGGGAGGGGCGTGAAAAGAAAGAAAGAAAGAAAGGGAAAGAGTGAAACAAGAGGAGAAGAAAAAGCGGGAGTGGAGGGAGGGGTGAGAGAAGAAAGAGAAAAGGGAGAGAAAGAGTGTTGAAGGCCAGAAAAGCAATTTTCATTCCACCGCTTTCTGATAACGGAAATTGATTTTTCTTGTTTTTACAATTGTTAATTAGTTAAATTAAGCTTTTTTTTTTTAAAAAAATGCGATGTATTATAAAATGTATTATAAAACAAAATAATTACCCCCACCCTCTCTCTATAATGAATAAACATAGAAAAATAACAAATGCACTAAAAATCGAAACGGTAAAATTTATTTTAATGTACAAGAAAAGCCGCTAAATTAAATTTACAAAGAAATTGTTTATGAAATTTAACTAGCATTTCATTAAGTAAATGTAACCATTACGTACATCGATTTTAAATAAACCGTACTTGTACAGTTTAGTCAAGAATTTAAAAAATGAAAATATCGAGAAAAAAAAAGTTTATATTGTACGTATCTGTTTTGGACTGAAGGAAGATCTCCGAAGAAAATAATTCATTTAATTTGATCGAGTAGTTTTTATTTTACAACAGAAAAACACGTTTTTATGAGAGCGCGTTGGAATCAGCCATTATGAAATTTGTTGAACACGCTAAAGGGAGATAACTCCAGTTCAAAGCGCCGACACTCCCTCCCCATCTTTATTACTAGCTTTTCTTCCTAAAAATCGAACCTTTTGCTCGGTATCATAACAAATTGTTTTTTCGCTGTAAAATACTTGATGAAATTAAGTGTGGGGGGTGCGGTATGAGGGTTAGTATGATTATCATGGTTAAAGAGAAATAACTCATGTATATCTAACATGTGTCGGGGGGGTATTTATTTATTTGTCTTATTTTTTGTAAGTGTATTTAATTATTGATTTAAAAATGCATCTGTTTTAAAATAATCCTCGTAATAGTTGTCAATCACCTAACCGTAGCCCAAGAGGTAACCTCCTACTCCTCCTCCTTATTAACATTAACGATGTTGCTGAACGACCACTGTCAGGGAAAGAAATCTGATATAGACTCAAGAGAAGAGACAATAGACGTCGGTTGCGACGGTTGACTACTATATTTCCGTTTCAATAAATATTTCATAGTGTTCACACGTGTCCGCTGTTTATCATACAAATCCACCACAAACCTAATATAAAATGGTGTCAAAATTAACTTACGAACTTTCAATATTCACAGAAGTAAATTACAAAAAAAAAGGTACTCTTTGTACCCTTAGCCGAAGTATCTGTTCCGGCAGATGCTGCAAGCAAAGACCATTGCCCTTGTGGCAATGAGTTTCTGGTCCATGTAGGGACAACCCTATATACCAAGAGACGCTCACTATCCAGTTCCCATTTCCCATCTCTCGGGAGCTGGTTCCCCCCTCTCCACATAAAAAATCCGCCTCATGCCTAATTTGCTCTCGTGAGGAAGCAAATAAATACAACCCTTTGTCTCAACACTGCCAACAGAAAAATATTTTATTTATTTTATTGTATAAGCTACAGAGTGGCACAAAAGCTACGGCTGTCGGCTTTAGCACTGTGCTACTTGACCGCAGATTACTGTGCAACGGTACGGGCTCATTACACTCATGCTGCAAACGTCAACATCGAGCTCAACAAGAGATGCAGGATGGTTATCAGCAACCTGAAGTTGCCCAACCTGTCATCTGGTTACAAGCTGTTTGGAATGGCTTTTCCACAGAATTGTCAAGAAGCAGTAGCAAAGGCAGAGCATGACAAGCAGAGCACCGACAATCACCATCTCCTATATGCACATCAAGAGGAACCGCAGAGAACAGCATCCCGCAAGAGGTGTGCCACCGTTACAGGCCTTGAACAAACAGCACCAGCATCCTTCCATCTGCATTAGTGGAATGAGTCTGTCAAAGATGACACTAACAAAGTTCTTCTGATACTGAAAGAAAATCTCCCAGCAGATTCTAAACTCACTCAATAAAAGTGGGTATCACCCAACCTGGTTCAAGCGAAGGCTGCCAAAACAAGGGCAACCTGCACAAGTGGGGCTATGTATAAAATTCCTGGTCTCTCTGCGACACTAATGTGCAGACCATTGCAAACATCCTCACAGACTGTTTCTTAATTGAAGGATGCCTCGGATACTATACGACAATGGATCTCAAGATGAAGCGGAACGCTATGATGCCTACATAAACTGTGAATCAAAATGTAGTTGCAGATATGAACCAAGTTTCAAGTTCAATTCCATGGACAGAATTAATTTTAAACGTATTTAAATTCCTTATATTATCTCACTGATAAACTAGATTCAATTTAATATTTCATTTTATGTTGTTTCAAGATCAACAATGACTCAAATGCCAATATATACACTAAAGCTAATACAAAACTTTCTCACTAATATGGAGCGCGACTTGTGTTTTTTATACACTTGTGATAACATGTGTCTCCTGCCTGACAGCAAATGTCAACCCTAACATTGTATGGTGTGGATTTCTTCTTTTTTTTTTTTTTTACCTTCTTTTCTTATGGCCGTGCTATTGGTGACTGTCGAGAGGGTTACACAGGTTCACAAGTATATAAAAATGAAATAAAACAATTCAAAGGAAGATACAGACTCCGACACATATTACAAATACCAGTTGCACTCTGGGTAAGTGTGTGACACCATCGACTCTCTACACATTGTTGAGGCCGAGTTTGTCAATTAATGCCAGCTCATCCAGATGTCCAAAGCTCCTGACCTGGTCCAGGTCACAATCTGCTTTCAACTGTTTCCAGGTCATAACTTATCAAGCAGACACTGTACTCAACTAGACTGTAATAAAATTGTTGCAAACTTTCCCAACTGTCATAAAACTCATTGCCACAAAATCTTTTGGACACTCCCAAAACTACCTTTGAAAATATATTTCCTTCTCTTGTCATATTTCATTTTTCGTTTATTTTATTTATTTATTTTTTTTTTTTTTGCTTTCTAACACTTAGGGGCGGGTGGGGAGGGGCAATGTCGATAGTATCACACCCTTGTCAATAATAAAATCAATAACAAACCCTTCAAATGTAGCAGCGTCAACGGAAGACCACAAGAGATCAAAATACGCCAGTCTTCTTGATGGATTTGTGTTCTGATCACTATGGAGACAATTCGAGCGATTGTTTCCGTTGTGTGGGATTTCCCCAACCTAGGATCTACGGACGAAGTATGGAATACAGACGCCAACTTCAATGCGAAAAAAGCAAAATAAACAACAAAAAAAGGACGTATATCGGTCGACATCGGTTTACCTTAACCAGCACACTCACAACAAGAGTGTGTGTTTTTTTTATATTTTTACACAACTTTAATTAAAGTTTGGGTTGATACTTTTATTAAAAATAATAAAAACGAGTTATATTCACAGCCAAGATTGATTTTTATGTAAAGTGCGTTTGTATATTTAGCAAACATTTTAATTTTCGAACGGATTTTCACGAATTGATATTTTATTATAAATAATAATAATAATAATAATGTTATATTATTTATTATAAACATATCATTATTAAAATATTTATATTATTATTGTAAATATGAAAACACACTCCGTGTCACGAAAATCTGCTAAAAAATGTGTAAATATATTAATGCACTGTACATAAAAATCAATCTTGTTTTTTTTTTCTTATTTTACATAGGAGTCACCACTTATCAAGGCCCAGAGGCCGTTCGAGGATAAGGGTTATAGAGTGTAACGTAGTCAATGAGAGAATATTGTAGTAATCGTTAGTAATGGAAATTTGGTAAATTGGATTACTTAAGGGGGCGGTTCATCAAGAATTTGTTTATGTTAGACTTGAAGACGACCAAGTTGTAGTCAGCTGGGAAGCAGACAAACGGAAGAGAGTTCCACAGGCGTGCACTTCTAAGAAAGAAGCTTTGTTCGTGGAATCTACATTTTGATTTAGGCACAGATAAAGAGTGGGGAAAATTATTGAAAGTGGTTTCAGCTGGACGGGTGTTTTTCATGAAAGACTGGCGGGGTGGGAGAGACCAGAGATTGGAGCTCAGATGAGCACTTACCATGGAAATAACAATAAAACAAAGACAGGCTTGCAACGTCTCTTCTGTGGGAAAGAGGTTGCAGGGAAGAGAAAAGGACATCCCCCCACTAAGCTACGAAATCTATTTTGAATTCTGTCAAGCTAGGATAAGCTGCTTCTAGCAGCTCCTGCCCAAATGTGGCAACAGTATTCTATCCTTAGACGTATTTGGCTTTTATACAGGTGGAAAATTGCATGAGGAGTGAGATATTTACTGGAGCGAGAGAAGAATCCCACCATTTTTCCAGCAACTGCACATAAATAATAGTACTCGTTTTTAAGAATCAGTCATATGCACTTAACTCTTTCATATCTCATGAATGGAGTAAAACCTCCAACATTACCATTGTAAAATTACTTGTTGCTTGTAAAGATCTCCAACAACAAAAGCAATATCAATAAAAAAATATAGCAACAACAATAATATTTTATTGTTATTGTTGTTATTCCAAGCCACTTAATTGGAGTTGGATCTTTTTTTTTTTTTTTTCAAAGCCTGCCATGGGTTAGAAACTTGGTTTTATTAGTGCTTTAGAGGCCTTTGAGTGGTATTTTTTTCATGGTTCACTTACAAATATATTTTATCTTCTGGGGGGAGCGGTTAGAAATGTGCTTTTCATAGTGCTTTGGGAGGTCTTCTTAATTTTATTTAGTGCTTTCAGTAGCGCTCTGGCGGCCTTAGGAGTTTGTTTTTTTTCACTGCTCACTTATAAAATTTTTTTTTAGTCATTATATTATGCTTGAAAGTGATAAGCTTGTGAAAACATTAATACGTAGATATGTATCATGTCGAATTTAGTATAAATTCAAAAAATTATGGAAAATTATCAAGTAGAAAAATGGTTACAAAAAAATTAGGTGCTTGTGTACATTGGTGATGTTTGAAAGCAATGTATTACAAGTAAAAACATTATTACATACGTACATGTCAAAGGCAAGGTAAGTTATTTTTCTACTTACGTAGATAAGTTTTTTGTGTTTTAAAATATTTTAAAGTGTTTTTTCTTACAAATAAAAATAGTGTACAACACATTACTGTTACCAAAGGCAATATATGTTACTTTTAAAGAAAAAAAAATATGGTATTTGCACAGAAAAAAACAAAACAAAGAAAATCTTATCCGTGATGGAAAGAAAAAATCGCACAACAAAAATCATGTAAAATCTTTGAGTAGTTTTATTTTTTTTACTAAGAAATATGGGATTAGTAGTGCACTGGAGGCCTCATAGGTATTTTTTACACAGATTACTTAAAATAATAATAGGAGATAAAAATTTAGTTTTAGTAGTGCCTTGGGTGCATCCTTAATTTTATTTAGTACTTTCAGTAGAGCTCTGGAGGCCTCCTGAGCTTTATTTTTTCCATTAATCACTTTTTAAAAAAATTGTCTTCGGGAGAAGGGGGGTAAAAGCTTTGATTTAGTTGTACTCTGGAGGCTTTCTTAATTTTATTTAATGCAGTCAGTAGAGCTCTGGAGGCCTCTTAACTTTTTTTTTTTTCTTCACTGCGCACTTATGAAATTGATTTTATTTTATTAATATATTTTGGTTAAAATCGGTAAGTAAACTTGGTTTTAAAACAAATGAGTTTCAGGATAATGAGAGATAAAGAAAAATAGGTTTTAAAAGAAATGTGTTAAGCATAACTTTTTTTCAATATAAATTTCAAAACAAAATAAATATCTGTTTATTTTGTAATAATGCGTTGTTTTGGCTTCAAACGTATCTAATAAGTATTTTTTTTTTATTCAAACTCAACCAGCGCTTCTATCAAGGAACACAAACCCTAACAGCTTTTTTTTATATTGCTTTATTATTTATGGCCTTAGTCAACAATCTCAAATAAACTCTCAAGCAATAAATTATTAATATAGGAGTACACTCTGTAAATAATATATATTACATAAAATAGTGCTAACTTCCATAGATGTAATATGTGCATGAAATAATGCAGCAGGCCACTTTGAACGCTGAATCAAAATGTGCTCAATGCTCTAAATAGTGCTAGTATGCGTAAAATATAATTTTACTCATATTAAGTTTTATGTTAAATCGAACAGTGCTCAATATTGTAGATAGAATGTATATGAGAGCTGAGAGAGAAGGAAAATCGAGAAACAAAAGAGAAATAGAAGTAAAGAAGAGAGAGGGGGGAAGACAGAAGAATCGATTTACTCGTACACGCTTTTCTGTTTAACTTTTTTATGCTTCAAATCATGTTTTAATCATTCTTTTTTTTTTTTTTTACAAATAACTTTAGCTTTTCATCTGAATAGAATATTGAAACAAAAATAAGTTAAACTTGTTACAGGCATGCAAAAGCAGATTAATTTTTTTTTTAATTTAATTGGTTGGTTGTTCGGTTTATTGGCCTATCAACAGCTGCATAGCCATTTAAGGCCAAATAAGTGGGTTTATTTTTTTTATTATTGGGGTTTGTCTTAGTAGAGTAGGTATTCCTTATTTTTCCAGTATGTCGAGGTGAGTTTGGAGGAAGTTTTGTAAAGGATTTGGGTTGAAATTTTTTTTTTTTTTTTTAGCTAGATTTATATTTTGGAAAAGAGATTTACCTCTTTCAAGTAATTTAGAATTTTTTTTTTTAATTTATATTTTCAAAGAGATCTTTAATGTTGTTAGTGCTGTAATGTTTTTGGTGTAAGGGAGCTAAGTCGATGCAGTTTATGAGAAAATGTTTAACTATGTAGTTTTCTTGGCAAGGTAAGCATTCAGGTGGGTTTTTTCCTTTTAATAGAAATGAATGAGTGATATTTGTGCGCCTTGTTCTTATTCTTGTAATCACCTTTTCTTTCTGGTTTAGTTTGGATTTGGGACTCCATTCTCCAAGTGTGAGTTTCATTTCTTGTAGCTTGTTTTTTTTGTTTTGTTTTTTTAAATTTAAATTAAAAAATTAGATAAAATATAATCTTAAAAAATGAGATACAAGTAAGAAAAACATTCCTTGCAAGGCATGAAAATGGTTAAACAATGTGATTTTATATATATATATAACTTGAAAAAATTAAGGTACGGAACTTAATTTGAAATTTATCAATTTTTATAATGCTCTTTCATAAACCTTGCAAAGCAAGATATAAAAATTTAATTTAAATTGAATATAAAAATTACCTTTGATTTATTTTATCTTAAGTATATTTTGCTGTATTATTTTAAAAAAAGATTTTAGTTGAAAATTATATATCTCTATCATTAATTACCAAACAATAAATAAATTAAATGTTTTTTAAGGTACAAACCATATCTAAGAACACTCCCAAACACATAAAGTACTTTTGTGTTAAATTTAAAAAAAAACAAAAAAAAACGGCCCAACCGTTTTGGAGTCCATAAGGAATAAACTCACACACACACACACACACACACACACACACACACACACACACACACACACACAAAGTACCTTTTGTATCTTATAATATGTGAGTTTCAAAGATTTGTTCTTTTAACTGATTTAGTTTTGTTTGGTTAAAATCAAGTTTCGTCCATCTTTGTTTACGTTCTTTGTCAGATGATCTGATTTGATATATAAATCACTTCTGATTAATGTTTACCAGTTTTAAAATATGCAAACGAACATGGCTGTTTTTCCAAATATTTTAATTGCTATCAAACAATCAAAATTGACTTTTCTAGGGCATTCATACAGGATGGAACAATAAAATTGTCGTCCAAGGAAAGATGACATGATTCCATTTCCGTTTAATAAAAACCGGTTTTCTTTTTTTGTTGCAGACTATCTACTAGTTGGCCAGTTGTGTACAAATCCCAAGAGTGACAGGAAACTTTTATCATGCCTGAAAGCGACACAATCTTCAACAAGTGAGATCGGAGATGTGCCACTGCATAACTTATGCTCTCTACTGATCTAACTTATGACAACAGGACCATTGCCAGCATCCTCAAAATGCATCGCTGGATTGCCACGAATAACAGGGACGTGCTCAGGACGATGAAAAAAAAGTTTCTTGCCACGGTTATGATCTTTGGTGTGGTTTCAAGTGAGGGCCACATCATGCCACCTCGCATCTTCGAAGTTGTCTTGAAAGTCAACACCAAGGTGTACCTGGATGTGCTGAAGTGTGTGATGATTCCTTAGTGCAATCAGGTGGCTGCTGGCAGAACCTGCGTGTGACAGCAAGACTCAGTACTGGTCCACAAGTCCAAAGAGATCCAGGCTTGGCTTCAGAAGGAATGCTACGACTTTGTACCCTTCTCTCACTGACCCCGCCTCCTCCACCGACCTGGACACACGGGACTACTTCGTTTGGTCATACGTCGAGAACATCAACAAAAAATGACCTCCCACAATACTAAAGCCAGCCTGATCACCGTCATCTGATGAGTATTCGCCAAGCTCCCACCGGCACTTGTAGAAAAGAGATGTTCTGGATCCGTATGGAGGTGGTGATTGAGGCTGAAGGCGGCTACACTGAATAGATGTCAGCTCTACTACATCAAATCAAGCTACCTGAATTGATTTGTTTTTTTAATAAAAGTTTTAAAATAAAGCCATAGTGTTATTTTCTTTAGGGCGACAATTTTTATCATTCCACCCTGTAGCATATCAAATCAGATTGGTTGGTTTTTGTTTTACGGCATATCAACCCTTTTCGGGTTATTTAATGCCGAATCCAAAGATTTAAGAAAAATTTTTTTAATTGAATATATTTGTTGTTTTCACGTCGGTTTCTATTTAACCCATAGTTGGAACCCTAACAGGTACTACCACTCTGGGTCAGAGTGGACCTGGAAGCAATGGTAATTAAAGGGTGGCTCCACACTCCCCAAAGCCCACAAGCTGGGGCCTCACCACTGGATATAGTTTAAGGTCATATCCAGGACCCCCATTTAGGGACTTGACTTTTACCCTCTGCAGGGGGGCAGTCGGCATATTCTAGTGCCCCACCGACAGGGCCATCAGATGAATTGAAAAAGCGTGTAAACAAATAGGGGCGAAACTTGACTTTAACCTTTTGTTTTGTTTATAGGGTCATGTGGTGTTCTGTAAATGGAGCTGATGTTCATCAGTTTGTGACTTTGAACTCTCAGCAACACAACACAAACTCATAAACATCAGCTTCATTTACAAAGCACCACATGGCCCTATAAACAAAGCAGATCCAAATCAATTAAAATAACAAAAACTAACAAACTTTCTTTCCTAGAACAATCGTCCGATGAAACAAGATTCCACAAGTCTGCTTTCTAACCGACTACAGCATGCTCGTCTTCAAGTCTAATCTAAACAAATACTTGTTGAGCAGTCCTCTTGAATAATTAATTCCTTTTAAGTAATCTTCTGCCCATCTCACCTTCAATTCTCTCCTGTTGCCGATCGACGATCTCTTTAGTCTTTATTCTCGAGTGAACCCCCCCCCGGTCCTTGATAAGTGGTGACCCTTTAGTAAAAAAAAAAAAAAAAAAAATTTATAGGACTTATTAGGTTAGCCTAGCAATTGCTAAATTAATCTGTTTACCTTGTATATTTTAACATAAACCTTCTTCGCTATTCTTAATAATGGTCGGAGTTGTCCCCCTTTATTATTGTCTCTGTTACTCGTGTTTTTTTTTTGTTTTTTTTTTTTTTTTAGTTGTTTAATTCTCTCCCACTGAAAGAATTTAGACACCAGGGCCGGAAAGTGGGATTGAGAAGTCAGCACTCCTGAGGAAGGGCGCTCTGACCTGCAAAAAGTGCCTCTGGCAGGGGCGCCTCAAGTGATTAGCAATAAACTAACCCCTTCGCAAAGCCTGGGAGAATGGACCTCCTGGAACTCCTCCTACTGCAAAATCAACAAGGACCAGGTCATTACAGGAATGGTCTAATCTAGGCACCGCCAAAACTGGGGGGGGGGGGAGGGCAGGTCAGTACTTTTTGACGGACCGTCTTTTTAAAAATCTACCAAAAATCAGGTAATTATCCGATCAATACGAAATTTTCAGCGATTATTAGGAGAAGAATGAACTTTATAACAGTGTACTTATTTTTCATAAACGATATTTATATATATATATATATACTTTTTTTTTTGCTTACAACTCTCTCCCCCCCCCCCTTGTTTTGAGGGGGTACAAATATGCTTAAAATAATCATCTGAAACTGAACAAAACATTTTGTGTTGTTGTAAGGGATAGAATTATAGATTAAAAAAAAAAAAAAAAAAAAATTGTTTGCATACCTTATTTTGACGTCTGAATATCAGAACTTCGATTGTGCTTAATTATCCCGCTTTTGAGTTTTGAAGTGTGAAATTCGGTGAATATGTTATGTAAAATAATTAATTTAAGTTAAGCAAAACAAAAAAAAATTTTTTTTAATATTTATACGAAAAAAGCCATTTTAAAATTTTTGATAAATAAATTAACAATTTTTTTTTAGCGAGCCGAATAATGCATGACCATTATTAAACAGGGCATGCTTTGAATAATCGATACAAAAAAAAAAATTCGATATATATTGTGCCCTTTGTGTTAAAAATAGCATCATTTTTTTCGATCCTATTTGAAAACGTTTGCCGCCTTTCGACTACGGTGGACCAAACGCGCTGAAATAATTTTTTTTCATTCTGCTTTAAATTGCCCCCCGCCCCATTTTGGGGAGCCTGGCCCCCACACACATACACATTAAAAACCAAACTCATACAAATGGTCACCCATCTGGTACTGGCCAGCCTCAGCTTAATAATACATTGAAATTTTCGTTACTGAAAAATAAGTTTTTTTGGCCTGTTTGGTCTTCCATAGTTTTCTTCTTATAAAACGCAAACGTAAACAGAGTCGATCTAGACTCTACATTGACGCGAAATATCTAGTTACCTATATGAATAAGTGGAATTATTTGAAATTCAGGTACTTATATTATAATATTTTTGCATATTCTCTTATAAAATCATCCTAAATCTTAGTTAGACAATAAATAAATAAATTAATTATTTCAAAAACCTTTTTTTTTAAATATTTAAGTACGTTTTTTGTGCAAGACAAAAAATGTCAATTGTTAACTTTTTGCGAAAATTTAACATTTAAAATTTAATTAAAAATAGTAGAAAAAGTTTTACATTATTCTGTTTTCTATATGATAAAATTCAGGGTTTTATCTTTCTGGAAAAAAAAAAGTTACTCAGAAATAATGGATTTTAATAAATGTAATTTAGTTTTAAAAAACAACAACAACTTGATTTTGCGGCCATTTTTGGCGGTGCCTAGTCTAATCTCTGTTGAATTTGGGGGCCTAGGATAAAAATCCCTAGCCTAGTGTTATGATACCAGATGGTTTTAAAAGTGACAACAATATATGGCACTGTCAGTCAATTATCAAGAAAGACCAAGACTGAGAAAATCTCATTAATAACAATGATCTTTATATTTAATTTATTTCGTGAAAAAGAAAATTACAATCAAAATAATTCAATGTAAAATTAAAATAAATCAAAAGCAAAATTCAAATTTACAAAACAAATGATCTTTGCTCTTGAAATAAAACGAATTCGGTGATCCAAACATAATCCAGCATAGATTTTATTTTAAATTTATTTCAATGCAAGAAAACAAATATTTTATTTAAAGAAAAAGACTTAGAAAATCTAATTAATATTTTATTAAATTAATTTTATTTAATATTTTATTAATATTTTATTTAATAAAAAAAAAAGACTGAGAAAATCTCATTAATAACAATGATCTTTACTCTTGAAATATTATAAAACGAATTCGGTAATCACAAACACAATCCAGCAGAGATTTTATTACAATTTATTTCAATGCAAGAAAACAAATATTTTATTTAATAAAAAATAAATTCAATAATACAAAGATATAAGTTCTGAGCTTTTTAGTAGAATTCCGCTCCCTTTTTTTTTTTTTTTTTTTTTAATCTAGAAACAGTGGATTCCCATTTAAATCGTTAGTTTTCCATGGGTATGAATTCTTCATTTTTTTTTTTTTTTTTTTTTTTGGTTTGAAATCTTTTTTTTTTTTTAAACAAGAAAAAGCTGATTCTATCAAATTTCGAAAGTCTTACCTCTTTATTTTTTTTTTGTCACGATTTAGCTGGATTTGATTTCATTCTTTCTAATTTCTTAACAAGGAAGTCACCATTTATCAAAGCCCAAAAGCCACTCAAGGATAAGGGTTAATAAATATAAGATGGTAGTGTAGTAATTGTTAATAGTGTAAATTGGGTAGAATTTGATTATTTAAAGGGGACGGCTCAACAAGAACTTGTTTACATTGTACTTGAAGGCTACCATATTGTAGTCGGTCAGGAAACAGTTCAGTGGAACAGTGTTCCACAGGCAGGCAGGTCTAGGAAAGAAGATTCGTTCATGGAAGCTGCATTTAGATTTAGGCACTAGAGAGTGGGAAGAATTATTTATAGTGATTGCAGCTAGTCTAGTGTTTTTTGTTAAAGTTTGGCAAGATTGGAGCTCAGACGAAGACTTGCCATGAAAATAACAGTAGAGCAGAGACAGGCTTGCAACGTCTCTTTTGTGGAAAAGAGGTTGCAAGGAAGAGAAAAGGGCATCACCTACTAGGTTTCAATGCCAATTTTGCGCTCTATCAAGGCAGGATAGGCACGTCGAGTAGCTCCTGCCCAGTTCTTTTCCTTCCTTTTTCTCTCTGTCTCTCTAAATTTTTTTTTTCTTGTTTTTACATAGGTGTCACCACTTATCAAGGCCTATAGGCCACTCGAGGATAAGGGTTAAAGAGTGTACATTATCAGAATCATAGTAATCGTGAGTAGTGGAAATTCGGTAAATTTGTTAACTTAAGTCGAACGGCTCATCAAGAACTTGTTTGTGAGAAAGAGGTTGCAGGGAAGAGAAAAAGGCATCCCCTATTAGGTAACAAAGTCTATTTTGAACTTTATCACGGCAGGATAAGGTTTTCCTAGCAGCTCCTGCCCAGATGTGGCAACAGTACTCCATTCCTAGATGTACCTGGCTCTTATATAGGTAGAGAATTGCATCAGCAATGAGATATCTACTGGATCGATAGAAGGATCCCACCATTATTCCAGTGATCTTGGCAACGGATTTGATGTACGTGTTCCATTTCAGATCGGGAGTAAAGGTCAAGACCAGAAGCTTGTCAAAACATGAGGCCTCGCAAGACGAGAGCCATTCATTTCAATTGATGCCAGATGGGGATCAGAGCATTGATGATGTAAAGATATTGTTCAATGTGTACATGAAATACTTTGAGAAAATGACATTAGGTTCAACTCCGCTAAAGCCAACAATGTGGCTACAATATGTAGATGAAGCATTCATACTCTGGCCTCACCATAAAGGTGTTTAAACATGTAAACTCTATTCGTTCATCTATACAATACATGATGAAAAAACATAATAACAGGTACTTTAAATAAGTTCCCAGACTTTTTTCGTATGGGCACTTTTATTAATAGTACACACATGAAACTCTAGTCCCCTTCGAAGTAATCTCCCCCGGCTGCAATGCACTTGTACCATTCCAACAACTTCTGGAAGACCCCATGGAAGTCCTCTTGTGGGAGCATGTTAATGACTCTTGTCACAGCCTCTTTTGTCTCCTCAGTTGTCTCATAACAACAGCCTCTAAGGTTTTCCTTGAGCTTAGGGAATAACCAAAAGTCACAAGAAGCAAGGCCTGAACAATAGGGAGGGTGAGGAACTGTCTCAATGCCAATCTTGGTCAAATAGTCTGTGACAAGAATGGAGTTGTGGACTGGTGCATTTACGCAAATCTTCTGCATCTTCAGTTCCTCAGGAATAATTGTGTGTGCAGTTCCCACACTGACATCAAACTGTGCACTTATTGTCTCTAAAGACACACAACGGCCCTTATCCATGAAATTCTTTACTTGGCCAACCAACTCTGGTGTTCTGACTTCCTTACTCCTCCCAACCTCTCATCATCCCTCACAGACTCACTGCTTTCCTTGAATCTCTTATGCCACTCAAAAACTGATGCTTGATTCATGCAACATGGTCCAAAAGCAGTCTGAAGCATTCCATACGTTTTTGTGGCATTTTTCCAAGTTTAAAACAGAATTTTATTGCATATAATTCTTTAAAGTGCCCTTATGTCCAGATTGCATTTTTGAAATTTATCAACTGTGACAATCAGGCTTTAGTAAGGTGTATTCCAATTCATGTTGTAGCTGTTCATTTGAACCTGAAATCATAAAAATTAGTCAGTCATCTCATAAGATGCATGGCAATAAGATATTGAATTTTCAAGAGTCTACAACAGTTTTAAATGCCTGTACAAAATAAGTCTGGAAATTTATTGAAAGCACCTCATATATATAAATATTGCAATCATTTTCGCATTACCTGAGTGTATGCAGCCATAAATTTCAGCGATTCTATTTATAAACATGCAACTGAAGCAGAATGGAGACCAATTTCACACACAATAAAAATTAGGTGGGAGGGGAGGGGGTAGATATTTACTTGCTACCCACCACAGCAAGATGTGACACAAGGTTGGAAGGTGGGGGTGTTCAAGTCAGCGCTCCTAAAGGAGGAGCTCTTTGACCTAGCAAAAATTGCCTGGACAACCCCATCAACATTTCCTGATAGTGGCGCCTCAGGCAGTAAGCAATAAACTTACCCCTCCCCCCAAAAAAAGCCTGGAAGGGTGGCTCTCCTAGGTACTACCCAGGTGTCGTACCTCAGTGCGACAGGTAATGAGCTAATTTGTGCTTGTTGGGCTGATTGTCAAGAACAGATTCTTGACTGATATTTCTACCAAAGTCTCTAAGCAACTAAAGCAGCAAGGAGACTCATCCTTCAACTTTAAAAATAATGGGAAGGTATGCCACCATAAATTTGGGTGATTCTATTTATAACTATGTTTGATAGGAATGAACTAATCAAATGTGAGAACAGATTTATAAAATAACTGAATCTTATTGAATTCTCTAGTAGTTACCGTTTTGTGTCAAAACGTTTGTGCTGATGGTAACGGAATTAAATATTTGCCTTGGAAAGCTTATCAAACCGAATTTATGCTTGGAACGACATTTTATTTTATTTTTTTTTCAAAAATACGTTTACACTCAAGAGTAACTTTGCCAGATTTTTGCTTACCAACATTGATACAAGGTGTCTTCAATAAGTTTCCAGACTTTTCTGTAGAGATATTTAAAATTGTCACAGACTCCTGCAAATTCAGTATGTTGCTGCTATAAATATAATTAGATGACTGACTAATTTTTATGATTTCAGGTTCAAATGAACAGCTACAACAGGAATTGGAATACACCCTACTAAAGCCTGATTGTCACAGTTGGTAAATTTTAAAAATGCAATCTGGACATAAGGATATTTTAGAAGAACGATATGCAATAAAATTCTGTTTTAAACCTGGAAAAAATACCACAGAAACGTATGGAATGCTTCAGACTGCTTTTGGACCATGTTGCATGAATTGAGCATCAGTTTTTGAGTGGCATAAGAGATTCAAGGAAGGCAAGGAGTCTGTGAGGGATGATGAGAGGTGTGGGGGGGGAGTAAGGAAGTCAGAACATCAGAGTTGATTCGCCAAATAAAGAACTTCATGGATAAGTGTTCATTTGAACCTGAAATCATAAAAATTGGTCAGTCATCTCATAAGATGTATAGCAATAACATACTTAAGTTTCAAGAGTCTACAACAATTTTAAATGGCTGCACAAAAAAAGTCTGGAAACTTATTGAAGGCACCTCGTAGATTTGCTGATAACTCACACTGATCAGACGTTTAGATTATCTGTATATCAAAAGATAACTTTCACTAGAAATTAGTGTTGGGACGATTAATCAGTATCAGGAATCGGAAAAATCAGAAGATTTGACGGTATCAGAATCAAAAAAAATTTATGCCTATTTTCCGATGCCAAAGCGATTCTTTTAATTGTCTTTCTTTTATCTGATTTTGTTTAAAACAAAACCTTCTATTGCTGGTAATAACGATAAAATAGTAAATATTTATTGATTTTAAACTATCAGTAAAGCTAAAATCGAGAGAGCATCCCCCACAAGTGTATTTTTACGTTTAGGAAAATATCTGCACATTTCACATGTATTTTTACGGTGACTGGTGAAAAATAAATCTATAGTTAAATATTTAGAGATTTGGAAAGAATCGGAATCGGTAATTGTATTGGAATTGGGAATTTAGTACGGAATCAGTAATTGTATTGGAATCGGGAATAATATTGAATTGTCCTATTACTACTAGAAATATATAAAATTTCAACTCCCATCATTCATATAAGTTTAAGAAAGGAATCATGCGTTGCCTACAATATTGAGCAAAAATAATATGTGCGAACAGCAATACATATCAAGAGGATATGAATAGCTCAAGAGAAACCCTACACCAAAACAACTAACCACTATCCAGAAAGCACGACATCAGCTCCAAGTAATCTGGACCAAACACCAAAAGACACCACCTGAAAACTCACCACAGTTTGTATAGCATCTATGAAGCGCTTATCAGAAAAAATTCAAAGAATATATAATCCATATAACATCAGGACAGTATTCAGGAGCAACTCAATTCTTTGAAAGCATCTTGTGTGAGTTGAGTCCCTTACAGAAAAAAAATCATGACTAAGAACTGTGTGTATGAGATTCCATGTAAATGCAGAAAAATATACCAAAAGTGTTGCTCACTAAAAGTAAGGTGAGAAGAACACCAGAAAGCAGTAATATGTGGAGATATTGAAAAGTCGAGTACGACTGACCATATGTTGGGGAAAAGGGAAACCATTCACCCATATGGAATGAAGTAAAAATTATAGATCGAGAAGAACGGTGGAGAGTAAGATGACTTAAAGAAGCAGAGCATGTGCAGACCTAGTATAGAATTTAATACCATATGGAAACCATTAATTGTAAATAATAAATAACGGCGCAACGAAGAAAATTTTATCCTACAAGAATGTAAAAATCCTGAGAAGAAATGCTGACTCCAGCACACAGCAACCACCAAACACATACAATTCTGCGGGCATTCAATGACCAACAGAAAGCATCATCTGAAATAATATACAAATAAAACTTTGGAAATATAGAAAACAATATAAAAATTATTATAATAGCTCTCTCTCTCTCTCTCTCTATATATATATATATATATATATATATATATATATATATATATATATATATATATATATATATATATATATAGTGTTATAATGGAATAATTCCAGGAGGAAATCCGGGTATGAGAGCTCAATGTGGTAAACAGAGCAATAACATGAAAATATAGCACGGAAATTACATAATTGTCGATGCAATAATTTATTTCAACCTTATGATATTTTCAAGCATCTAAACTAGACAATTACATTTTTGATACTCAAAAATTTGAGTATCAAAAATGTAATTGTCTAGTTTAGATGCTTGAAAATACCATAAGGTTGAAATAAATTATTGCATCGACAATTATGTAATTTCCGTGTTATATTTTTATATATATATTTCAACCTTATATATATAAAATGAAAATCACAATTGAATTTACCAAAATGATCCAAGATGGTAAAATTAAAGTAAATTATAAATATTAAAGAATTAATATTTATAAAATTATCTCAGCCAGATATAAAAGCTCGATAAAACCAAATAGGAAATAGAGCTTATAATATGAGCAAACAGTTAATAAAATATGTTAAAAAACACTTTGAAATGAGTTAAAAACATATTTAATCTGAAAAGGAAACACTAGATAAATGGATAGTCCTTAATCCGCGGAGTTTCGAAGAAATACTTTCCTTCTCATCAGAGGGTAGGAATTAGCAAAATGCGGGATCGGATTTTGCATGCAGAAGTATTTGATGAAACAACAAGTAAGTTAAAGATCTTACTTGAAAACAAAAAAAAGTTAAGCAGAGGGAATATGGTAAAGAAAAAGGAGATTACACACGAATGGATATATATATATATATATATATATATATATATATATATACTAACGGGGGCAGGGGGACTTTGACCTGTCGTAAAATAGGCTTAATTACAATATTTTAATTTGTCCAGATTTTGTATATATTATTATAGAGTTGTGATTTCCAAAGTAAAAAAAAAAAAGAATTTGGGTGTCATCGGCTAGAATCAAAACCGAAAGCAAAACTGTAGAATTCAAAGCTGGTGACGTTACCACTGTACCAATGTGACACACACATATGAACTGATTAAAAATTAAAAATAAACAAAGAAGAATGTACAAAATGTATAACGATTATTTTCGATATTGACTCCTTAAAACCTATTTTAACCAGCTAAAGACCCATAAAAGAATGGTCCTTAAAAAAATTCAATCATTTGAGGCTCTTAGCGCTGCTCTGTGACTTTTAGTTTCGGGGGAGATAGAGTTTGAAAATATGGAGACAGACAGACAGACATATAGCTATTTATATATATATATATATATATATATATATAATTATAAAACTCAAATGACCTTGTAACAGGTGTTGTAACCCACATCCGGTTTACGACTTCCGGTTGCGCATGCATACATAAACATAAACCCATAACAGCATAAACAAATAAACACAAATCGTCATTTATTTATTTAATTGATTCTCCATTTTTTAATACACCTCCATATAAACAAAAAATCATACATTTTCTTCTTCACAACCAACATAAATAAATAACCCCGAAAATGTTTTTTTTTTTATTTTGTGTTACAAATGAATAATCAACACGACAATAAAATGTATTGTTTTACTGTGTACGTTTTCAGCGTCCCAATTGTTTGTTTTTTTTTGTGCTTAAATTATCCAAATAAACAATTGTTAATATTTTCTGCTTTTTTTTTTTTTTTACATTGTTCATTTCCGCATTGTCTTAATTAGTTTTGCTGGCCTTATTATTAAAATATAAATTAAATATTTGGCCCAATGGGTCATGAATGTTTGTTTAAAATAAATTTTAAAAGTTACATTTTATTTTCATTTTCTATTTAAAAAGCCATTATTAACACGAGGAGAGTGTTTTTAGCTATTCTGTACTTTCAACTAACAATTTCATTTAAAAAAGATATATCAAAATTTGAATTTAACTTGTAGTATTATGGTATCAGTTCAGTGCACATTCACCTATAAGTATGGCAAACCACTTATAATCCAATGGCTGTAAGGTTTTTTTTTCCCAAAAATAAACAAATATAAACAAAACGACTCATAGAAATCTATCTATATTTTTTTTTCATTTTAAATGTCTCTGTTATGTCACAAAACACTATTTACTTTACGTCACAAGTGTCATGCTCATACATTAATTCTATAGCTAATATAAAATACTGACCCAATGAGTCACTGGTAGTCTAGTATATATATATATATATATATATATATATATATATATATATATATATATATATATGTATATATAAAACAGAGATTTCAATTGCTAAGGATTGAATAAGTATTTCTTTTTTCCAGTTCTCTATAAAAATAACTTCATTAAATTCCTAAGAGGATGAAATTATTTTACAACAGCTATTTAGATTGTTGTTTTACTGTAATGTTGCATGCAGCTGTGATTGCAAACTGCTGAGGTTTGAATAAGTACTTTTTTTCACAGTTATTCATAAAAATAATTGAAATACATACTAGCAGGATCGATGTCCTGGCATTACTTGAAAAAAATTGAAGAAACAAACCGTTGTTCTTATCTCTGAATCCAATACTAATATTTTAATTTAAATTGTTTACCTTCTATAAATAGTAATTTTCAAGTTAGCAAAATGTTTCCTTTGTAGTTTGTGGATATCCTAAGCGATTGTAGGAAATAGTGTTGGGACGACTAATCAGAATCGGAATCCAGAATCGGAAAAATCAGAAGATTTGGGGGTATCAGAATCGGTATCGGAAAACTTGATGCCTATTTTCCGATGCCATAATGATTATTTTAATTGTCTTCTTTTTTTTTTTATTTCGTTTAAAGTAAAATCTTCTATTGCTGGTAATAATGATAAAATAATAAATATTTATTGATTTTAAAATACCAGCAAAGCTAAAATCGATAGATCATCCTCCACAAGTATATTTTGACGTTTAGGAAAATATCTGCATATTTAACATGTGTTTTTATGACAATTAGGGAAAATAACAATTTTATAGTTAAATAATTAGAGATTTATAAAGAATTGGAAATTTAGCACGGAACTGGTAATTGTATCTGAATCAGGAAAAATATTGGAATCATCCCATCACTAATATATATATATATATATATATATATTCGCGCATATTTTATTGAAGAGGATCTTCGTTCTTCTTTTTATGATCTTTCTTTCGAATTTTTCTTGTTTTCGTACAAGTATTTTTGTTGTGGGATCCAAAGTTCTTATAAAGTCCCCTAGTTTACCGAACGTTTTCGGTCTCGATTGACCATCATCAGGGTTGTTCTTCCTGTGTATCCTACTTATTGATTGATTTGTTCTCTGTCGTTTTACTGTTTGGATCCCACAACAAAAATACTTGTACGAAAACAAGAAAAATTCGAAAGAAAGATCATAAAAAGAAGAATGAAGATCCTCTTCAATAAAATATGTGCGAATAATGAAATTCTGCCTAAATATATATATATATATATATATATATATATATATATATATATATATAAAAGTGGGAGTGTGTGTATGTGAGGACAACTCTCAACCTATATAGTCAACGACTTTTTGATCTACAGACATGAAATTTGATATATAAGGTATTCAGACTTGGACATGAGTTGAATTACTTTTTAACTTTCTTATTTTTTTCCTCCTATTTTACCCTTCTCTCACTTCTTTGTACTTAATTTGTCGTGTTTTATTTATATTTTATAATTTAAATTTTTTTATCAGAACTTCATTGTAAGCTTTTTAATTTTTGAAATTTAAAAATAAATTGTTTTTAATTTATAGAAGTTTTTCAAAAAGTTTTCAGGTTTAAAAAATTTGTTAAACATTTTTATGAATTAAAAGAATGTTTTACTTAGTATTCCATTTTCTTTGCGTATTCTTTTGACATTTATTGTCTTTTCTATCCTCTTTCTCTTTCATCCCCATCATATTGCTCCCTATAAAATAATTTTTTCCAATTCTAATCACAAAAATTTATTCATTTCTGAATGTTTTCAAAATCAGCGTTGTCTTTTTACATATTTACTTTCATGTAATGCCGGCCTTTTCTCCTATTCTGACGAGAAACATTCAGCTTTGAAATGCCATGGCCTAAAGAGGCTTCTCTCTTATTCCTCTTTCTGTAACCCCTATTGACTTGATAATGCAATAAAGTTCTTATGTAACTTCATGCTTTATCTTCTTATATATATATATATATATATATATATATATATATATATATTAATATATATATATATATTAGTGATGGGACGATTCCAATATTTTTCCCGATTCCGATACAATTACCGATTCTGTGGTAAATTCTCGATTCCGATTTACGATTCCAATACAATTACTGATTCCGATTTTTTTAAATCTCTAAATATTTAACTATAAGATTGTTATTTCCCCCTGATCTTCGTAAAAACACCTGTTAAATATGCAGATATTTTCCTAAACGTCAAAATTACACTTTTGGAGGATAATCTATCGATTTTAGCTTTACTGGTATTTTAAAATCAATAAATATTTATTATTTTATCATTATTACCAGCAATGGAAGATTTTGCTTTAAACAATATCAAATAAAAATAAGAAAACTAAAAGAATCATTTTGGCATCGGAAAATAGGCATCAATTTTTCCGATTCCGATACCCCCAAATCTTCTCATTTTTCCGATTCCTGATTTCAATTAACGTAATATAAACCAAATTTATTCACCATAATGAATTAAAAAGTAAAGAAGCTAGCTGACCAGTTTCATACAAGGTAAAATTACAAAAAAAAAACTATATGAGAATAAAAATATGCCAGGGACGAAAAAAAAAAAAAAAAGGAAAAGAATCGTATAGAAACCACATTAAATCCTAAAAGATTTTCTTTTTGCTTGCAAAGAGGTCTCAAAGGACTTAATTGGTTTCTAGAATCTTCAAACGAAAAAGAGTGTGTGATCTGTTTTTTCTATTTCTACGATTGCGTACGGAAATATATAACCTTTGCTTTTCTCTACTTTTAACATGTTAGTGAGATTGCAAGAATTAGAGGTGGATGAAGTTATCATCATATCATATGACTCCTAAGATTCTATTGTTGGCATTGGTTTCCCCGATAGTTTTCTAGTCACAATTCTTTCTAGAAAGACATTTGGGTATTTATAGGAGAAACCACATGAAAGTTGCCAACATTTTAATGCATAAGTGGTTTTTGTAGAACAAACTGGATTTGAACTTAGAACACCCATCTCGTCGGTTAGTGTCATTAATCACTTGATCAATATAGTCTCCCAGTGGATGGAGTAAGTGAATCTTGGCTTGTGCGTGTTGAGGACATGTGTTGCTTGGAGAGAAATGATATGAGAATGATACAATGGATGTGTAATGTAAGTTTTTTAGACAGGCTTAATTCTAATGATCTCAGAAGATTTAAATCTGGACAGTATAGAGAGATCTTGGTTGTTATAGTCACAACGTTTCGACCGTTTTGCCCTCTGGCCTTCATCAGGTGTTTTGTATCAAACTGGAGAACCGTTTGTTAGGAGTCTCGAACCCAACCCTTTATTATAAATAATATTATATAATAACATTCAAAACAGAGAATCAGCAACTATGTCCCAGAGCCTAGTTGGAGTCCGAACATGCTACCCCCGTAATAATAATAAAGGGTTGGGTTCGAGACTCCTAACAAACGGTTCCCCAGTTCGATACAAAATACCTGATGAAGGCCGGAGGGCAAAACGGCCGAAACGTTGTGACTATAAGATGAGGAAGTCAGTCCGACAATCTCAATCAATGAAAACACCTCATCTCAAAAATACAGACAATTAGTATAGAGAGATGTGTACAAAACAGGAGACTTTCATGGTATGGCCACATTGAAAAAAATGAAGGAGAGTTCTTGGGTCAGTAGATGTAGAACAGTTGGGGTGGCAGGTCCGGTTCATAGAGAAAATCCAATGGAAAACATGGAAAGAAAATGATAAAAACGGACTTGAGAGAAAAGGGGATAAATAAAGACCTGGCCAGATTTTTTTTTTTTTTTTAGTGTACTAACACTTTTTGAATTAATTAATGCTGAATCCAGATATTTTGGAATAAGTTTTATGCCTCAAGTTTTTTATATATTCAAATATTTATTCATGATGTTTGGTTTCGTTATTTTGTTTTAATGGCACATCCAGTTTTTTGGGGTTATATAATGAAAAATCCAGTTGATTTTGGAGAAAAACAATCTACACTTCAAGTTCTTTATATCTTTGAATATTTATTTATGGTGTTCAGTTTGATTGTTTTGTGTAGGAAAACTGTTCGATTTTTTTGTTTTTTTTACTTTATAGAACATGATTGAGTTTTACAAAGAGAACGAAAAACCAATAACATCAATGATTGATGGATTTTAGGTAAGGAAGCCAATACCTTCAGACAGCCTGATCTGATAGCACGAAAGACCTGGTGAGAAATAGGTTTATTTGGAAGTCGATATCGAAAAGCCATCCAACATACATGGAACAGACGTTAAACTGAATATGATGATATATTCCATTTTTAATGCAAAATATTGGACATTTTTTTTTTTTTTTAAATCAGAATTGAAATTGGAGTAAGCCTCACATTATGTTCGAGTTTTACAAAAGTATATGATAATGGATTTGTTTTATATTTCCTTCAAACTTTGTAGAATTTCTTCTTTTTGTTTTTAAATAGTTGCAGTCAGTGTTGGGGGAAGAAGGACTTATGGGAAATACAAATGTTCAAAGAGGGAGTCTAATATCATATGTGGGCGGGCAATATTAATATTTTTTTAGGTTTAAAAAGAATGAGTTGTATGTCTATATCTATATATAAAATTACTAGCGAGGGAAGGGGGCGGCGTTGCCCGGGTGTGGTGAGGTGGAGAGGGGGGGAGATAAATCAAAACAATAATAAAATGGAAAATAAAGAATAAGCGAACGAAATAACTCTGTTTAAATGTTAAAACTTCAAAAAAATCGGAAAAATAAAAACAAAAAAAAACAGCGAACGTGATGGAAAAATAAAAAGGTAAATTAAAGAATAAATGAACGAACAAATGGCATAAATAACCCTGTTTAAATATTAAAACTTAAAAAAAAAAAATGTCCGATATGTCGCACGAACGTGCCACCTTAAGACAACGACGCTGTCACTATAACCACTACTCTACAATTGCGTGAGCAGAGTAACATCATTTTTTTTTTCATTTAAACTAATTCAAGAAAGAATGTTTTCTGCACATGTGTGTTTGGCTAAATTGTCATGAAGGAACGATTTTTTACTACCCTCCCTCATTGCAAACCTTTATTTCTATAAGAAATGATTGTTTTTTTCTAATTTTCATATATTATTCGACCAAGACATCGCCCTTCCAGACGGTAATGGTTTCGACCCGGTCCAATACCACTGAGAAAAGTTTTAGGTAGACATGATGATTGCAAACGTCATGTCAGAGGAGTGCCACTCCCTCAGACACTTAATGTCCATGAGTCCAGAAATGACTTTTTTTTTTCTTAGTCCTGCTGGTGAATTCACACGCTCACGCAGGCATGATACTGAAGACGGTCATTGAGATCAATTATTACATGTTTCCAGCATTTCAAGCCTCCATGCGTCATAACTTTTCCATCGCCACAGGACCATTTTTATAGACAAATGCCTGAGAGAGTATCTATACACAGGTGATGTTACAGAGTCTTAGCTTTGTACAACAGTTAAGTCTCTCTCTCGGTTCAAAATGCTGAGATCCAGCAACAAGCAAGAGCAAGATAGCCAGCAACAAGTTAAACTGCAGACCAGCTTAATGCAGGTACTGGTCTCCCGCTTTATGGTTTTTTAAATCAGAGATTTGCTTCTCCTAGAAAGGTTGCCTTCACCACGACTTATGGGAGCCCTCTCCACCCCAACAGGTAGACATACATACACACATACATACATACATTTAAACAGACAGGTGAGATTTATATAATAGATGTCGATCAAATTCTTTTATTTATACTCATATAGCAATGTACCTGACAAATCGCTATTTGGTTCTGACTAGCCCATTTTTATTTTTGTTGTACAAAGTTATTTGCAAAAAAAAAAAAAACATACAGCTTCACTCAGTTTCTTTCAAAAAACGCTATCTCAAAAGATTGGTAAAATGAAGACAATTTTCACTAATGCACTAACAGGAAAATCAACTTGCTTTATTAATAAAAACAAATTTCATTGCTTTATCTATTTTAGTTATCAAATAAAAATATGTTTTAAATAAACATCATTCATGTTATTTGGGTTCTTCAGACTACTGTTCTCATCTTGAGTGTTATTTTTAGTAATCCGAAGAATCCAAATATTATGAATATAATCAATCTTCATTTGAAAATTTGTTTAGACACGTTAAATAAATATTAGCCTATTTATTTCTAATTTCATAATAATAGTAAAAATTATTTTACAACAGCTATTTAAATTGTTCTTTTACTGTAATGCTTCATGTAGCAGAGATTTCAAATTACTTAAGTTTGAATAAGTATTTCTTTTTTCCAGTTCTCTATAAAAATAACTTTATTAAATTCCTAAGAGGATGAAATTATTTTACAACAGCTATTTAGATTGTTGTTTTACTGTAATGTTGCATGCAGCAGTGATTGCAAACTGCTGAAGGTTGAATAAGTATTTTTTTTTCACAGTTATTTATAAAAATAATTGAAATACATGTTAGCAGGATCAATGTCCTGGCATTGCTTGGAAAAATTGAAAAAACAAAACGTTGCTCCCATCTCTGAATCCAATACTAATATTTCAATTTTAATTGTTTACCTTCTATAAGTAGCAATTTTCAAGTTAGCGAAACGTTTCCTTTGTAGTTTGTGGATATCCTAAACGATTGTAGGAAATGCTTAATCATCAGTGTTAAGATTATGCTTCCACTGGGTACACAATGTTATTGCACGGTCAGTAGCACTGGTAATCTTTGACTTTTTATATGCGTGGAGTGTATCAATAATCACTCCCTCTTGAATAGGGTTCAAATAGAGGCTCCAAAAATTGACTGTGTTGATCGATTGATGTAACCTCCGATATTCTTCAGATGAATCTTTTCAAACTCGGGAATGTTTTTGTTGAACTTGGAAATTTGGATGGAATTTTGAACAGAATCCGTTATTTACTTCATGGGGATAGCATGTTCTTGTTCAGTCAGCCATGGCTGGATAGAGGTCCTAAGTAATTTGCAACTGTATTTTTTGGTTGCCTACATTACATATTGAACCTTCAACCTTGAGGAGAATATCACTTTCACAATTGAATTTTCCAAGTGCACTAACCCCTGCACAAGGACCCGTAACAGACTTTTAAAAAATTCTTTAGGAATTAATTTAACATTAAGAAAATAGTGTTGTTCATTTGAAGCATTTGATGTAAATTAGAAATATTATTACTTGTAGCAGCATTTACAATGCAATTTTAAAAGAAAGTATAATAACTCAAATCTTATGAAGTTATTTATTCTAACCCTATTTTTCTTCTAAGAAATAAATGAACAAAACAAAAAAAAACAATGAAAAAGACAATTCTTAATTCTACCTTGAAAACTGATTTTATTATCAAAATATTGGAAAGAAAAATATATCAAAAACTCAATAAGATTTGATTTGTGTTATTTAATTTTAAATTATTTTTTTTTAATTTCAAAGGATTGACGATTAAACTGAGTAAAATAGGTGTGCACTTATTAAATGAAAAAAATAAATTGAATAAATATTTATCCAGTTAATGTAGATTCCATTTTGACTTTTGATGAATCTAAATTTCTATTATTCAAAGAATAGAATATGTAATCAGTGAAATCGATTGAAATTTCATTGATTTTCTTTAAAAAAAGAAAAAAAAAACACAGACTCAAAATGTCTGTATCACTGGCTAGGCAGCAGCAAATATCAATTTGTAAGCTTAGATAATGTTTAGGTCTAACTTCTAAAATCCAGCTGACTTAACTTTATGTGTTAGATTTACATTGTATTGTAATAGAATGGAGAGGCATAGTAATAAATACCCACTCGAACCTAGAACCCTTCTAAGACAAAAATAATACAAGTATGCAAATTTATGCGCTGTTTGGAGTCTGAAGCAACAGCATAAAAAGACTGATGTTTTGTTCAACACAAGTTTTTCATTTTTGGGCGTTGTCTTGCGCATGTGTGAGTTTAATGTCAGTTGGGAGAGAGAATAAAGACGAAAAGAACCATTTCTACTGCTGCTTAGGTGAATAAGTGAACGTTTCATTGTGAGAGAAAAAAAAGAGAAAATAATCCAAATTGTGTGTTTTGTACTCAATTTGAAAGAATTTACGTGACTGAAATAGGAATTAATTTCCTGGTTCGGTAACGAAAAACTAGAGACAATCTTTCGATTGTTTTTTTTTTTTTTTAAGCCAAGTTTGTACTTTATTGGATCACTCGTTAAAGTTTCTTTAAAGTACACAAGTTAAATAGTAAGTGTGGTATTTTTTTCTTTTTTTTTTTTGCAACTCCAGGTTTTCAAATTAATTATTGATTTGATTTGTCAATTTAAGTAAGCTGATCCCACTAAGCGTCATTTATCACAGAAAAAAACAATTAACATGTTTCTACTGAACTAAGAACAACACAACAAAATAAAACCCATTGTCTTTTAATTCGATGATTGGAATTCTTTAAGTGACTTTGCCGATCATTTCAGCATAGCTTAAACATGCTGTGAAGAAGAATAATAATAAAAACGAGTGAAGCATGCATGGTCCCCCGTGAGTGCACAGTGAACGAGGCATTAAAAAAATGCCCAAGTTCAGCATTTGACCCTCCCACACACACACACATACACAAATTTAGCTCCAAAAGTCCCCAGGGTATGTCAAATCCTGGTGAAAATGAACAAACGGTGCAGTGTTAGGCCTTAACATATGTAAATTTGAGTTCTGCATCATGCAAAAAAAAAAGAAATGACTAAGTCCATCATTTGTACCCTCCCCATTTGGCCCCAAAAGTCCCCAAGGCTTTAACATATTTAAATTTGAGTTCAGCACCATGCAAAACCACTGAATAGATATATACAGAAAATTTTGGACAAATATGGTAAACCAGTCCCAAAGATGGAGTACTGCTGCCACGTCTGGGCTGGAGCTTCAAAAAACAGCCTATTCTGCCTTGACAAAGTACAAAATAGACTTTGTGGCTTGGTGGGGGATGCTCTCTTCTCTTCCCTGCAACCTCTCTCCCACAGAAGAGACGTTGCGAGTCTGTCTTTGTTTTATCGTTATTTCCATGGCAAGTGCTCGTCCGAGCTCCAATCTCTGGTCCTCCCTCGCCAATCCTTCATGATCAACACCCGTCTACCTAAAACCACTGTTAGTAATTTCCCCCACTCTTTATCTGTGCCTAAATCAAAACACAGAACTGATCCAGGGAGCACCCATCAGTACAAACCAAATGGTAAGCCTAGATGTGGTTAGCCTGTTCACTAAAGTCCCAACTAGTGAGGCACTAGCAGTAATTCAAGACAAACTAGCTGCGGACCTCTCCATAGAAGAGCGCACGTGTGTACCATTGCCAAACAATGGAAATGCTGACATCCTGCATAGAAACAACCTACTTCAGAATGGGTACTGACCTATATCGACAAGAGGAGGGGCTAGCTATGGGCTCGCCATTATCACCAGTGATGGTGAACATATACATGGAATACTTCGAAGACATGGCCTTAGGTTCAGCTCCCTTAAAGCCAACCATGTGGCTAAGACGTTGATGACACCTTCATACTCTGGCCCCATCAGGAAGACATCCAGGCTCTCCTAGACCATGTGAACTCAATAAGACCATCGATATAGTTCACAATGGAGAAAGAAAAAGATAACCAACTGGCCTTCCTTGATATACTCATATCACGCATAGAGCATGGGTTTAAGACATCCGTATATCGCAAGCCTACCTTCACCGGACAATACCTTAACTTCAATTCCCATCACCCATATAGTATCAAACATGGAATCGCACACTGCTTACAACATCGAGCAGAGACAATAAGTAGCGACACCATTACATACCACCAAGAAATGGTCAGATTGAAGAATACCCTCCATCATAACAACTACCCTGATAGCATACTATCTACCAGACATGTTAATAGTATAAGAGAGGAGAATGAAACCCAAAAACCTCCAACGGTCTGCCTACCATACATACGAGGCATCTCCGAAAAGATTCAGAGAATATGTGCCCCCTACAACATCAGGACGGTATTCAAAAGCGAGTCAACACTCAGACGACACCTGGTACGAGTGAAGCCTCGCATGGAGAACATGACCAAGAACTGCATATACTCCATCCCATGCAGTTGCAGAAAGGTTTACAAGGGTGAAACATGCCGCCTCCTTAAAGTAAGGGTGGAAGAACACCGAAAAGCAGTAACTAAAGGGGAGACGGAAAAATCGGGTATAGCCAACCATGTCTGGATCGAGAGGGGGGAACCATCGCCCCCTATGGGATGAAGTAAAAATAATAAACAGAGAAACCCACTGGAAAGTGAGAAAACTTAAAGAAACAGCTCACATGCGCGGACATAACAACCTACTGAGCAAACCAAGCATAGAGCTGAATGCAATTTGGACACCTCTGATAGAGAGAGAAAACCTTGAATAACAACATAGGTTTAACATTAACAAAAATCAACTAAGAATTGTCCTAGTGACATATGGCCGAGTGGTCCTAGACGTTGTATCAAAGTTTACAGTTACCCAAAGGTGCGGAGTTCAATCCTGAACAAAGGCAGTGAAAAGTAACATTCAAAACAGAGAATCAGCAACTATGTCCCAGAGCCTAGCTGGAGTCCGAACACGGTACCCCCGTATTAATAATAATAAAGGGTTGGGTTCGAGACTCCTAACAAACGGTTCCCCAGTTCGATATAAAACACCTGATGAAGGCCGGAGGGCAAAACGGCCGAAACGTTGTGACTCTAACAACCAAGATGAGGAAGTCAGTCCGACAATCTCAATCAACGGAGTTGAAGTCAATAATTCCGATTTTAAAACAAAACTAATTTTTTTAATAAATCTCTGTTTGGCGTACTCATGAATTATCTTTTTTAAAGAATAAAATTGAACAAAGTTTATTTTTACAAGAATGTTCAGACATTTACCTAGCAAATAAGCATAAAATTATATAGGAAAAACCACGTTTATTATTTTTTAAAAATCCAAACATTCAACTCATCATAAGAATCTTCTATTCTTTTATTTTCAAAATCTTTCTTTGTAGCGAGGTTCTTCACAATAATAATTTTCTTAAAATACAGTTGACAATAATTCCTTCACATTTAATTTAGCGCTTGTTAAAATAGTCAACGGATCAATTTTTTTTTTTTAAATATCGTTTTCAACAAAAACAATATTACGTACTTAATTATCATGTCGAAAATAGTACTATATCTAAAAGTTACGAAAATTCATTGAGTAGAAAGTCATTTATAGTTAAAAGTAATTTTTACAGAAAATTGGGTAAAATTTCATTTTTCTTATACATTATAAAATAGAGTAAAAAGGGGACATAACTCGGAACGAATATTTTAGATTACTTGTTCATGGCTTATAAAATTTGTTGGCTATAGACTTTTTTTATTTTTACAAAAAGCACAATATCAGTTGCTCTACTCGATGAATTTTCGTAATTTTTGGATATATTACTATTTTCGACTATCTAAACATGCACCAAAAAAGGTGCATGTTTAGATTGTCGAAAATATTCATCTCTGGACGTTAAGGACTGCCAAAATTCACCACAGAATTACCCCACCCTATATGTAACACGATGTAACTTTATTATAAATTAATATTATCAGTATAACTTTTGTACCACTTAAAAGAAGGACAAAATAAACCAGTAATAATTTCTAAAAATTTTTCATCGAACGAAAATAATGAAATTGCGAGACGAAAATCGTGTTTACATAATTGGCGCTTTAAAATAACGTTCACATGTAGTAGACATTCTGAACGTGAAAACATACCCATGTTTAATAAATCTAGCAAAAATTAACTAATGGTCCGATTTCCGTGAAATTTTCGATACTCATCCATTTTAGAATGAAATTACATATAAAATGCAGTTTCCGTAAAATATATGAGAGGAAATATTTTTTTAGTGCTTGCCCCCCCCCCCATTTATTTTTTCGAAATTCGAACAAAATATATTTAAATCTATCAAAATTTCTATTTATTATGAAACATAAGAGTTCAAATAAGGAAAAATATTTATTTTTTAAAAATTTAAATACACATATTGAACAAAAATTTACCTTGAAATTGCAATTAAAAAATTATATGAATTTAATATTATTCTTTGTTTTTTTTTAAATAGCGTTTTTTCGAATTAATATATACTATAATCAGTTGAATTGCCAAGAAAAATAAACTTTGTAAACATTAATTTTTTTTAAAAAGATTAAAATGATTAAAACTCCATTCTTTCAAAATGTTCCGTTACAACATAGATTTTTAATTAATTGTGTTTAAATTTTTTTTTAAATATAAAGTTTTTACATAAACATGGCTCTTGTCAGCTATTTTATCACCAGATTAAAACCGATTTGAAAATATTATTGCACAAATATTAAGCATTTTGTAGGCCCCTCTCCCTCATTATGTTCGTCTCTTTTTACAAAACAAAATATGGAAGTCCGTAGGTATCCAAAAGAATATTCAGTAAAACAGTATTTCATGTTTAATATACAAATGTTTATAATACTATTAATCATTAAACTGTGTAAATCTTAAAACCTAACAAAATTATAACAAAGATTAATTATTAATTGCAGTTTGAAGAAGATAAAGGTTTAAAAAAATCATTAAGTTGCTTCTACTTTTCCATAGTTCGTATAGTTAACACAAGTCTGACGTCACGGGAACATGCGCTCCGTTTTTCACATTGTTTTGGGAATACCTACTGGACGTAAAATGGAATTTCAGTGGTACACTGGTACACGTGTTTTTGTTTGTTTTTTGTTTTTTGTTTTTTGTAGGAGTAGTATTTTTCCAAAAATGTTTCTTTTTTCTGGGCTTAACAAACAAGGGGAGAGCATTCAGCATTTTCGAAAATACTGTGTACAAATTTCTTAGAGGGAGATCATTTTAAACTACTATTTCTTAAACGATGAACGGATAATTAAATAAAGAGAAGCTAACTCTTACTACGGAAATAAGAGTTATCGCTCTTGGATTCTATCTGATCAGAAAATTTGTTAGTGATTATTAAGCGATTCAGTAATAATTCAATTTAACTCAATCCCAAGACTGATTAATAAAAACGGAAGGTCATAAAAATACTGCAAAAACGATAGTGCACATACTTTTATCAAAAACGAGGATAAAGTTCGGCAACAGGCCACTTTTAATCTATATAAATAAAACAATTGATGTGAAAATATTTAAACGAGAGACTCTTAAACTACTGGTCACATAACACTGAAATTAACAGGAAATAGTCACCATAATCCAAGTATGGTTTATAACGAGTAAAATCTTTGTTTGGATGGATGAATAACGTGTACAGAAATTGTTGTCAGGTGGAAATTGTCAGAAATTGTACTGTGAAATGTGACTCGCACTGTCATCCCTTTCTTTTCACACTTCTTACCTCCCTTAGTGTCACTCTTCAATGTTTGAAAGGTTAATTAAGGCAGGAGATTTAACCGCCATTTTTGTATTACAAAACCAGTTGTCAGCAAAACGTTAAACAATTAACAATGAATTCGACGCTGCTCACTATTTTTGTATTAAGTTGAGCTGTCACTTGGTCACCGAAATGCCGACATTAACCAATGCTGCTCTCCATGATTCTTATTTGATGGGATTTTCCCCCAAAATAACTTGAAATTATTGAACTCCATTTGTTGAATTGAAATGTTAATTTTACCAAAGATGTCAACAATTGTGAAAACAGATTAGCTAACAGCCTACATCCGCCAAAATGGACTTACCATTTTGTTGTGTTGGGACAATTAATCGGAATTGGGAATCAAAAAAACCAAAACCTTTTGGAGTATCGAAATCAGTATCGGAAAAAAAAAAAACTGTGCTTATTTTCCTATCCAAAAACGATTCCTTTAGTTATCTTTCTTTTATTTGATTTTGTTTTAAAAATCTTCAACTACAAGTAGTAATAATAAAATAATAAATATTTATTGATTTTAAATTCCAGTAAAACTAAAATCTATAGATCATCTCCCACACCCACACGTTTTTACGTTTGAGAAACCATATGCACATTTAAGATGCGCTTTTACGGTAATCGGAACAAAATATTTTATAGTTGAATATTTAGAGATTTATAAAGAATCGGAATCGGTAATTGTATCGGAATTGGGAAAAATACTGGAATCGTCCCATCACTACTATTTTGGCAATTATTTTACTGATGTTTTACAAAATTACCAGATAAGTGTTTGTCGTTATTTGCGGTCCATTTCTGACATTTCATCCTTAATCAGATAATGCAAGGTAATTCCTCACAAAATGCAAAATGTTCATTTCAACTTGCCAACATATTGCTATTACTTTTGAGCATGCAAAAAATGAATTCATAGCTTAAATTTTTAATCTTCCTTATCTATCTGTCAATAGCTGAAACGGTAGAGAACGCGGCTGGAGCGCTAAATGTTTAGGTTTTGATTCTAGCTGATGGCACGACAGTTACTTTTTTTTTTTACTTTTGAAATCGGTACTATATATTAGGTACAATATAATAATCAATATAGAATTGACTCTGAAATAAATATGAAATCTGCATTAATTAAAATATAGTTAAGTATACTTTACGATCAGACATAGCTGGGTGCCCTACCCCCACCGGTATCAACTATATTAAAAAGGTCTATTTCAATTTGGCACTTTATTTTTATTTTTTTAATTGAAATGCAATGCATGCAGTTTCAGAATCTTTGAGATAAGGATTGAAAATTTGGATTATTTGGATTATTTGGACTACTGTTCTCATCTTGAATGTTATTCTCACAGTGTTTGAGTGAATGTATTCTTTGCCAGGACCATTGTCACAACGGATATAAGTGCCCAGTATAATCAGTTCTACATGGAAGTCTTTTGGAGGTTTATGCTTCAATCCTCAGTATGAGCGATACAATTATGAATTATTAAAACTTTCTATCTTGTCATGGTTGACAGAACGAGGCCCAGCTTCCCCTCGTTGATTAAACAAAGGGTTCTGTTTGAAATTCCATACAGATCTCCAAATTCAATAAGACACACACAGAAAAAGGTCAGAGGTTATATTGGCCGAACCGTTGTAAGAATAACATCTGAATAATTAAAATAATACACAAAAAACACTTACGCAAAGTCATTTCTGGATGTAAAGGAATTCCTATCATCAAAAACGGCTACTAAGCATCAGGACAAAAAATAGACGTTGCTCCAGTTGTTAAAGATTTCCACTAATACAAGCGAGGACAAAACAGGTACTACACTTTAATCAAAAAGGAGCGGTATATGTTAAAACAAAAATAAACGCTGCCGCAGTCATTAAAGATGTCTTAAACATTTTTGATTTATGTTGGAAGGCTCAGCTTGCACTATTTTTACTGATTATAAACTGTTAACATGTGCCTTATTTGCTAAGCTTGTGTGTGTGTGGCACTAACACTATTTGGGTTTAACCGGCTTCCTTCGAAGGAGGAACTTCCATGGGAGTATGAAATTTACAAGTGGTCCCGAGCCGCATGCATATCCCCATTAGAGGAAATGAGGACATTAGGTTTTTGCAACGTCCTCCTACATACAGCACCTGGAATTCCCAAACTGGTCATCCGTTTTAGTAATGACCAGGCTCAACATTGCTTAACTTCGGTGCTCTAACGGGAACCAGTGTGTCAACGTGATTCTGCCATACTTTGCTAAGTCTGGTCAACATTTATTTAAAAAAGTTTGTCACCTGGACTGCATTTTACAGTTTACTTATGATATCGGATATATGAAATATGGCTGCCGACAAACTGTCACATAAGCATATCGACATCATTCATTGATCTTCATCAGATTGCTGCGGACCAGAAGAATGATGAGAACTAAACAACTTACGAAATACTTCTAAAGCTAAAATTCAAACAAGTGCTTTTTGCCTTTTTTTAAATGCATCCATTTCGTGTGACATTTCAACTGAACATGAACGTCCATATGTACCTCTTAAACACGAGAAAATCCTTTGTTTGATTTTGCAGAATTTACCACAAAAAATTAGTGATGTCATATTTCATATAGGCTGGCATCAACAAAGACGTACATAATTGGATACAGAGCTGTATCCCTTGCCAAAAATCCAAGGTTAATCGTCATATTAAAAACCCTCTTACAAAATTTCCAACTCCAGAAGCTCGTTTTAAACACATTCATATTGACATCATGCGGCCACTTCCTCCTTCAAATAACTTCACATATCTGCTTGTGTCAACAGACTTTCTACATGGCTTCAAGCTTTCCCCATTACAGATACTTTGGCTGAAACTATCATCAAAGCAATGGATATCATGATGCGACATACCTGACATGGTAACTACTGATAGAAGTAGAAGATTTGATTATTTTTTTTTGCTGAACTTACGCATCTACTTGAATGTAAACATATACATACTACAGCTTACCACCCTAGAGTGAAGGCATGGTTGAGCGTTTTCATTGTCAATTAAAAGCTTCTTTAAAAGTACACTCTGAGCCTACTAAGTGGATAGAATTTCTTCCTCTTCTACTCCATGGTAGCAGATCTACTATTAAAGTAGACATTGGAATTACGTCTGCTGAAATTGTTTATGCAACATCACTGACTTTGCAAGGTTAGATGATTGCACCATCCTCTACACAACGCATCCAACACCCGACAAGCTTTATGACTTGTTTGAGGAAATATATGTCTCAACCTTTGAATATTTATCCAAGGACTCAAAACATAACTACTCATGTTCCGCGGGACATAAATTCGTGGACTCGTGTGTTTTTACACAATGATGGAGTATCTTCTCGCCTTCAACCACAAGATTCTGATCTTTACAAGGTACTGAAAAAATATCCCAAGTATTTTGTAATTGATATCAACAGCAGATCTGACAAAGTCAGCACAGGTCAACTTAAAAAGGCAATTTTTCATAGTGAGACTCATTGTGCTACCGCTGAGTGCATCAACAAACTGATTAATTTTTCTTCACCTGTAGGCATTTCAAATGATACTGCGACATCCTGTTCTACAAATCTTACGAAATTTGGCAGAGAAATATGATGCCCGTCCAGATTTGTCCAATTCACACTGTAAACGCATTATATGTCTCCTTCTTAATCAACGTTTATTCTAGAGAGAGGCTATATAGTGAATTGTCATCATACAGACGAATCCCTATTTCTGAACAGCCAAAGGGAGATAACTTAATCAAAATTATTTTCAAGGCATCAGTTCTAAAAAGAACACAGCTTCGCCCATGTCAAACAAATATCGTAGTGTTCAATGCATTCTACAGCTCAAGTGCGTATAAATACTATGTGGACTAGTTTTTGTCTTTGGCTACCATAAACAGGTTAGTACTTTTGAGAATGTAATTCCAACTATAAATACTGTTTCGCGGTAAAAACAAATCAGTTAGCAACTTTCTTTATTTGCTCCTAGCTCCTAACAGCTTAAGATGTAAAAAGTTTTCCCCATGGATTTCACACACCCTAGAATTAACGCACGAGGATGACTACCCATATCAGAAAGTTTTGCCTTACCAAGTAATCACAAACAATTATCTTTCAAGTTTTATTTTTCATCCCGACACAGAATTAAAAAATAAATGTCTTCACTAAATATGTACTAAATATGTCTGGGCATTACCTAAAAAAATATGGACTTTAATTACATGTTGATGAACACTTTCCTTAATTGACTTCATAATTGTCTGGGCGACGCAAAAGAGAGTCTATACTCCACCTTTATATCCAATAAATACCGTCGTAAATAAAAAAATTTTTTTTAAAACTGTTTCAATGAATGTTCAAAGAATTGCTTCCCAACACCTTTTTTATTATTATTTAAAATTATTTATGTACATTCATTCAACACCAGGGAAATATTTGACTAAAGCTTCTTGCAAGTTTACAAGTTATTTATCTATATATCTATAAAAGTGAACGTGTCTGTCTGTCTGACTGTCTGTCTGTGTACATTTCCCTACACAATAACTCTGTCAATTTTCAGTCTACAGACTCGAAATTTGATGTATAGGGTACTGAGATTTGAAAAAATCTTTGTAATCCTTTTTCGGACAGAAATTTGGCTGTTAAGGGGTCAAAGTTCAACGATTTGACCTTTGACAACTCTACCAAACTCCTCTGACAATTTTGGGTATAAACAATTGAAATTTTAGATATAGGTTCCTTGGACATGGATCTAACTTAATAACTTGATTTGAGCCCAAAACAATAAATGTTAAGGGGTCATAATAGGGGTCAAAGTTAAAAAAAAAATTTGAACTCTGCGGTCTCTACCAAATTATTCAGACAATTTCTGGTCTAAACATTTGAAATTTTACATAAAGTGTATTCAGAGATAGGGCAAGCTTTTTAATCGGTTTGGGTAAAAAGTTTGAGCTACCAATATATAAATGTATGTATGTATGTTTGTATGTCTGCCTAAAACTTTCGACAGAGGCAACAAATTTTCACAATATCCATATCATTTTGAAGCTAGGCCCTTCAGACGACAAATACCGAAAAATTGGCTAAAAACATTAATTTCTTCGCCCTCAACTGAGCACTTTTCTACAGGGAGGAGTTGCTTTTTTTGCCGATATTTTCTAAAGTCATCCCCTCTTTTCGGTTGTCTAACCTTAATTTAAACCTACGTCACTTCCGGTTAGGCGGTGGTCGTAACAGCAAAGACATCGGGTTTTTTCCCCGTTCTTTTCCTCCTTCGCGGTACGGGTTCGAGCCTGCCTTCCTACTATCACTTTTTTTTTTTTTTGTTGCTCAACACACACCTCCAAACACCCGGGCAACGCCGGGCCGAAATGCTAGTATAAAATAAAAACAAAAATGAGGGAGAAGCATGAACAAGACAAACATGAAAGGAAAAAAAATAATAATAATAAAAATAATAAAATAATAATAATAACACTTTAAAATAACTTAAGTAATTAACTTCTTTTATGGATATCACTCCAGACAAGGAACTAAAACAATTTTTTTTTCCTTATAAACACCACATCATGGTAAAAAAAAAAAAAAAAAAAATCATGGCAAAAAAAAAACCCAAAAAAATCATGGTAAAAAAAATTATGGTAAAAAAAACAACAACAAAAATCATGGTAAAAAAAGACAAAGAATATCATGGTAAAAAAAAATCATGGCAAAAAAAAACCCAAAAAAATCATGGTAAAAAAAATTATGGTAAAAAAAACAACAAAAAAAATCATGGTAAAAAAACAAAAAAAATCGTAAAATAAAAAAAATCATGGTAAAAAACAAAGAAAAATCAGCTATCGATGTAGATTTCGATCTAAAAAGCAGCAATTCTTTCTCAGAAACATTACTCATGGAATGTGAGGACTAAAGGACATAAGAGAAGCAAGAGTTAGAAGACTACCAAAAGTAAACCCAAAGCTCATTTCCTACTCTCCTAATTTAAAAAAAAATAAAAATTATAGGATGACAATTTTGAAACGTGATTTATTGCGTCATTTTATAGGATATATGTAGATATAAAACTTGATCATGGATAATTTTGAATAAAAAAAAAAAGAAACACCAAAAACCCTATTTGGACATTCCTGGTGTTCTGATCAAAGTGTAGTGTCTGTTCGTTTCTCGTCTGTATTAACTTCTATTGTCTTTTACATAATTATATATTTAATAATTAAAAAGAACAAGCTTAAAACGATTTTGTTGTGAAAACAGTATGTATAAATACACAAGCAAAACAGGGTCAGGCATGAAAATTAAAATCAGTTTTAAAAAATGTCATTTCATAAAAGTAAAAAAACTCAGCTGGAAACGTGCAATATCATAGAAAAAAATAAAATCATCTTATAAAATGATACAATAATCTACGTTTTACAACTTGCATCTCATAAGAACAATACATTAATTTATTTTTTAAAATTGTCATCTTATAAAATGGCACTATTAACCCAGCTCCAAAATTGTCATCTGACAAAATGGTACTATTATCCCAGCTCCAAAATTGTCAGCCTATACAATGGCACAACTAGCTTCAAAATTATCATATAAAATGGCACAATTAAACTAGCTTCAATATTGTCATCCTATATAATGGCACAATTTAACCAGCTCCAAAATTGTCATCCTATAAAATGGCACAATTAACCCAGCTTCAAAAATGTCATATAAAATGGCACAATTAAACTAGCTTTGAAATTTTAATCTTATGAAATGGTACAATTAACCTAGCTTTGAAATTTTCATCATATAAAATGGCACAATCAACCCAGCTTTAAAATTGTCATATAAAATGGCACAATTAACCCAGCTTTAAAATTGTCATATAAAATGGCACAATTAACCCAGCTTTAAAATTGTCATCATAGAAAATGGCACAATTAACCCAGCTTTAAAATTGTCATCATATTAAATGGTACAATAAACCCAGCTTTAGAAAAATTATCTTTTCATAAAATAATACTATATTCAACTTTTCAAATAACATCTCATTAAAATTAAATATACTTAATCTTAAAAAATGCCCCCCTCCCCCCCCAAAAAAATTGTTTTTGCATTAAAACAACAATGAAAGTTTTATTTAGAAATAATTTCTTTGTTGAACATTTTCGTCCCCCCCACACACACACACAAAAGTAGTAATATACTTAAAATTGCTGCAGAAAAATGCGTGATTTCCTTTTTTTTTTTTCAAATGATTAATATAATCTCAATACAACACGTACAAAGGCAACCTGATTCTAGGCCATTGTTAAGAGGACCGTTTTCTACATTGGCTGATGTGTATGGTCCTGCATAGTTCTATTAGGTTAACCCCTCCCAGGCTTTGCCTTCCCACCCTTTGAGAAGAGGTTAGTTTATTGCCAAGCAACTGAACCGCCCATACCAAGGAATGCTGACGAAGTTGCCAAGGCATGCTTTTGTAAGCTGGCTTTTCAAATCCCACTTTCTCAACCTTGTGTTGTATCTTCCTGCCATTCAAAGGGAGATAAATACCATCTAAATATTATATGATGCGAGTTGTGCTGTTTCTTATTTTATTTTTCAAAGACACACACACATTAAAAATTTATAAATTCATTTGTGCAGCATTCACAATATTACAGCATTCACCCACACCAAACCTCTTGGGTCAAAAAGCAAGATGCTTGAGAAATGGCCGACATAGCTGAAAGCACTTTTTTTCTTTTTTTTTTTGTCAAAAATATGAATTTTTGACCAAGGACTCGATTTAAAAAGAACTTATTTTTGCAAGTCTCTGGAAGTTGCTAAAGAAATATAAAAGGCACGGAGAACTTCTCTCTTCAGACAAAGGGACAACTGACACCAACAGCAACGCTCACCGAGTGAAATTCAGTAGCTGAAATGACAGCTTTTCTCGCACATCAAAGGACATAGCTTGACTCTCTCTTTCTCTCACTTCGCCACAACACAAGGACTTTTTCTCTCACGCTCTCAAGTCTTCACCTTCTTCCTCCCTTCCTTCTTTCACACAGACTGCCACATTGATGCACACTAAAAAGTAATTTCTTAAAATAAAATTTTTTAAAATAATCAAAAGTTTATTTTACATTATTTGGTAGTGTATTTCTTTTTATTTATTTATTTCAGGGGATTTATGCAAGTTCCTAACTATTGGTAAACCGTGACGTTCCCCAACAGAGTAATACTTTGTATTGTGAATTGTTAAAAAAAAAAAAAAAATCACGGTACTTGGTTTCTCCTCTTCAAACACGATCGCAGAAAACATGAAATTGTGTCTAAAATAACTGCAACTTTCTGGTAGGAAATGATTGAAATCACTTCAACAGACAGGCTGACAGTGACCTTCATATATAATAGGGCAGAGTAATTTTAGGAAGGAAAATTATTGTCGGGGCATGGGAACGGGTGGTTGTGACGTGTCCATTTGCTGATAGGAAACACATTATTCGTTACACAATGTAAGCTGTGATTATATTTGCGCATGGAAATGGTTCTGGGGATACATGACATAGATAAAATAAGGAGAAAACAATTAAGACGAATATGACATGTAATATTTGTGGCATGTTGAATTTCAAAACAGAGACAGTAGTTGGTGACGACATTGACAATGTCTGCCCTTGAGAGAGAGCTTTGTATTACTTTGACTACTATTCTTGTCTGCCTTCTTATATTTCCAACGTTTCGGACGATGTAACCTCCTTCGAATTACTTTTTTTTTAATTTAGGAATTATTATGTAAAACTTGGGAATATATATATATATATATATATATATATATATTATATATATATGATTATTCATTGAACTTTTAAATAGTCAAGTCGCTGCCTGATATCTGTTGTTTGATTGAAACAAGTGGCTATTTTTGTAGCAGCGGGATGTGAGCATGTTTATATAACAATAAACAAGTATATATATATATATATATATATATATATATATATATATATATATGTATGTATGAATAAGGTTGGTTGGTTGGTTGTTTTACAGCATATCAACCCTTTTCAGGTTATTTAATGCCGAATCCAGTGATTTTGAAGAAAAACTTTTTAATAGAATATATTTGGGATTTTTTTTCAAGTTGGTTTCTATTTAACCTATAATTGGGACCCTAACAGGTACTACCACTCTGGGTCAGAGTGAACTGGGAGCAATGGCAAATAAAGGGTGGCTCCACACTCCTCAAAGCCCACAAGCTAAGCCTCACCATCGGATATAGTTTAAGGCCATATCCAGGACCTGTATGAATAAAAATCAATACGAAAAATATATAAATGTTTATATCTTTTCTGTATTTATTTCCTATGTGTTGACGTGTAGGAATACAAAAAGTCTTTCGAAAGAAACAAGAAAATATATTTTCTCATAATATATACCAATTCTTATTTAAGAAGCTCAATGTAATTACAGAGCAATATAGTTAATTCCAAAGTTCATGATGTTGACCATCTTATAATTCATTCCTTTAATTCAGTTGACATCTACAATTCTTGACAGTATCTGTTTCGTAGCGCAAAATTAATTATATGAACTAGTAAATCTATTTTGACCTTAACACATCAGAAGAAATAGCAACAATCAATCCGTCAAAAGAAAATAAAGTGCGTTTTGACATGATTAAAATCCGAAAATTGGAAGAGAAGCTGTAAATACCTTATAATGTGTTTCCATTACGCCATTTTGAATTTAGAAATCAAGTCACTTGTGCTATGAAACAGATACTGTCAAGAATTGTAAATGTCAACTGAATTAAAGGAATAAATTATAAGATGGTCAACATCATGAAATTTGGAATATAGACTTTTGTCATTCATCACTATATTGCTCTGTAATTACATTGAGCTTCTTAAATAAGGATTGGTATATATTGTAAGGAAATAAAGTATATTTCCACACGCACACACACACACATATATATATATATAGAGAGAGAGAGAGAAAGAGAGAGAGAGAGATATTAATTGATTAATTAAATTCAGTTATATTATTAACATGAACTAAAAACCAATATTTTTTCAAAAGTGCTCAATACATGTGCAGAGCAAATATTACCGTTTTAAAAATATTTTACTATCACATAAATATATTATTGTTATTTTAATTATTTACTATTACATAAAAGATATTTTACTTTTTTTTCAAGAATATTTTACAGTTAAACATGTACATATGCCTAACTTTATGTCGATAAAGATATTCAAGAAATCTCTTTTTCAAAAGGACAAAAGAACATTGTAAGCATTTGTTAGCATAAATTGTTATTATTAATTTCAAACAAGCCACAAAAATAACATGCACCCTCGAGTGGTTTTTGGTCTTGATTAGTAAAAAAAAGCAAACACAAAAAAAAAAAAAACCCAGTACTTCTGCATGTATCGTCTCGGGATTTCCACAAATTTACTCGGGTGTGCCCGGCAAATAATGAGAAGAACTGGAAGCAACCGGGTGAGCGTTATTACAAAAAATACAAATTGTTACAACTCCCCACTCCTCATGTTAAGAATGGCGACGACCACCAAAATTCATAAAGTATAATACACTGGAAAAAAAAAAAATGTCTTAATATCCAGAAAACTACTTGCCGACCATTTCCAGTTCTTCTCATTATCTGCTGGGCATACCCTAGTAATTTCATAGAAATCGTTGGTCGATAAATGCAGAAGTACGAAAAATACAACCCTGTTCTAACCTGAGCAGAGGAGAGTTTCATGCATAATTTGGTGAACTTCTTTTTCAATAGCTTTTAGCTCAAATTCTTCTTTTTTTTTTTTTTCTGCTTTGTCACTTAAAACTGAATTTTACCTATTCATGACTTAACTAATAACATATTAGGTAAAATTCAGTTATAAGTGACACTCTTCTAGAGATTGAAGGTTCAATCCTCAGTGCCGGCGTTACAAAGAATACAATTGTAGAATTACTTAAGACTTCTAACCAGTCATGACTGACGGAATGATAGCATGCTACCACTGTGGATTAGATAAAAGGGTTCCGTTTGAAATTCTGTGCAGAGTCCCGAATTCAACAAAAAGATTCCAGAGTTCAACAAATTACACCTTTAAGAAGGTAGGAGGTTACATTGGCTGAAACGTTGTGCAAATAACATTCAAGATGATACCAGTAGTTTGAATCATCCAAATAATACAGATTCTTTTTTGTACAAGTAAAAATAAGTCTTATTCCACCTATATCTATACAACATAATCACATTGACACACCGGTCCTCGTTAAATCACTGAAGTTAAACAACGTTGAGCCTAGTCAGTACCAGATGGGTGACCATTTACGATTTCCATGTGCTGTATGTAGGAGGACGTCGACACCTCCCTGCAAGAGCTGCAAAAACGTAACGTTGTCATCTCCCCTCATGGGGATATACATACAACTGCGGGTTGCTTGTGAATTTCAGACTCACATCAAACTTCTTCTTCTGGAGTTTAATCTGCCTAAGGTTAGTGTCGTAGTTTCATTTCAGTTTTTATTCATCCACCTCCATATACACGTTTTAAGTTTAAATTTTTTTTTTTTTTTTTTTGCCAGCGGTGTAATCTATTTTTGAAACAAGTTGTCAAATCAGATTAAGAACAACATATTGCAGATGGAATTCGATAAATTCAGAAAGAAATGGTAAAAAAAAAGGGAAATATTATATTTTGGAATTTTTTGCGATAAGAATTAATGAGTTGCATCATGCCAATTATTTGGTTTACCATTATCATCCTCAATGTTTTGCTTGATGTAACCGCCGACCTTCTTCAAGTGTGTTGTCATAAACTGTAATTGTTACACAATTTCAAATGGAACCTTTTATTTAATCCACAAGGATAACTTACTCTCTGCAAAGATCTGTGGTGCAACGGATAAAAGTGCTAAATAATGTGACACTATGTTCGACTGAAGTCTTTGAGTGCTAAGGGGGTAAGACATGACAAATGAAATGGCATTTTTTTAAACAATGGCTGAGGAGTCAGAGGTGAAGTTTAAATTTAGAGTGTGACGAGTGACCAGGTGACCGAATGACCGATAGATAGAGAACAATAGATTAAGGTTAAGACAATGCACCTGTGTGTATTTTGGGGAGAGGGTTACTGTGAGTCAGGGGAACAATAGGGACAACAAAGTTTAACTTAACAACAGTCAGTGAGTTTTTACGACAGTTGGACTTTGACTACAGTTGGAGACAGATCATGGCTTGGGCCAGCTTTGGGAGATAGGTAAATGAATTGACGGCAACAGACAAACCCAGCCTCGACTGAACATAAATTTAAACCTTAGCATGTAGACATACACACCCAGACTCCAATCGACATATATGTGAAGCATCAGAGTTTGCGTTTTTCTTGTGTTTTGTTTTTTGTTTTGTTTTTCTTGTGTTTTGTTTTGTTTTTATACCTGTGGACCTGTGCGTCCCCATTGATGGTTTCCAGTGTGAAAAAGACAACGACGACACAGTCGACAAAAAAGACAACGGCGACACAGTCGACAAAAAAGACAACGACGACACAAGAACGATGAAAGATCGAAAACAAAGCCATAGCACACAATGATGGGGGTCGTCAGGCTGTCGAGTGGGGAAGCATGTGGGTGTCATAGTAATAATCTTCTAAAAGGTTAAAGGTCCAATATTTAATACAGACGACACTAAGAATATAATTTTAAATTAGTTAACTCCTTGTACAGATTTCAGAGTTTGACAAGATGCACCTGAAGGAGGTCGGAGGTTACATCAGCTGAAATGTTGTGAGAATAACAAGTAAGATGAGAATAGCATTCAGCAATTATCCACAATTTTCTCCCCTTTGATTAAATAAATTCTGAACGTGTTTAAATATTAGAACCGTTTTGCTATTACAATAATATTTTCAATTGCTTGGATTACAATTATCATCTTTATTGATATATTCACGTTTCGGTCAGTGTCATCTAAAACCTTCTCCAGGCGTATCTTCCTGAACTCGAGACACTGGATTCTAAGTTCAATTAAAAGGTTCCCGAATTCAAAAAAATTCACCTGAAGAAGATCGGAGGTTACATCGAGTGAAAACTTGTAAACGTAACATCCCAGATGCGAATAGTAGTCCGAAGAATGTAAATTAAAAATCACCATCAAACAAAATTTGTTTAGATTTTAATTTCTGTACTATTTTAGTTTTTTTCATTATTTTTCTTTTATCGTTTCCATTTTTAATGAAGGACAATATTTTTTTTGTTATTTTAATTGTTTTTTAATAAATAGAAATAGGATCAAATACACTTAAAGTACCCCAAAATGAACAACAATTAAAAAGACATATTTTGTTTAGAGATAGATTTTTTTTTTTTACTTTTGACTTATGGTTTTATTATTTATAAATTTAAGATTTTTATAGTGAAAAATCCAATATATATACATAAAAAATTTTTTAATATTTTTAATACTAAATAAAAAAAATAATAAATTATTTTTGTAAAACATCTGTACACAACATTTTTAATTTGAATGTTTTTTTTAATATGTGTTTGTTGTGTTTATTTCTCTATATATCTATAAAAGTGAAAATGTGTGTGTGTGTCTGTGTGTGTGTGTGTGTGTCTGTGTACACTTCTCTTCCAAATAACTCTGTCAATTTTTGGTCTACAGACTCGAGATTTGACATAAGAGGTATCAAGATTTGGGAAACTCTTTTTAATCGGTTTTCGGCCAGAAATTTGGCTGTTTGACCTTTGAAAACTCTACCAAACTCCACGGTCAATTTTGGGTCTAAATACTTGAAATTTTAGATGTAGGTTACTTGGACATGAGTCTAAACATTTTAATTTAAGCCTAAAACAATAAATGTTAAGAGGTCAAAATTGGGGTCAAAGTTTAAAAAAATTTGATGTCTGCGGTCTCTACTAACTTTTCTCTATGGTAGTTAAGGAAGCCTATAATATAGAAAGGCATTACCGTACATATTCACACTTTTTAATATATACATATGCACGTAAAGTTATGAACAGTTCATAGGGCCCGAGCAAAGCTGGGTAGAGCTGCAGAGCTGCTAGTATGTTATAAAATGGTTTGTAAACAAATCTAATAATGATTTTGATAAATCTATAAAGTTTACAAAACAAAATTTTTTGAAATCAAACCGTTTTTTTTTTTAATTAAAAATATGTGTATAACAAAAATATGCTTGTAAGTAAAACAATGTATTTTTCAGGCTATTAGTAATTTTTTTGTAAATACCTGTTCTAAAAAAAACTGCAAACTTTCTTTCTTTCTTTTCATAATTCAACAGGAACTAAAAAGAAATACAAAGTTAAGTCAAAATGTGTCCTTTTGTTCATTTGGAGGTACCTCAAATCTATTTGATCCGATTAATAATAAAGCCAGAGCTTAAAACTGCAAAAAATTACAGTGCAAAAAAAAAAAAGAAAATCTCATTTGAACATAATTTTTTGCAAAAATAAATAAAGAAAAAGAAAATTATGCAAATTTACATATAAGTTTATCATCAAATTAATTCATATTTGAACTGAGCTGACAAACCAATTTGTCGTATTGGATGAGGATGGTGTGGGGTTAGGGCTAGTTTGATTAGTTTCAACTTTGCAGAGTTCACTTACCTTCTTACACTCTGATCACTAATTTGCTTGTCTCTTCACACATGCAAGTCTTGCAGTTTTTTTTATTCATGAACTAGTTCATTCATTGGAAAATAAGGAGGCAAAGATTACAAGAAAAGTAAGTGAGAAGTGAAAAGGAATAGAGATAGGATTTTGGTTTTCATGAAACTGTCAAAGATCACTTTCTATCTCAACTTGCTTACATTAGTTTTGAAGCAGTTTTATCTGCATTGACTAAAAAAAAGGCTGGTCTTTATTCGCTTCAAAGAAGGTTTGTCCATATTCGCTTCAGAGAAGTTTTGTTTACATTAACTTCAAAAAACATTTGTGTACATTTGCTTCAAACGTTTACCTACATTCACTTCAAAGGTTTGCCAACATTAATTAAGAAGAACATTTGTCTACATTTGCTTCAAAAAAGGTTTGTCTACATTTACTTCAGTGAACATTTATCTACATTAACTTCAAAAAACATTTGTCTTCATTAACTTCAAAAAACATTTGTCTTCATTAACTTCAAAAAACATTTGTCTACATTAACTTCAAAAAACAGCTGTCTACATTAACTTCAAAAAACAGCTGTCTACATTAACTTCAAAAAACAGTTGTCTACATTAACTTCAAAAAACAGTTGTCTACATTAACTTCAAAAAACAGTTGTCTACATTAACTTCAAAAAACAGTTGTCTACATTAACTTCAAAAAACAGTTGTCTACATTAACTTCAAAGAACAGTTGTCTACATTAACTTCAAAGAACATTCGTCTACAGTAACTTCAAAGAAAAACATTGAAACCATTTTAATTTAAAGTCCTTACAATATATTAATCATTCACTCTTATCATATATAAACAAACATATGGTAAACATGAAAACATCATTAGCAGAAATCAGTTTTTATTTTTGTTTATAAAAGCTATGTACAGCAGTTAATGGAGAACTCATATCTTTAAAAAATAATTGACTAAAACCAAATTTAATAACCTTTAATGTCTTCCAAATGTTTGATAGTGAAAGCCGGCAAAGAGATATCAAATGTTCTGATTAGTCGAAAAAGGTCACATGCTAGGAGAGGAATTTTAAAATAATCAGCTGTTAAGTTAGAGCAGTTTCTGAGTAGCTAGCTTTCAGCTACGAGTAATAAAATTGAAGATATCGACACGGTCACCATGCATGGTTAAATATATGTTCCGAGCTGCATGAAACTATATCTCCATTGTATAAAAGTAATGTGCACCTACCTGTAGGTGTATTCTGCGCTCAAATCAACTTTTTGAAGAGAGAGCTGGGAGAGAACTTCATCGCTTGTAAAATAATTGGGTCCGCATTTTTCCTCGTCTTTCGTAGGCATGGAGGGAATGTTCTCACAACTTCCTACCATGGAGCCCTCAAACACAGACATAAAATCTCCAGCTGAGGCTGCAAGAAAAAAATAAAAGAAAACAAAAAAAACTTAGCACAACTGTGAGTTGCGATTAGTTTAACAAGATCATATGTTAAGTTAGAGAGAAGGATTTTGAAGTAGTCGAGATACTTCAGCTGATGAAATGCAAAGGTACTAGTACAGGGGGGGGTGCACATGGCTACCTGGATAAAAAGCAATAATTAGATTGGTTGTTGGTTGGTTGTTTTCGTTTTACGGCATATCAACGTTTTTCAGGTTATTTAATGCCGAATCTAGTTATTTTGAGGAACAAGTTTTTATGGAGTATATATTTTTTTTTTTAAGTCCGATTCTATTTAACCCATAGTTGGGACCCTAACAGGTACTACCACTCCGGGTCAGAGTGGACCTGGGAGCAATGGCAATTAAAGGGTGGCTCCACACTCCCCAAGGCCCGCAAGGTGGGGCCTCATCATCGGATATAGTTTTAGATCATATCCAGGACCGGGAAGTAGGGAAGGAAAAAGAAAGGAGGGGGGGGGGGGGAAGGAAGGGGCTGTTGATTTTGTTTTGTCTTTGTAGAACATAATTAAGTTTTACAAAAGAGAATAGAAAACAAAAACAGAAATCGATGTAGGTGCATTTCATCTCAGAAAGCCAATAGGCAGCCTGATCTGGTAGCACCAGGCAATAATTAGAGTAAACTTCTAAGAAATTATGACATGACCGACCCAAATGTGATCAATATGGAATGAAATAAATTAATATATACAAGATTTTTTACTCTGTTAAAAATGACCAAAAGTTATGGTCTGTTTACTTAAAACGAGTGCTTTATGCTAAATTTATGTTGTGAATATGGTTAAATTTGTGCAAATTTTTGCATTAAATACTATTGCCTATTAATCCCTAACTGTGCATCAAATGGATACGGATAGGTTCATACAAAATTTCAGCCAAATCAGCTTAGCAGTGTCAGAAAAAAAGTGAAATTTAAATATTAATGCCTATGTGCATCAAATGAATACCATAATACTTAGTATGCTGCACCTTATATTCGAAGGTACATACAAAATTTCAGCCAAATCGGCTTAGTAGTGTCAGAGAAAAAGTGAACGTTAAATACTAATGCCTATTAATCCCTAACTGTGTGAGTACATTAAATGAATACCACAGGGCTCTACATTGCAAGGGAAACAGTCACATTTGCAAGTGATTTTTCAAAGTGGCGACTAGAAATAATAAAACGCTTATCTTTTGGCAATTGTGTTTTTTTCACCGACAATCTTCCAAAGCTAACTACTCAGTGAAAAATATCTTTTCAACTTTTTTTTTTTTTTAATAAAACGAATAAAGTTAGATTATTTTAACAATAAAAGTTTAATAGAACAAGATACTTTTTTTTAATGAATGAAGGCTGATTAAAAAAACATCGGAAGAAATTAGAACGGTCATACCTTCAAGTATCAACATAAAATTTGTTGTATACTTAGAATTACACTAATTTAAAAAGATACGGAAAAAACTTTATTATGTACATAAGCATCACAAAACAAAGATGTCATATTCCAAAAATCATATGTGTTTTGCTACTGAACGAAAATATTTAGTTTTCAAAGGTCAACTAAAGATAGATTTGTCCATAGAATCCTGTACCATAATACTTAGTTCGCTGCACCTTATGATAACCAAGATCCATACAAAATTTCAGCCAGATCGGCTCAGTAGATTCTGGGAAAAAGTAGAATCGACAGACAGACAAACAGACAGACTAAGAGAAATATAATAGACATAAAATAATGAAATGTCCATAGATTCTTTAAATCAACAGTAAATTTACATATTATTTAATTGGAATTCATTATTGAGATTAGTATTATTTATTATTTTATTGCAGACTATTATCCTTATCTTTCTTAGCTGTTGTTTCATGACGTTTCGGCCACCTATTCCTCTGGCCTTCGTCAGGTGGTAACTGTGACAGGATAGGAACGCCGAAACTCCTAACTGCATTCTCAGCAATTACTGCCATCCATAGTTGTCGTCGTCTCACCATGTTTTGGCCAAGTAACGCTGGCTGGCTTTGGGTAGGATTGAAATGCTATCTTCAGACAATTCTCACTTGGAGCCGTAGAGATTCAATGTCTCTATCCACTGCACCAAGGACCCCCACTAGTAAATAAATAAAATAAAAATCTTGGGCGACATATACAAATATGCAACATACGACATGAAAACAAAAATGCATTATAATAATAGGTTCCATCTACATTATTATATATTTACATTTTATTTGTAACACATTATTAATATAGGACCCGTGGCGCAGTGGTTAGAGTAATTGGAAAAATCAATTGTAAAAGTGATATTCTTCTGAAGGTTGAAGGTTCAATTCTCAGTGTAAGCGACCGAAAAAATACAATCGTGAATTAATTAGGACCTCTATCCAGTCATGGCTGAGGGAACAAGAGTATACTGCCCCCATGAAATAAATAAAGAGCTCCATTCAAAATTCCATCCAAATAAAAATCAGACTGTCTTGATAACAAGCTACAAATCCCCACCTGATTTTTTTTTTATAATAATGCATGCTGCACACACACACACATATATATATATATATATATATATATATATATATATATATATATATAGATATAAAAGCGAAAATATATGTATGTATGTATGTATGTGTGTTCGCTTTTTCTGTGTGTCTACAAAAGGCATTTTTCAGAGAAGCGGTCGCTCGCTTCACAACTTTTTAAAACATTTTATATCACATATAAATCGTAATATCTCACAGTTAACAACAAAGCTCGCCTGTCTATTTAATTTGCTCGATTTCGGGAAGATAAATATTCAACATTTGTCACTCGCCGCATGTGGGTTAGTCTTTTTCCTATAACATCTTGGGGGGAGGGAAGCGTTCAGCAGTAAATGAAATCCCGCAGTCAAACTTGACCTCATTAACTCATTAAAACGGGCACCTGCTAAATCGAAGTAATTAAATAAATTCAAACGTGTTTCCGTTAGCATGTCGCGGTGGGATAATGATTAACGTCGCACTTTTTTTTTTTCACACTTTAATTTACAACTTTGCCTCAACGGTTCGGGTTTGATCCTCATACTTACTTTTTTTTTTAACCCCCCCCCCCGAGTTTCCACACACACCTCCAAACACCCGGGCATCGCCAGGTACCCTTCGCTAGTATATATATAGAAATAAAAAGGAACAAACCGTATGTGTTCATCAACATTTTGTCTTTATTTCAAAACGTTGATGAACACATAATACGGTTTGTTCCTTTTTATTTCTGAATTTTGTCGGAATACTATTTCCATTATTTTCATCATTCATATATATATATATATATATATATATATATATATTGCCAAGGGTGTGAGTCCCATATAGAAACGTTGATTTAATTTGAATAAAATAAAATATGCATCAAATGCGCTTGAACCCAAATCATAACGTAATATTAGGAAAATAAACAAATATTTTACTTGTTTGAAATTTATAACATAAATATATTTCAGAGCTAGACTCCATCTTCAGTATGTTGTTTTTTCTTTCTTTTTTTTATTTCTTCTTCTTCCTTGCCATGTTGTAAAGTTGGAGAAAGAAAAGTCTGTTTGTAAAGAGCCGCATGTTGTATCTGAGCAGTTGTATTTTGAAATGTTGGAATACTGAAAGTGAATACCCCCTGACAAAGCAACTAAATCCCACCTCTTCACAGTAGACATTCCTAGGTGTAAGAAAGCCTTCTACTCCAATAGTTTCTTCCCCAGAACTGCTAGACTTTGGAACTCCCTTCCGGAATTCTGCTTTCCCAACTGTACTGACATGCAGAAGTTCAAGTGTAATGTGGACAAACCTTGCTGCTCATTTCCCTTCATCATACCCCAGCAACTTATGTCCCCGATAGTAGCTCCCTACTTCAAAGTGGCACTGTGCCTTGTTTGGGGTGAAAATTGAATTAAGGAAAAAAAAAATTTTTTTAAGATGTAACCACTAAATTGCAAGCCCCCCCCCCTCCCTTTGGGATGAAGGGCTAGCAAAAAGAACTTGATGATGTATTTCTGAAATACTTTGTTGAAATCCAATAAACTCAATGGTATCAAAAAAACACAGAGACTTAGCATATAATTTTTGCGTGTTATGAAAAAGATGCCTTTTTGCAAAGAGGGATGAGGTAGACAGATTAGCTGTGCAGTTGTGGGTTGGCTCAGGGGACGCACAGTCACAAAGGGACAAAGACAGCAAACTAAGGTACCTCTCACAGCCACACATATTTATAACAACATTTTTTTTATGTTAAAATATACAAAGTTGCTTGAATAAATATATATAACTGTGTTTGACACATGTAAAACCACAATGTTATGTAACTACATTTGTTGTAAAGAAAAAAGGGTTGATATGTCGTAACATATCCATTTATTTTTCAAAATAATCACAGTACAAATCCGTAAATATTAATGTTTGATGTAACCGAGATGTTTAGTTAAAAATAAATTCTGAAGTGTGTGCATATTGTTTGTATTGTCCAACTGCTATTTACCTCTCTCCCACCACGAGAGGATGCCACACAAAGTCGGAAAGTGGGATAGTGTCCTTTTAATATTTGCTGAGTCTAGGGTGCTTCAAGTCTAATTGATCAAAAAAAATTACTAGGTGACTCTCGGACAAGTGATAATATGGAAAAAAAAACATATGTCAGTAGTAATAATAGTAGTAATAATAACAATGATAAAAATTTCAATAAACTTTTGATAGATTTAAGATTTCTTTCATAATTCTTTAACGGAATAAAAAAATTTTTTCTTTAATACTGCACTAACTCTGGAAATTTGCTGTAGAAAAAAATAGATAATCTCTGAACTTTTAAACTTTTAAAGGTAACAGAATTTCTCAACACTCAATAACTTAGCATTTCATTTCTTCACATCTGAATTCTCATTTGTCTCTGTTGATTGACAGTTCTTGCATACAAATCGATTATAATTGTAGAAATTTTATTGTTCACCTTCTGTCTTTCCTTCTCTCTCCCTCCCCTTCTTTACCCCCCCCTTCTTGGTATATCTTGTGCTGCTACTGCTTATTATATCACGTGTTGAATGCGTGCCTTTCAATTCATAAAAGGAGATGTGTGCACCATTTTGTTGGAAGGTTTGAACAAGAGAAAGAAGTCGGCTCGCTATCCCACGTCAAGAGAAAAGACATTAAAAATCGCAAGTTTTCTTCAATCGGGATTCGTCAAGGAAGACGACACAGAATTAGTCAGAAAAGACTGTTTAAAAAATCAGTTGTAAATGAAATTACAATGACCTCTTCACCGAGGAAGAAAGAACTATTTTAAGGCCTAGAATTGGTCTATTATGTACTCTCCACCTATCTCGGCATTTGTTTCCTGTCGTCCTGTACATACACTTCACTTGCCACTGGTATTTAACAATGTCAACTCAGGAGAGCAGTGGTTGGAGATTGCGCACCTCCTTCCACAAAAAACTTCACGCGAAGGAGCCTGTTTTTATATTTACTAATAGTAACTCCAGTGAAGCGTTAGAATTCACGTCAAAAGGAACCAAGAAATCTTCTACAGAAATACATTACAGCACAGAAGATTTGGATTATTTTCTTGGATTACAGAACCAAGAGGATTGCAATTTTCTCGAATGAGAACATTTAAGTTAATGCCGCAAGGGAGGTAATTTACATACACCCTCTTTTAAAAAGATTAAGTGTTGATGTGTTTTATTTAAGTTCTTTGACACGCAGTAATCCCTGACTACACCTATATTCTTACTCCTCCTATCCCTTACAATATTGTTCATGGAATTCTTTGAGAACTGCCAGAGGGACTAATTTGGCAGACACTGTTATTGGTGAACATAAAACTGACTATATCTTTCTTTCCCTATTTACCTTTCCATTTATTAAAAAAAATTGTTTATCGTAGTATTGTTTTTTTTTTTTTTTCCTTCTTGTTGTGCAATGGGATAACCTTCATTGGACGTCATGATAAAATCCCTGTTATAATCACTCAATCTACCAGTAATTCAGCTGCACTTTTTTGTGTAACTAATGCTTAGAAGTACCCGCCTCTTCCAAAAAAAAAAAAAAAATTGGGTTGCCCACATAATCTATATATCTATAATATATCTCTTATTATTCAATACAAGGCGGTTTGGTAGATAAGTAAGCCACCAATAACATTTCAATGTTTTTATATTCAAAACGAGTAAACTTTGTTCTACCCAAAAGTTATCTCCCTTGCAAAGAGACATTTTTAAAGCAAAACTACAAGTTCTTAGTGAAAGAAATGGAGGTAGGATTTATCTGACCCTGATAGATCACATGATCAGAACAAAGAGGAAAATTCAAAATGGAAGCAGCTTTCAACATCAACGAACCCTTCCTCAAATTCATAGTAATTTCTTCAGTTATAAAATTGTTAAATTTATGTAATGAATTGTGTTTGAAGGCTATGACAATGTAGTATGGATTAGATATGAGACAAGGTATACAGAATAAATGACAATATTAAAATATTTCAAAAATTTATTATTACTTTTTACCAATGTAATGTGCTGAACCAGGATAGTATTGGTGTTGTTATATTCTTTGAATTTTCGAGGTAGACCTCAGCTTCAGAAAGAAAAAAAATTGTACAATAATTTTTTGTTTTTGTGTTTTTTACCAGGAGCTTATTCGGATTGGCACTTATGGTGATAGACAAAAATAAAGAAAAACAGAGGAAGAAAGCTAAAGAGAAAGCAGGAGAAATGGAGAAAACGAGAGGGAAAGAAAGAGATAGGGTAAGAGAGAGAAAGTAACAGAATAAGAGAAATAAAGAAAGAGAGAGAAAGAAGAGAGGGTGCTTATTCAGATTGGCACTTTATTGGCTATACACAAAAATGGAGAAAAACTTTTATTGTATATCTACTTATCACTGAATGAAGATGCTATATTCCAAAAATCAAAAAAAAAAACTGATCCAGTAGTTTTTTGTTTTTTTTTAAACAAATTTGCAATTTTTTTTACCAATAAGTGGAGACCGAAGCCATTTTAATATTCTTCAACTTTTGTTTTTAACTTTTATAAAATAACCCTTTTTAAAAAAATGTTTCCATAATTTGAAAATTTTATTTTCTAAAAAAAAACTTCTTTTTCTTTTTTTTTTAAATATACTTTATGTTAACAAATTGTTTGGTTTTAAATTTTATGTTTTGGTTGTCTTTCTGACCCACCCCCTCAAAAAAAATTTCAAATGAAAATCGGTTATTTGCCCTTGATTTTAGCATCGCCACTACATTTTTTCCTTCCCTTATCAATATGTTTTGTAAGATTTGATTTTTTTGAATAAAAAAAAAAATACTTGATCAAATTACATGATTTTTTGAATATTTCATCTCCGTTCCATGACTGGTGCATACATCATACAAACTTTTCTATATTTTATTTATTTTTAATTGCCGCCAAACGTGCCAATCTGGATAATTAAATTGCAGAGAATAATAAAATTATGATTGGGGTTTGAACTGGTATTTAGGTTTAATATAAAATGGTTATATTTACTAGTATATATATGGTATAATCGCGTTGACACACTTCATTCAGATCACCAAAGTTAAGAAATGTTGAGCCTGGTTAATATCAGATGGGTGACCATTTGAGAATTCTAGGTGCTGTATGTACTCTCCACCTATCTCGGCATTTGTTTCCTGTCGTCCTGTACATACACTTCACTTGCCACTGGTATTTAACAATGTCAACTCAGGAGAGTAGTGGTTGGAGATTGCGCACCTCCTTCCCCAAAAAACTTCACGCGCAGTCACACCTACGTGGGTATCCATAATCTGTCAAAGACTGAAGGAGCCTGTTTTTATATTTACTAATAGTAATTATATTATTATGTGCTTCATCTGGATGTAATTCTTATTTAATTATTTACTATACCCACATAAATTTTCTTTTCTCTATAAAACAAATTAAAGGGAAGTAACTCACTGTGACAAAGGAGTTGATTAGTTATTCTCCCTTGATAAGCATTAATTTTAATTAGTTTCTTTTTTATTACCTAGTTATTCAATTATTTTACAAAAGAAAATTATTTTATATTGGTGAGCCAGAGCCACATAGAATCATTTTCGTCCATTTATTTCTTTATATTTGTGTCTCATCACTAGGGCTATAACAAGAGAATATTCTTTTCATTATTTTGACTCTCGAGTATATATCAGTTAATATCTAATTTGTTTTTAGATAGACTGATGGGGTTCTCGATTGTCTAACTGTGTTAGATATATACTCAAGAGTCAAAACAATGATAAGAATATTCTCGTATCATAGTCCTACTCATCACTTACACAACCTTAACAATAATTATTTTTTTTGTTTTGTTTTATAAAGGCATCACCACTTATCAAGGCCAAGAGGCCACTCGAGGATAAGGGTTAAAGAGTGTACAGTAGACAATTGGACAATAAAGAAATCGTTAGTAACGGAAATTCGGTAAATTTGTTAACTTATATGGAACGGCTCATCAAGAACTTGTTTGCGTTAGACTTGAAGACAACCATATTGTTGTCAGCTGGAAAGCAGGAAAACAGAAAACAATTCCATAGGCGTAATAATTATTTTACTTAAATTTAATTTAACAAGAGAGGAAACTTTTTAATATGTTAACCAAATAAACAATACAAGACCAGATAAAATCAATCTAGTTCAGAGTTTGGAAATTTTCTAAGAACTGACCAACCGTGTTGCGTTAGAATTCAAAAAATAACCAACGCCTGTGAAGAGTCGTATTAATGTACTGTATGTGTGTACTTGACTTACCAATGCTTCGGCTATCATTGTCACAATCATAAAATTCATCGTCGTCAGTATCATAGAAACAGGAGCGATAATGGTTGGATGTGATGCTGCGCTCTAATTGATGGTGTTCAGTGGCCAACGCATGAAGGGCTTCCTCCAAAACGCGAGATTTTTCTTTTTCTTCCTCCAGCTGAATATTGAACACCTGAAAGACAAACATACAGCAAATTAAAAAAAAAATACCAACATACAGGCTTTTCTTTCTATTCAGTTCATAGCGTTAAGAATTAGTTGTTGTTATATTTTTTTTTTTACCCAAAAAGTTGAAGAGCTACAAAGACATTAAACGAGCGACATTTTGTGCTCCAGAATTTATTTTTCTACATAGTCGCCACCATTCTCAATGCAGTTTTTCCAGCAATGAATGATGGGTGTGAATGGGCATCCGGAGCGTGCTTTGTTATACGATGGTTGTTCCAAGTATATAGCATGATAAATTAATTGTTATTATTATTAGTTGTTATTATTGTTGTATGAGAGTTCTTTCAAAAGTAAAGCCTCCTATTTTTTTTTACTCAGAAAGTTGAAGAGCTACGAAAACATTAAAATGAGCGACATTTTGTTCTTGAGAATTTATTTTCCTACCACCATTCTTGGTGCACTTTTGCCAGCAATGAATGACTTTTGCCTATGGGTGTCCGGAGCGCACTTTATCATATGAGGATCATTCCAAAAGGAAAGCCTCCTTTTTTTTTTTTTTTTAAAAATCAAAGAATTGGTTGGTTGGTTGGTTTTGTTTTACGGCATATAAACCTTTTTCAGGTTGTTTAATGCCAAATCTAATTATTTTGAGGAACAATTTTTAATGGATTTTTTTAAGTCAGATTCTACATAGTTGGGATCCTAACAAGTACTACCACTCTGGGTCAGAGTGGACCTGGGATCAATGGCAATTAAAGGGTGGCTCCACACTCCCCAAAGCCCGCAAGGTGGGGCCTCACCATCGGATATAGTTTTAGGTCATATCCAGGACCCAAAGAATTGGAGTTACGAAGATGGGAAGTGGTACCATTAAAATGAGCAACCTTTTGTGTACTAGAATTTATTTTTCTACATAGTCACCACCATTCTCAATGTACTTTTGCCAGCACTAAACGATAGTTGTGAATGGGCATCCGGAACATGCTTTATCATATGAGTGCCATTCCAAAAGTAAAGCCTCCTATTTTTTTTAATGTCAACTCAAAAAGCTCAACAGCTACAAGACTGGAGTGGTAGCATTAAAATGAGTAACTTTATCTGCTCCAGATTTTATTTTTTTATATAGTCACTACTATTCTCAGCGAACTTTTGCCAGGAATTCAACAACACGTCTCTGCTTCCGACGCATGCCCATGATAGGGGTTGCTTTCTTAGAGTCTCACACCGTCAATATCTGCAACAGAGAGATGAAACTTTCAAGTCATGAATGCATAAGATCAGTCAGGTAAAATAAAAAAAAATAGGAAGCATTACTTTTGAAATGCCCTCCATATTATCATTTCCCGTTCTGAGATTATCTGCCAGTTCCTTTCCTTGTTATTTGTCCACATACCCTATAAATTTTGTTTTGTGCAAACTTAAGGCGTCATTTAAAGAACATTTCGACCGATGTAACCTCCGACATTCTTCAGGTGAATCTTTTCAAATTCAGAAACTTGTACAGAATTTCGAACTAAACCCTGCACGCCAGGGAAGCAGGAAACAGGGAGGGAATTCCCAAGTCTAGTAGTCTGTGGAAAGAAACTATTAGAGCAAAAGGTTTCATGGCGTCTAGAGGCATCTATAGCGAAGGGGTAGGATTTTGCTGCTAGACAGATTTGTTATGGGTATGCATATTGTATGTTTTATTAAAACGGGAAGAACATTTTTTATTAGTTTTTTTGGGAGGGGGGGCGTGGGGGGCGTTCTTTCATTTAAAAAAATTAGACAAATTTGTTGGAGGTACATTAGTAACGCCATTAGCTAAAGTAAGAAAAAAATTGTTTTGAATTCATTTGTTTCTATTTATTCTTGTAGTTATTTATTGTTATTTAATTTCTATTTTTATATATAACTAGCGAGGATACCTGGCGTTGCCTGGGTGTGGTGAGGTATGGGGGGGAGGGGTAAATCAAAACAATAATAAAATGGCAAATAAAGAATAAGCGAACGAAATAACCCTGTTTAAATGTTAAAACTTCTTTAAAAAAATCAGAAAAACAAAAACAAAAAAAAAACAGTGAACGTGATAATAAAATAGAAAAAAGGGAAAATAAAAAAAAAAAATAAAGAATAAAAATAAAAATAAAAATAAAAAAATAAAGAATAAAAAATAAAAATAAAAAATAAAAAATAAAAAAAATAAAAATAAAAAATAAAAATAAAGAATAAAAAATAAAAATAAAAGAATAAAAAATAAAAATAAAAATAAAATATAAAAAATAAATATAAAAAATAAAGAATAAAAAATAAAAATAAAAAAATAAAGAATAATCAAACAAAAAAAAATGGCATAAATATCCCTGTTTAAATATTAAAACTTTAAAATCGAAAAAAAAAATGTCCGCTAGGTCGGCACGAACATGCCACCTTAACACAACGACACTGTCACTATAACCACTACTCTGCGATTGCGTGAGTGAAGTAATGTCGTTTTTTTTTTTTCTATTTAAACTAATTCAAGAAAGAACTTTTTCGCGCATACATGTTTGGCTAAATTGTCATGAAGGAACAATTTTTGCTACCCTCCCTCATCATGAACGTCAATTTCTAAAGGAAATAATTGACCAGTTTTTCTAATTTTCACATATTATTCTACCAAGACATCGCTCTTTCAGACAGTACCGGTTTTGACCCAGTCTGATGCCGCTGTGACAAGTTTTAGACATACATACATGCATAAATTTAAGCAGATAGGTGAGATTTATATAATAACTAGCGGGGGGATGCCCGGGTGTTTTGAGGTAAATCAAAATTCTGGGGGTGTTAAATAATTAAAAAAAAAATGTTTTGGTAGGTGAGTATGAGAATCGAACCCGTACCCTTGAATTGGAAATTAATGTGTGAAAAAAAAAAAACGTGCTACGTTAACCATTGAGCCACGGCGACAGACAACGTTAAGCAGGTTTTAATTTATTTATTTATTTAACTATAAAAACAGGCGTGCGCAATAAAAGTTAACTCTGCTGCTTCCATTTGACCTAATTAAGAAGGTCAAATAGAAGTCACGCAGCATTTGGGTTTGTTTATCCAAATTTGATTGTTTCTTCCCCCAACAGATGTTGGGGAAGGGAAAGCAGCTCCCAATTGTCCAGATTGAATCTGATATACAAAATTGATCAAAGCCGATTGCTTCTGGACGTTTTTCTCGGCGCAATGCCGAGAATACGTCGTTTGAGTTTAGTTTCACTTTATTTATACTAAAAAGCCCGATCAACACGCGAGAAGCCAAAATAGCAATAATTTTGTAAAAATCGACGTAAATAAATCTATACGCTACGTGCTTTTCTAATTCCTAGATATTATTATATAGGACCTATATAAACAGTTTTAAGCGATAGTAACGAACCCGGGAGCGTGTGCGAGAAAAGCCTTTTGAAGACATACACGAAATGGTCACACACATTTTGCCTTTTATATATATAGATAGAAAATTTATATGTTGAACTCGCTAACCTGGACCCGTGGTATAATGGTTAAAAGCGTTGGTTAATAATAAGTTCTAATTGATAATCTTTTGTCAATTTTAAGATTCAATCCTTACTACAAGTGATAATAACTAATAATAACTAATAATTATGTTGTCAAAAACATGGTACAACAATAACACGTCTACCTGGTCATGGCTGACAGAACAAGAACAAGTGCTTGTCTAATATGAGAATTTATACATCTATGAATCTATAATATAGAATTGATAGTCCTTTGGAAATCTGAAGGTTCGATCCTTACTACAGGTGTTATTAACTAAGAATTACAAAAATTAACACTTAGGGCTGATAGCATAACTTCATGAGGGAAGAGAGACAGACTTCCAAAATATATATATATATATATATATATATATATATATATTAGGTTGGTACAAAAATAATTTTGTTTTTCGACATGAAGTTGAACCTCAAAAAACAGCATTATTTTTGCACCAACCTAACATATTGCAAACAGCAATATGACTAACAATCATCAAATCGATTGAACAAGAAACAAACCAAATGACCTAATAATTTTGTAAATAACATGGTACAACAATAACACTTCTACCTGGTCATGGCTGACAGAACCAGACCAGGTGTTTATTCAATATGATAATCTATACAATATTTCAAACCGAACAGAGTATATTGTTCTTGGGTTCTTGTCCAGAATTCCCTCTATATTACAACAAGAAAAATCCCAACGACATACGTATATGTGATGCAAAGAAAATATCATATTCCAAAACTCATGTAAATTGCTGAAATAGCTTTATTTTTATAAAGAAAACAATTTTTAAGTGATTAGCGGAAGTTCGTAATCATTACAATAAAAATCTCGCAAGTTTTAATTATTCCCCTTGTTTTTTAGGCTGTTTTCAATTGAAAAACATTCTCTCCTCATTTAACCATAAAATTTGGTTTTATGATTTAAAAATTAAACTACATGATCAATTTAGGTGATTTTTGGAATATAATATTTTCTTTCCATCACGGATATCTACGTTACATAGATCTTTCTTTATTTTTATTTTTTAATATGAGGGAATTTTAGGCAAGTATCGAAAAACAATATACCCTTGTGAATTTAACAGCTTGAAATAGTGTATGGGCCCTCATGTTTGATAATGACTTTCAAGTTTCACAAGATGCGCGTGAAGAAGGTCAAAAACTTTGTAAACATAAAAAACGAGACGAATTCAAATCATGTGGAGACACATTAGCCCGAGTTTCTTCGCACATTTCGCAAACACACGGACACAGTGCACAACACTTTCATTTTTGAGACACACACAATTATCGCCCGTTGCAGGTTTCAGCCAATAGATGACAATATCAATTTTCTCTCTCTTTCCTTTTTTTCTCTCGAGTGACATGCAACTAGGACACGTGCACTATGCGCTCTAAGTGTGTTTTACACCCGCGACTGATTCTCTTATGAAGTGAACTTTTGTGTACTATCCAACTTTATCGAGGTAAGACCAAACATTGCAAAGCATGAACAAACTCTACAATCATAAATTACCTCAGTAACAAATTTAAACAAAGATCAACAACACACGTACACACATCTTATGCATTTTTCACCAAAAGCTATGGTCTGTAAAACAATGTGTAAATGTTCTTTCTTGTTTTAAATTAAGTCTACGGTTTTATACATGTATAAACTCGGTACATATTTTCATTAATTTATGTCAATTAATGTGCAAGCATACCGCAACAAGCTTCATATAAACATAACATAAATTTAAATAGTTTTGCAATTTTAATGCAGAAAACAAAAATTGTCAAAATCGGTTTGAAAACATAAATATTTTGCTTAGACTTTTAAATGTGATGGCCTTTGAATGATGTCATATATTGTGTTATACTAAACTAGTTCCTTTCAGCTGCTAGCATAATTTAATATTAAAAAGAAAAAAAGTAAGTTCTTACCATTTCTTGATTCTTCACCAGTTTCGTGCAATGAGTAAGAGACGTGTACATTTCTTTTGAAGTATCCAAAATCTCAGTGAAGGATTGGTGGACGGACATCAAAGAAGCTGCAGGAAAAAATAGAAATTAATGCGAAATACAAATTAACAAGAATAACAATATCAGTACTATACACATGTTCATTATTGCCATTTTAGTTTAAGTTATTCTTCTCATCAGAGGACAGAAAGAAATCAGCAAATTATATGTGAAATAATGCTAGAATTTGCTGGTTATAGCATTAAGTGAAACTGCAATTTATTATAGTCATAAATTGCCAAGAACAGGAGTGAATTACTAAGTCCAATCCTTCCTTTGTTGGGGGACCAATAAGGATGAATAGTTAATTAGTCAGATGTCCTTTTGCAAAGCAATATGCAAATTAGTTAACCGCAAGACTTCAATCACACACATCTGATCAATATTAAGAATATGACTTTACTTTTTAAATCTGTCAGGCTGATGAATGATCAAACTTTGATAAAATATTATAATAATAATTTGTCATTTTAATAACAAAAAAATATTCAATTTCCATTTTTAATGCTTTCATGCAAACAATAGTATTTTTGATTGTCTCTTTTATTTAGAGATTTAATTATCGGGCATATTCTTATCAGAAATATACATTTAGATAATTATTGAAAAAATATCGCCATTTTAAAAATCTTTCTAGTCGAAATAAGTATTTTTTGAAAGAAACAGAAGCGAAATAAGTTTTTTGCTGTAAAGAACATTGTACAATGATAAAAAAAAAAGAAAAATTGGCTAAAATATTGACATCCAACAAAGAAATGCACGATTTGCGAGACGTTTATTGTTGATCGCAGGTTTAACTCACCTGATTGGGTTGAGGATGAAGATTCTGTGTTTATCTCCGACAAGCGTGATGTGACAGATGTTAACAACTGATCAAGAACCTCTTGATGTGCATGAGCCGTCTGAAAGAATTACAAGAGAAATCAGCTAGGCCATCGAATGGAAAACGAATACAAACAAAAAAACATGAAACAATAAAGACAAAATAGTATAAATTATTATTATTATTATTTTCATTCTTCTTTTCCTTTCTCTGCCTGAATAATGTACCTATTTACAATGCCTCCCCACGGGACAGAGTTAGACACCAGGGTCGTTTTTTAACGTGGAGAAAAGGTACAAAAATAAAAAATTGTCTCAGTCATCAAGGATTTCTCCTCCACCGAAAGAGAACAAGAAATGGAAGGGCAGCATCTGAAGAACAGATACTACACTTTGATCTTGGCCAAAAGGCCAAGTATAATGTATCTGAAATAAATAAACAACTAAAAGTTAAGGAAAATGTACAGGGTGGAACGATAAAATTGTCACCCTAGAAAAGACAACATAATTCCATTTCCGTTTGAGAAAAACTAGTTTCCTCTTGTTGTTGGAGACCATCTACTAGTTGACCAGTTATGTACAAATTCGAAGAGCTATAGGAGCCTTCTATCATGTTTGAAAGTAACACAATGTTCAACGAGTGAGACCAGAGATGTGCCGCTGTACAACTAATGCTCTTTACCAATCCAAGTTATGACAAGACCATTGCCAGCACCCTCCAAATGCATCACTGTATTGCCACGAATAACAGGGAAGTGCCCAAGGTGGTGAAAACAAAGTTTTTGGCGATGGTTATGGTCTTTAGTATGGTTTCAAGTGAGGGTCACATCATGCCACTTCACATCTTCAAAGTCAGCTTCAAAGTCAATACCAAAATGGATCTGGATGTGCTGAAGAGTGTGGTGATCTCCTGGTGCAATCAGGTGACCGCTGGCAGACCCTGGGTGTGGTAGCAGGACTCGGCACTGGCCCACATGTCCAAACAGATCCAGGCTTGGCTTCAGAAAGAGATGCTATGAATTGTGTACCCTTCTCTCATTGCCCCTCCTCCTCCCCTAACCTGAAACCGCTGGACTACTTTGTTTGGTCATACGTCAGGAATATCACCAACATGATCTTCCACAACACCAAATACAGCCTGATCGCCGCTATCCACAGAGTATTCATCGAGCTTCTGCTGGCGTTGGTGGAAAACGTATGCTCCCAGTTTCGGATCTGTATTGAGGCAGTGATTTAGGCTGAAGGCGACTACATTGAATAGATGTCAGTTCTACTACATAAATAATCAAGTGACCTGAATTGATTTTTTCAATGAAAGTTTTAAAATAAATCTGTAGGGTTGTTTTCTTTAGGCTGACAACTTTATTGTTCCACCCTGTATGTTATATAAGATACGGTCCACACACGGAGATTCCAAATATAGCTACTAAAATAATCATAGAAGATGAATACACATCAATATTTCTATTTTATATAAAACTAGAATTTTAATGTGCCGAGTTTGTATTTATTGTTATAAAGCCAATTTTCTATTGATTATCATATTGTACCCAAAATATAGTAGTGCTCCTCTTCAGCATGATCCGGTTGTAAAATACACTTTAATACATTTTAATTCATGCAGATTTCATATTTATTATTACAGTTCTCCATTGATTATTATATTGTACCCAATATATAGTAGTGATTTCAAAAGTTAAACAAAAAAAATTCAGAGTTTTAAGTTGCTATGTGTAAGAGTCGTAACGAGGGTTATATTAATGTTTCATGCAAATGGGAGTAAAAGAAAAGATGGAAGCATTTTGTAGAAATTTAGATACTATCTGATTCTGCAAATTTCTTTGGAGTTAAAGGGAGTTTTAGGGGCATAATATGGAATAATATGAGAACAACCACCTATTTGAAAATTTAAATATCAAAGATTTTCATTAAATTTGATCTGTAGACATTAATGACAAAGTAAGATTCCATGATTTCAATTTGTTTTCTTAAGACCCCTTAAGCTTAATCTTGAAGTTTTGAATTTCTTCTTAACACTTTAAGCTCAAACCTTACATTTAGACATTTTCGAGAATCAAAATCATGTAATGCATCCTGATACAAATTGGAATAAGGATTCTAGATATAAGGTTTAGTATCATCATGTTTTAATTTTAATCTTTGTAACGAGGCATGAAAAATGCTGCAAGACTGTTTTGTTCCAGGGAATTAATTTTGCCCATCTCGCAGTAAAAGTTCTTTTAGCGATAAAATTTAAAAAATAAAAAAAGTAAATAAAAAGAAAAATATTACCATTAATGAGTCTTGGAGATTTCTAAGATTCTCTTCCCTTTCCTCATCACATACATTTCCTTGATTCATATAATGGTTTGTGTAATCAATGTGTTCTTTAAGAGCAACGAGCCATTTCTGAAGAATGGAAATAATACATTTTGTGCTTTATATTCAGTGTTGGGAAAGAAAAAAGAATTAAAAAAATAAAGAAAAGCAATCAACACAAGATCAACAACATGGTTGAAATTAAAAAAAAAAAAAAAACAAATAGTAACTGTTGGGGGTTAAAAGCGTAAAAATTTCACTGGGTGCTTAACATGAAACTGTAGAACTTTGTTCAATAGGAAACAGCTTAACAGACCATTCACCAACATGGATGACAACATTCTAACTGAGAGCTGATCATTCAAACTCCTTGGCATAACATTCACAGGTTGCATGAATTGGAACAAATATAGTGTAACTCGAATATAAGAGATTTCTTGTCCGGTCCCTACGGCTCTCTTATATCCGGGTTACATTATACAATAACACGGGCTCTAATTTTTTTTTTTTTTTAAATTACATTTTCACCCTAAACAAGGCACATTGCCACTTTGATGTAGGGAGCTACTATTAGGGACCTAAGCTACAGGGGTACTATGTAGGGAGTTGGGCAGCAAGATATCTGTTCACATTACACTTGAACTCTGCATGTCAGTACAGTTGGGGAAGCAGGGACGTGTAAGTCTAGCAGTTCTGGGGAAGAAATTACTGGAGTAGAAAGCTCTCTTACATCTAGGGATCTCTACTGTGTAGGGGTGGGATTTAGCTGCTTGTCGGGTTTGTCGGGGGTATTTACGTCAAAAGGGTACAAGTATTTGCAGTTCGTCGGAGCATTCATCATTAAAATACTTGTAGAACAGGCAGAGGGATGCAACATTTCATCAATGGGACAGAGGCTGAAGCTTAGCTGACAATTCAGGACCTATCAGGTTGGCGACTCTCTTTTGAACCCTGTCCAGGAGTGAGAGACAAATAGCAGATTCACCAGCCCAAATATGACAATAATACTCCATACACAGGCGAATGGTGGCCTTATAGAGGTACAGGATACTGGACCAGATTTGGGACCAGATAAAATCTTTTATATCCATCTTTTCTTATATTCGGATCTCTTATATCCGGGTTACATAGTACATAAAAAACATTGTCATGGTTGAAGGTGGGCTCCCTCTACCACACTAGAAAAACTTATATCCAGGGTACACTGTACATTAACACAGGTTCTAATTTGGGTCCAGAGAAAATCTTTCTTATAACCGTTTTTCTTATATTCGATGCCTCCGTTCAGTCTCGAAAGACAAGGGATACCTTCTGTGTCTGTACTTCTACTGAATCGGCACCACTTGAGTCCAGTGGCAAGGAGAAGTCCAGGACGACTGGAAACAATGCCGAGATAAGCGGAGAGTACATACAGCACCTAGAAGTCCCAAGTGTCAAACGTGATTATGCTTATATTCGGGTCTCTTATATCTGGGTTACATTGTACATAAAAAACATTGTCAAGGCGGAAGGTGGGCTCCCGCTACCACGCTAGAAAAAATGCTTCCACCTAATAGTATTCTGTCTCTACAAAGCCACTGTTCACTCATGCATAGAATGTTGTTGTCACATATGGGTCAGTGCATCAACCACTAGCCTCTCTATTGAACAGGGTCCAAAAAAGAGTCTCTTATCTAATAACTTCTGCAGTGTCAAAGAATTTCCCATCACCGCAATGTTGCATCTCTGTGCTTCCTTTAAAAAGTACCTTAATGAAATGTGCACCAACGAACTCATTGTACTGGTTCCCCCTTGACATAAATACTCCCTACCCACCCGTCCTGAAACTAACCCAACAAGCAGCATAATTCCCAATTCCCGCGTCTTCACTGTAGAGGTCCTCCAATGCCGGAGAGCTTTCTATTCTAATAGTTTCTTCCCTCAAATTCCTAGACTTTGGAATTCCCCTTCTGTTTCCTGCATCCCCGACTGTACTAACATGCAGAAGTTTAAATATGATTTTAACAGATATCTTGCTGCTCAACTCCCTACTGAGAGCGTCTCTGTAGGCATGGTTCCAAATTCATAGTAGTACCTTATGTCTCACCGGCAATGCATTGTGTTTGGGGTGAACATCAGTTAAAAAAATAAAAAAATGATGCCAACCTTCTGTCTCTGCATCTGATGCACTGCAGCGTCGACTGTGGCTATACATTTTTTTTTTTTTTTTTACATAGGAGTCACCACTTATAAAGGCCCGTAGGCCACTCGATTGGTTGGTTGGTTGTTTTTGTTTTACGGCATATCAACCCTTTTCGGGTTATTTAATGCCGAATCCAAAGATTTTTAAGAAAAATTTTTTTAGTAGAATATATTTGTTGTTTTCACGTCGGTTTCTATTTAACCCATAGTTGGGACCCTAACAGGTACTACCACTCCGGGTGAGAGTGGACCTGGGAGCAATGGTAATTAAAGGGTGGCTCCACACTCCCCAAAGCCCACAAGCTGGGGCCTCACCACTGGATATAGCTTAAGGTCATATCCAGGACCCCCATTGAGGGACTTTTACCCTCTGCAGGGGGGCAGTCGGCGTATTCTAATGCCCCACCGACAGGGCGCGTAGGCCACTCGAGGATAAGGGTTATTGTGTGTACAGTAATTAATGGGATAATATTGTAGTAATCGTTAGTAATACAGATTTCATAAATTGGATTACTTAAGGGAGCGATTTATCAGGAATTTGTTTATGTTGGACTTGAAGACATCCAAGTTGTAGTCAGGTGGGAAACAGGCAAACGGAAGAGAGTTCCACAGACGTGCAGTTCTAAGAAAATTAAGTTGCCTCTCCAGATGCAGGCTCGGGCGGGTGATAAGGAGACCTAGGTTTGCCCTGTTACAGGGGTGCCCTCTCAGCATAGCAGACAAAGTATGATGGAAAGGCAAGCCAATACGGTCGGAGCCAGTATAGCTGCAGAAGTTGCCGGAAAGGTGTTGCATTGCTTCACCAACTGCCTATTGCGACTTCAAACTGAATATTTTATCAGGGTTTACTCCCTTAGCCTTTGCCTTTCTTAAAACATCCACAAGACATCGGAATTATTTTAGGATCTGTGATGAGACAATTTCAATATTTTGCCCCGATTCTGATACAATTAACGATTCTGCACTAAATTCCTGATTCTAACACAATTACTGAATATTTAACTATGAAATCATTATTTGTTTGAATATTTAACTATAAAATGGTTATTTGTTTGAATATTTAACTATGAAATCGTTATTTGTTTGAATATTTAACTATAAAATGGTCATTTGTTTGAATATTTAACTATAAAATGGTTATTTGTTTGAATATTTAACTATAAAATGGTTACTTGTTTGAATATTTAACTATAAAATGGTTACTTGTTTGAATATTTAACTATAAAATGGTTATTTGTTTGAATATTTAACTATAAAATGGTTATTTGTTTGAATATTTAACTATAAAATGGTTATTTGTTTGAATATTTAACTATAAAATGGTTATTTGTTTGAATATTTAACTATAAAATGGTTATTTGTTTGAATATTTAACTATAAAATGGTTATTTGTTTGAATATTTAACTATGAAATCGTTATTTGTTTGAATATTTAACTATGAAATGGTCATTTGTTTGAATATTTAACTATAAAATGGTTATTTGTTTGAATATTTAACTATAAAATGATTACTTGTTTGAATATTTAACTATAAAATGGTTACTTGTTTGAATATTTAACTATAAAATGGTTATTTGTTTGAATATTTAACTATAAAATGGTTATTTGTTTGAATATTTTACTATAAAATGGTTATTTGTTTGAATATTTAACTATAAAATGGTTATTTGTTTGAATATTTAACTATAAAATGGTTATTTGTTTGAATATTTAACTATGAAATCGTTATTTGTTTGAATATTAACTATAAAATGGTTATTTGTTTGAATATTTAACTATAAAATGGTCATTTGTTTGAATATTTAACTATAAAATGGTTATTTGTTTGAATATTTAACTATAAAATGGTTATTTGTTTGAATATTTAACTATAAAATCGTTATTTGTTTGAATATTTAACTATAAAATGGTTATTTGTTTGAATATTTAACTATAAAATGATTACTTGTTTGAATATTTAACTATAAAATGGTTACTTGTTTGAATATTTAACTATAAAATGGTTATTTGTTTGAATATTTAACTATAAAATGGTTATTTGTTTGAATATTTTACTATAAAATGGTTATTTGTTTGAATATTTAACTATAAAATGGTTATTTGTTTGAATATTTAACTATAAAATGGTTATTTGTTTGAATATTTAACTATGAAATCGTTATTTGTTTGAATATTAACTATAAAATGGTTATTTGTTTGAATATTTAACTATAAAATGGTCATTTGTTTGAATATTTAACTATAAAATGGTTATTTGTTTGAATATTTAACTATAAAATGGTTATTTGTTTGAATATTTAACTATAAAATGGTTATTTGTTTGAATATTTAACTATAAAATGGTTATTTGTTTGAATATTTAACTATAAAATGGTTATTTGTTTGAATATTTAACTATAAAATGGTTATTTGTTTGAATATTTAACTATAAAATGGTTATTTGTTTGAATATTTAACTATAAAATGGTTATTTGTTTGAATATTTAACTATAAAATGGTTATTTGTTTGAATATTTAACTATAAAATGGTTATTTGTTTGAATATTTAACTATAAAATGGTCATTTGTTTGAATATTTAACTATAAAATGGTTATTTGTTTGAATATTTAACTATAAAATGGTTATTTGTTTGAATATTTAACTATAAAATGGTTATTTGTTTGAATATTTAACTATAAAATGGTCATTTGTTTGAATATTTAACTATAAAATGGTTATTTGTTTGAATATTTAACTATAAAATGGTTATTTGTTTGAATATTTAACTATAAAATGGTTATTTGTTTGAATATTTAACTATAAAATGGTTATTTGTTTGAATATTTAACTATAAAATCGTTATTTGTTTGAATATTTAACTATAAAATGGTCATTTGTTTGAATATTTAACTATAAAATGGTTATTTGTTTGAATATTTAACTATAAAATGGTTATTTGTTTGAATATTTAACTATAAAATGGTTATTTGTTTGAATATTTAACTATAAAATGGTTATTTGTTTGAATATTTAACTATAAAATGGTTATTTGTTTGAATATTTAACTATAAAATGGTTATTTGTTTGAATATTTAACTATAAAATCGTTATTTGTTTGAATATTTTACTATAAAATGGTCATTTGTTTGAATATTTAACTATAAAATGGTTATTTGTTTGAATATTTAACTATAAAATCGTTATTTGTTTGAATATTTAACTATAAAATGGTCATTTGTTTGAATATTTAACTATAAAATGGTTATTTGTTTGAATATTTAACTATAAAATCGTTATTTGTTTGAATATTAACTATAAAATGGTTATTTGTTTGAATATTTAACTATAAAATGGTTATTTGTTTGAATATTTAACTATAAAATGGTTATTTGTTTGAATATTTAACTATAAAATGGTTATTTGTATGAATATTTAACTATAAAATGGTTATTTGTTTGAATATTTAACTATAAAATGGTTATTTGTTTGAATATTTAACTATAAAATGGTTATTTGTTTGAATATTTAACTATAAAATCGTTATTTGTTTGAATATTTAACTATAAAATGGTTATTTGTTTGAATATTTAACTATAAAATCGTTATTTGTTTGAATATTTAACTATAAAATGGTCATTTGTTTGAATATTTAACTATAAAATGGTTATTTGTTTGAATATTTAACTATAAAATGGTTATTTGTTTGAATATTTAACTATAAAATGGTTATTTGTTTGAATATTTAACTATAAAATGGTTATTTGTTTGAATATTTAACTATAAAATGGTTATTTGTTTGAATATTTAACTATAAAATGGTCATTTGTTTGAATATTTAACTATAAAATGGTTATTTGTTTGAATATTTAACTATAAAATGGTTATTTGTTTGAATATTTAACTATAAAATGGTTATTTGTTTGAATATTTAACTATAAAATGGTTATTTGTTTGAATATTTAACTATAAAATGGTTATTTGTTTGAATATTTAACTATAAAATGGTTATTTGTTTGAATATTTAACTATAAAATGGTTATTTGTTTGAATATTTAACTATAAAATGGTTATTTGTTTGAATATTTAACTATAAAATGGTTATTTGTTTGAATATTTAACTATAAAATGGTTATTTGTTTGAATATTTAACTATAAAATGGTTATTTGTTTGAATATTTAACTATAAAATGGTTATTTGTTTGAATATTTAACTATAAAATGGTTATTTGTTTGAATATTTAACTATAAAATGGTTATTTGTTTGAATATTTAACTATAAAATGGTCATTTGTTTGAATATTTAACTATAAAATGGTTATTTGTTTGAATATTTAACTATAAAATGGTTATTTGTTTGAATATTTAACTATAAAATGGTTATTTGTTTGAATATTTAACTATAAAATGGTCATTTGTTTGAATATTTAACTATAAAATGGTTATTTGTTTGAATATTTAACTATAAAATGGTTATTTGTTTGAATATTTAACTATAAAATGGTTATTTGTTTGAATATTTAACTATAAAATGGTTATTTGTTTGAATATTTAACTATAAAATGGTTATTTGTTTGAATATTTAACTATAAAATGGTTATTTGTTTGAATATTTAACTATAAAATGGTCATTTGTTTGAATATTTAACTATAAAATGGTTATTTGTTTGAATATTTAACTATAAAATGGTTATTTGTTTGAATATTTAACTATAAAATGGTTATTTGTTTGAATATTTAACTATAAAATGGTCATTTGTTTGAATATTTAACTATAAAATGGTTATTTGTTTGAATATTTAACTATAAAATGGTTATTTGTTTGAATATTTAACTATAAAATGGTCATTTGTTTGAATATTTAACTATAAAATGGTTATTTGTTTGAATATTTAACTATAAAATGGTTATTTGTTTGAATATTTAACTATAAAATGGTTATTTGTTTGAATATTTAACTATAAAATGGTTATTTGTTTGAATATTTAACTATAAAATGGTTATTTGTTTGAATATTTAACTATAAAATGGTTATTTGTTTGAATATTTAACTATAAAATGGTTATTTGTTTGAATATTTAACTATAAAATGGTTATTTGTTTGAATATTTAACTATAAAATGGTTATTTGTTTGAATATTTAACTATAAAATGGTTATTTGTTTGAATATTTAACTATAAAATGGTCATTTGTTTGAATATTTAACTATAAAATGGTTATTTGTTTGAATATTTAACTATAAAATGGTTATTTGTTTGAATATTTAACTATAAAATGGTTATTTGTTTGAATATTTAACTATAAAATGGTTATTTGTTTGAATATTTAACTATAAAATCGTTATTTGTTTGAATATTTAACTATAAAATGGTCATTTGTTTGAATATTTGACTATAAAATGGTTATTTGTTTGAATATTTAACTATAAAATCGTTATTTGTTTTTGATTACTGTAAAACACATGCTAAATGTGTATATATTTTCTCAAACATAAAAACACACTTATGGTGGGGTGGGGGTGATCTATGGATTTTAGTTTTACTGGTAGTTTAAAATCAATAAATATTCATTATTTTATTATTACTACTAACAGCAGTGGAAGATTTTGTTTTAAACAAAATCAAATTAAAAAAAAAAAGATAGTTAAAGGAATCGTTTTTTGCCATCAGAAAATATGCACAAATTTTCCTGATTCTACAAAAAGTTGCGATTTTTCCGATTCTGCTTAATCGTTTGAACACTAATATATACACCCAGATACATGTATGTATATCCTCACAAACACATACGCATATATATGAAATAAATATTTTATAAAAAATATTGACACTTGATTGGATGAGAATTTTAATGTAAACATCTATTTTAAAAAGAGCCATTTCAACATTTTCTTCCTCATTCTGAGACCAGATTAAGGAGTCATATTTTATATTACTTTAAAAAAAAAACCCAAAAAACCTGCATCTTGTAATCAAAACAAAATAATATGTCAATTATAATAGACGTTACCTGTTTCAGTATAATGTCTCCTTTCAAAGGGTCGATGCACAAGGTGTGACTCGTGCCGTCAGAGAAGCTGATCTTGAACTGCATTGGTGAATTTTCCAAAGTCTAAAAGAATTCAAATAAAAAAAGCAATTAGAACAAAATAAATTAACTTCATCGCTAAAACATTTATCTAAAAAACACAGAATAATTCAAAGAATGTCTGTCTGTTCATTAAGACTCAACAATTTTTTAATATAATTCCAATCCAACTTTAATAAATAGCCAATGCTCAGTTGTCTGATTAGTTGAGCCGGAACTAAATAGATAGAGATCAAGTGCCAGAGAATTGATATGTAAGCAAGCTGGAATGTTCTATCGTACTTCTTTAGAGAAGACTCCCTGGTAAATATGCTACTTAACAAATAACACTCGACTAACTACAACCATTATATATGATTTCCCGCACTCCCTATCTGTGTCCAAATTGAAATGCAGATACCATGAACAAAGCTTTGTTCCCCAGAACTGCCCGCCTGTGGAACACGGTTCCGTTGGCCTGCTTCCTGGTTGAATACAACATGGTAACCATCAAATTGAATGTAAACAAGTTCTTGTTGAGCCGTCCTCATAAACAAATTCTACTCAATTTACACGATTAATGATCACTACACTCTCACCTTACATTCATTAACCTTTATCCTCGAGTGACATTCAGGCCTTGATAAGTGGTGACTCACAAGTAAATAAAAAAATAAAATCTATTATATAAAAGGCTATATGTCTGTCTGTCAGTCTGTCTGTCTCCATATGTTCAAACTCTATCTTTTCCGAAACTAAAAGTCGGAGAGCGGCGCTAGTAACCTCAAATGATTGGATTTTTTATGGACCGTTCTTTTATGGATCTATACCAGGTTTAAATTGTTTTTAGGGGGTCAAAAATAGGTAAAATAAATTTTTAAATCGTTATACATTTTGTACATTCATCTTAGTTTATTTTTAATCAGTTCATATACCTGTCAGTGGTAGCGTCACCAGTTCATATACCTGTCAGTGGTAGCGTCACCAGTTCATATACCTGTCAGTGGTAGCGTCACCAGTTCATATACCTGTCAGTGGTAGCGTCACCAGTTCATATACCTGTCAGTGGTAGCGTCACCAGTTTTGAATGCTTCAGTTTTACTGTTGGTTTCGATTCTAGCTGATGGCACCCAAATACTTTTTTTTTACTTTTGAAATCATGACTTTATAAAAATATATACGAAATCTGGACAAATTAAAATATCATATTTAAGCGTGTTTTATGATGGGGCAAAGCCGGACGCTACCCCTCCCCACTAGTAATATAAAAAAAAATAAAACTTTCGAAAATACTTGGATGTTATGTTGAAAAGTAAAATGGTTACCAAATTTTAACAGAAAACAATCAAGTCTTTTTCTTTATCATTATTTAGGAAATTCAGCTTCTATTGTAGCATTTCACCTTTCAATATTACAACCTGTAATAGAAGACTTTTTTTTTGTTATTTCGCTCAATATAAGTCATAACATCCTCTCTTACCTCATGCCACCTACAAACTATCTTATGTTTTATCGACGTAAATATACAATATTAATCTAGAAGCAAGCCTATTTCTAGGAATGTAAGCCATTTTGAGTTTCAGAACAGTTTCAGATGGTTCACTGTTACACATAAGTCCTGGGAGGTGACTTGTTTGTAGTAGACAGTTACACAGAACAAAATATTCTTACCGTGTCGAAACCCGGGAAAGAACATGTGAAATTGCTCCAGAAAAGGTTTAATATTTATGAAGCAATTCTGGTTTCTGATTGGTTGGTAGCAGAACATGAATTAATTTGATTCGTCAGTTCTTAGCAGCATCGTTTATAAATAGAATCTTCCGACTGTGTGGGATCATACCCCATTAATCTCAAAATATTGCAACAACATCAATGGTATCAATCGAAATGAATGGCTCTCATCTTGGGGAAGCTCCATATTTGGACAAGCTTCTAGGTCTAACGTTTACTCCTGATCTGAGATGGAACACATGCATCAAATCCATTGCCAAGGCTGCTGGAAAAATGATGGGATCGTTCTATTGTTCCAATTGATATCTCACTGCGGATGCAATTCTCTATTTGTATAAGAGCCAAGTATGTCCAAGGATGGAGTACTGTTGCCACATCTGGGCAGGAGCTACTAGAAGCAGCTTATCCTGCTTTGACAGAATTCAAAATAGACTTTGTAGCCTACTGGGGAATACCCTTTTCTCTTCCCTGCAACCTCTTTCCCACAGAAGAGACATTGCGAGCTTATCTTTGCTTTATCATCATTTTCATGGCAAGTGCTTGTTTGAGCTTCAATCTATGGTCGCCACTGTTCTGACTTTCACGAAAAATACTCGTCTAGCTGAAACCACTACTTGGATGTAACAAATCAGTAATCAGGAGAGAATATGCACCACTCTTTATCTTTTTTTTTTTTTTTTACATGGGAGTCACCACTTATCAAGGCCTGAAGGCCACTCAGGGATAAGGGTTATTGCGTGTACAGTAATCAATGAGATAGTATTGTAGTAATCATTAGTATTGGGGGTTTTGATAGAGTGTCTTACTTAAGGGGGCGGTTTGTCAGGAGTTTGTTTATGTTGGACTTGAAGACGTCCAAGTTGTAGTCAGGTGGGAAACAGGCAAACGGCAGAGAGTTCCACTGGCGTGCAGTTCTAAGAAAGAAGCTTTGCTCATGGAATCTGCATTTGGATTTAGGCACAGATAAAGAGTGGGGAAAATTATTGACAGTAGTTTCAGCCAGACGGGTGTTTCTTGTGAAAGATTGGCGAGGGGGGACGAGGGATTGGAGCTCAGACAAAACAAAGACAGGCTCAGATAAAACAAAGACAGGCTTGCAACGTCTCTTCTGTGGGAGAGAGGTTGCAGGGAAGAGAAAAGGGAATTCCCCACTAAACCACGAAGTCTATTTTGTACTCTAAATTTCTTCTATGTGCCTAAACCTAAACGTAGATTCCATGTACAAAGCTTCCTTTTTAGAACTGCACGCCTGTGGAACTCTGTTCTGTTTTTCTGCTTTCCAACTGACTATAATATAGTCGTCTTTAAATCCAATGTGAACAAATTCTTGATTAGCCATCCCCTTAAGTAATCCAATTTACCAAATTTCCACTACTAATAATTACTATGACATGTTCCCTTTGATCACTGTACACTCATTAACCCTTATACTTGATTGGCCTTCAGGCCTTGATAAATGGTGACACCTTTGTAAAAAAAACAGTAATTAACCATAATTTATCAGTCTATATGAGTATTTTTCTTTTTTATTCGGACGTAATATATTTCTTTCTATTCTCTCTATGTTGTTGTCTCAGTGACCATCATGCACTCATTAACCCTTATCCTCAAGTGGCCTTTGGACCTTGATAAGTGGTGACTTCCTTGTAAATAGAAAATACAATTCTTTTGGGTTTTTTTTTTTTGCACTCGTTTCACTCGCTTCATTGGAAGAAGCTGAAATGTTGGAAAACTATCTGAATTAGTCTCGCATATGATTTAAGTTTCACTAAAATCGGATAAACATTCTCTCTTCATGGATCAGAGGTGAGGTAAGGGGGGTACATAGATACTCAGCACATAGAAGTTAACGTAGAGATTTAGGAGCACTTACATTAACTTCTCCAGAGAATTTTATACATAGGATTATAAAGTTCATAAAACTAGGATATATTTAAAGTTTTAAAGAACGTCCGATCCGATCATAGGTCAAGGGGGGGCAACATTATTTAAGGGGCAATTCCACATTCGCCACAGCCCCCAAATAAGGATCTTATCTCTGAATGTGTTTTAAGGTCATATCCAGAACCTCTATCTAACTGTGGTAGGAATACTGACAATGTGATAGTATCAGAGGTTTGCAATCTAGAATTCTGGTTTTTGTCAGGGCCACCCATGGTAGACAAGTCTGGCACCAAGGGTATTAGGGCTACAATCTGGTGAACAGGGTTCTGGTAAAAATCCAGAAGGGGTCGACATCAGGATCTATCATTTTCTGATCGTCTCTGTGTCAAGCAACCTCAAATTCATGGAATCAGCTTCTATGCATGTGTTACCATTACTCCTTGCTATGCTCTGAAATTTGCTACCCTTGATGCCACTCTTTATTTCAGTGATGTTACTATATAGAATTTTAGTCCCTTAAATTTAAAATAGTGAATGGCAGGATTATTTTTTGATGAACTCATGACAAGTTTTGTTCCCTGTATTAAAAGAATAATATTTGTTAGCAGAACAGTAGCAGAAACTCGCAACGAAGTGAGTGATCAACAGAAGATATTGTTGTTTGTAAGAAACAGTGTAACTTGCAGACATGTATATAATCAAGTTTATCAGATGTTTTCACTTGTAGGGTATTTGATTCCCCAGATAATGTCCAGTAATCAAGAGAAAATATGCACCATTTTAGAGCCTAACTCGTCAGGAGAGAATACGCACCGTTTCAGGGCCTACCACTCTAAAGTATTTACCATAATAAAAAATTATACATACATATACATATATATATATATATATATATATATATATACTGAATGAATGATTAAAAGTCTATATTCCAAAGTTCATGATGTTGACCATCTTATAATTTATTCCTTTATTCCTTTAATTCAGTTGACTTTTACAATTCTTGACAGTATCTGTTTCGTAGCACAAAATCAATCACTTAATTATTATATCAATTAGTGAATCTATTTTGCCCTTAACTTATCAAAAGAAATAGCAACAATTAATCTGTCAAAAGGAAATAAAGTGCGTTTCGACATGATTAAAATCCGAAAATTGGAAAAGAAGCTGTAAATACCTTATATGTTTCCATTACGCCATTTTGAAACATTTGAAACAAGGGGAACATATTATAAGGTATTTACAGAATTGTAAATGTCAACTGAATTAAAGGAATAAATTATAAGATGGTAAACATCATGAACTGTGAAATATGGATTTTTGTCATTCATTCACTATATTGCTCTGTAATTACATTGAGCTTCTTAAATAAGGATTGGTATATATTATAAGGAAATAAAGTAGATTTCCACAAAAAAAAAAAAAAAACTGGATCCGATATTCATAACTTTTTGTTTCTTTGTTTAAAGGAGGTGGTGTTTGATCAACACTGCTGAGGGGCCATGATCTAATATACTGTTTTGTTTTTAAATCCTAGAAACAGTGTTTCCTGGTAAAAAGTTTATGATCCTTGAAATCTTAGGACTACTGTGAGTCTAAGAAAGCAAGTTGATTCAGACACACACACACACACACACACATATGTATGTGTGTGTGTGTGTGTGTGTGTGTGTGTGTGTGTGTGTGTGTGTGTGTGTGTGTCTTGGAAGTTTTTTTCATCTTCAAAACTACATTAAAAGAATTTTTAATTCATTTTTTTAGTCCTTCATTGGAAAATTATTTTGTCAGCAAGTCATTTATTAATAATCTTCTGCAATCACTGAATCAACTTGCTTTGATATGACAGGGGCATTTGAAATTAATATTTCTGTTTAGAACACAATTTAACCATGATACTTGACTTTTATATTTTAAAGTTTAACTCAAGCCATTATATAAAAATATATTTATAAAATTAATAGTGGGTTCTCTTCAGTGCAATGTAGAATACAATGTATCATGGATTAAGTTACTGTGGGGAAGCATGTGAAGTTTCTTGCCAGTGCACTGCAGTGTGCTCCCAATTAGAGCGGGCAATTAATCGATTTGATTGAAAAATGGACAATTTTACTGATTTTGATGTCAACAAATGAAGTATACATGGTGCCCCGTGAGTACACAGTGAACGAGACATAAAAAAAAAAAAAATGACTAAATTCAGCATTTGTCCTCCCCCACCATTTAACCTCAAAAGTCCCCAGGGGACGTCAAATCCTGGTGAAAATGAGCAAACGGTACAGTTTTAGGCTTTAACATATGTAAATTTGAATTCTGCCCATGCAAAAAAAAAGAAATGACTAAGTCCCTCATTTGCCCCCAACCCTTCATTTAGCCCCAAAAGTCCCCAAGGCCTTAACATATTTAAATTTGAGTTCAGCACCATGCAAAACCACTAAATAGACATACAAAAAAAATTTTAGACAAATATGGTAAAATCCTCCCCAAAAATGGAGTGTTTTTATTAGCCCTAAAAGAGCCCCTCTGGCACACCCAAGAGTCATCGCGAAGTATAGACAAACAAAATTATATAGAAATCAGTTAGTTACAACTTTTCAATAAGTTTTATAAAAATCTAAGGCATCAATGTTTTTTTTAATGAGCACAAAAGTATATATATATATTATTCCTTATTGGAATTTTTATTTTTGAGATGAGCATTGTATGTTAATTTTATTTTATTTCGGACTATTAGTCTCATCAACTACGGATGGCAGTGATGGCTGAGAATGCAGTTAGGAGATTCGAAGTTCCTATCCGTCGCGGTTACCACCTGACGAAGGCCAGAGGAAGTTGGCCGAAACGTTGTGCACCAATAAAAAGATAAGATGAAACTAATAGTCCGAAATAAAATAAAATTAAGAGCACAAAAGTGTCAATTTTAATCATTTTAATCCGAAAGGCACCTTTAGGAGGCAACAGGAGTTTTCCCAGAAAATCCGTTCTGTTACTTTTTTACTCATATCATGTTTAATGTTTTGTGCAAAATTTAAAAAAATTCCAAGGCGTAGTTATTGAGAAAAGTGCGAACAGACAAATGGATGAACAGAGAAGGATTAATTTACAGGTCTGTCCTCCTTTTGTCGGGGGACCAATAAAAGTATGGTGTGGAACATTGATCCTCATTCAATCCCGGGCAACGTCATATCTCCCTGCTAGTATAGATATAAAAAGGTATATTTTGGTAATAATATTTTTTGCACATCAAAACCAAGAAACCAAAGACTTTTATAAAACACTAACGAGGGGTACCCGGCGTTGCCCGGGTGTTTGTAGGTGTGTGTGAAAAAAAACAGGAGCCCGTGAAAAAAAAAACAAAGCCTTGACGACGCGCGCGCAGTTGGAAAATAGTAAAGTGTGGAAAAAAAAACAGGTGCGCGTTTTTAATTGACGTGACGGCGATAGCTCTTCAGCAGTTAGCATTTTGTGCGGGACAGTTTTTAATGAGGTCAATAAATCGGTTTGTTTGTTTTTAAAAACCCACTCCCTCATCTCAAAATGAAAGCTACCGTCTGATATGACGAAGTCGATATTGACACCACTGGCTCTGAGCCTGTGATTAGAATCGAGTTTCGCTTTTTGTTTATACCGAAAATCGAATGTAACGCGTGCCGATGCGGGAAATGTGGAATAATTAACGTTTGAAAGTCAATAAAATTAAATAGACAGGCGAGCTCCGTGGTTAACTGCGAGATATTACAATTTATAGATGATATAAAAAGTTTTAAGAAGTTGTGAAGCGAGCGAGCGCTTCTCTGAAAGAAGCCTTTTGTGGACATCGAGGAAAAACGTACATACATACATACATACATTTTCGCTTTTATATATATAGATAATAGTATCCATTATCTTGCCCAGTAGTATGTGAATTCTACTAAATCTAATTTATAAAACTCACTATGTCTGTCTGTCTGTCTTCATATTTTCAAACTCTATCTCCTTCGAAACTAAAAGTCGCAGAGCGACGCTAGAGGCCTCAACTGATTGGACTTTTTATGGACCGTTCCTTTATAGGTCTTTAGCCGGTTAAAATCGTTTTTAAGGGGTCAAAATTGAAAAAAAACATTATACATTTTGTAAATTCATCTTAGTTTATTTTTAATCAGTTCATATGCATGTCATGTTCGTACAGTGGTAACGTCACCAGCTTTGAATGCTACAGTTTTGCTTTCGGTTTTGATTCTAACTGATGCCACCCAGATCTTTTTTTTTTTTTTTTTTTTTTACTTTTGAAATAACGACTTTATAATTATATATACAAAATCTGAACAAATTAATATATCATATTTAAGCGTATTTTACGACCAGACAAAGCCGGCCGCCCTTCTCCCTAGTTTTTGTTATTTTTCTTGTTCACACCAGATGGGTGAGTGAAGCTTTTGTACACTTTGTATGTGTCAACATCCGGTTGGGAATTTTATTATTTTTATTCATAGATCCTCACACATATTCAATTTGGGAATAATTGATCCAGCGGATGTGACGTTACCTGTGCTCGGGAAGAGTCAAAGAGAGTTTTAGTCAGTATAGATGGAAATCTCGAAGAAGCCGTACATGACACACAAAGCCCCTGCACCTGAAATGATTGGATTTTGTATGTGCCATTCTTTTATGAGGCTTTCGCCGGTTAAAATAGTTTTAAAGGAGACAAATCGGGGCCGGAATTAAAAAAGAAAAATTGTCATACATTTTGTACATTCATCTTAGTTTATTTTTAATATTTAATTTTTAATCAGTTCATATGCATGTCACGTTGGTAGAGTGGTAACGTCACCAGCTTTGAATGCTACAGTTTTGCTTTCGGTTTCGATTCTAGCTGATGGCACCCAGATCTTTTTTTTTTTACTTTTGAAATCAACGACTCTATGATAATATATACAAAATCTGGACAGATTAAAATATTATATTTAAACGTATTTGCGACCCCTCCCTCCCGTGAGTATTCATCTAACCAGTCTGCGTCAATGATGACAACAAGGACACTCGTCCAACTGTAAACTATATAAAAAATCTTTTCCAAACTTACCATAACAGTTGCATGATCGAGATATTTGAAACCTTTTCGTCTGCCTCCAGTACTCGCATCACCTCTAGAAGAAAAATAACAATTTGTCAATTTCATTAAAGAAAGCGATGTTGCCTAAATAGAGACATATTATCAGATTAAGGGTTTAGAGAAAAACAATGTTAACAATTTCGTTTTTAACAGGATTTTCAATACTGCCGGACTCAAGTCCAATATAAACAAGTTCTTGATGAGCTGTCCATTTAAGTAATCCAATTTACCAAATTTCTACTACTAACAATTATTACAATATTGTTTCATTGACTACCATACACTCATTAACCTATATCCTCGAGTGACCTCCAGGCCTTGATAAAAGGTGAGTCCTTTGTAAAAAAAAAACGTTTTTAACTTAAAAAGCAGATCTTTTCAGAGGCAAGCACTAAATAATCAGCATGCAGCTTCTCTGGACAATGCTTCTAAGAACACAAAGCAACAGACTCGGTACAGAATCCTAATGTACTTAATGTGCTGTTTATTCTAACACAAGTTAGAACATTTCTGTACATTGCTTGAACAACCTTACCTAACCACTCAAAAGCTTTCTCCATAATAATTAAGCTTTCAAAATCCTATTAAAAATAAAAAATACATCGATACAAAAAATAAAAAAGGAAAGCATGTAATAGAAAAAATGGCAAAACGTGCAAACACTCTCGGGCAACACCAAATAAGTCTGCATATTACTAAATACAGTATCTAAGAAATACAAATAATTTCATTAACGCACCTGTTGTTGAAATAGGAAAGGACGCCTTTTTCTAGAACCATCCACATCGGTTTAAAACCAAAAAATCTCGATTTCTAAAAAAAAAAAAAATAAATAAAAAAAAAATTCATTAATTTATTTATTGCAGACTGTTATCCTCATCTTTCTTAGATGTTGTTTCATGATGTTTCGGCCAACTATTCCCCTGGCCTTCGTCAGGTGGTAACCACGACGGGATAGGAACAGTAATTGAGTGAATAATAATCACAATATATTATTTATTTAATTGGAATTCATTGTTGAGATGAGTATTATTTATTAATTTTATTTATTGTGGACTATTATTCTCATCTTTATTAGTTGTTGTTTTATGATGTTTCGGCCAACTATTCCTCTGGCCTTCGTCAGGTGGTAACCACGACGGGATAGGAACAGTAATTGAGTGAATAATAATCACAATATATTATTTATTTAATTGGAATTCATTGTTGAGATGAGTATTATTTATTAATTTTATTTATTGTGGACTATTATTCTCATCTTTATTAGTTGTTGTTTTATGATGTTTCGGCCAACTATTCCTCTGGCCTTCGTCAGGTGGTAACCACGACGGGATAGGAACAGTAATTGAGTGAATAATAATCACAATATATTATTTATTTAATTGGAATTCATTGTTGAGATGAGTATTATTTATTAATTTTATTTATTGTGGACTATTATTCTCATCTTTATTAGTTGTTGTTTTATGATGTTTCGGCCAACTATTCCCCTGGCCTTCGTCAGGTGGTAACCACGACGGGATAGGAACAGTAATTGAGTGAATAATAATCACAATATATTATTTATTTAATTGGAATTCATTGTTGAGATGAGTATTATTTATTAATTTTATTTATTGTGGACTATTATTCTCATCTTTATTAGTTGTTGTTTTATGATGTTTCGGCCAACTATTCCCCTGGCCTTCGTCAGGTGGTAACCACGACGGGATAGGAACAGTAATTGAGTGAATAATAATCACAATATATTATTTATTTAATTGGAATTCATTGTTGAGATGAGTATTATTTATTAATTTTATTTATTGTGGACTATTATTCTCATCTTTATTAGTTGTTGTTTTATGATGTTTCGGCCAACTATTCCTCTGGCCTTCGTCAGGTGGTAACCACGACGGGATAGGAACAGTAATTGAGTGAATAATAATCACAATATATTATTTATTTAATTGGAATTCATTGTTGAGATGAGTATTATTTATTAATTTTATTTATTGTGGACTATTATTCTCATCTTTATTAGTTGTTGTTTTATGATGTTTCGGCCAACTATTCCTCTGGCCTTCGTCAGGTGGTAACCACGACGGGATAGGAACAGTAATTGAGTGAATAATAATCACAATATATTATTTATTTAATTGGAATTCATTGTTGAGATGAGTATTATTTATTAATTTTATTTATTGTGGACTATTATTCTCATCTTTATTAGTTGTTGTTTTATGATGTTTCGGCCAACTATTCCTCTGGCCTTCGTCAGGTGGTAACCACGACGGGATAGGAACAGTAATTGAGTGAATAATAATCACAATATATTATTTATTTAATTGGAATTCATTGTTGAGATGAGTATTATTTATTAATTTTATTTATTGTGGACTATTATTCTCATCTTTATTAGTTGTTGTTTTATGATGTTTCGGCCAACTATTCCCCTGGCCTTCGTCAGGTGGTAACCACGACGGGATAGGAACAGTAATTGAGTGAATAATAATCACAATATATTATTTATTTAATTGGAATTCATTGTTGAGATGAGTATTATTTATTAATTTTATTTATTGTGGACTATTATTCTCATCTTTATTAGTTGTTGTTTTATGATGTTTCGGCCAACTATTCCCCTGGCCTTCGTCAGGTGGTAACCACGACGGGATAGGAACAGTAATTGAGTGAATAATAATCACAATATATTATTTATTTAATTGGAATTCATTGTTGAGATGAGTATTATTTATTAATTTTATTTATTGTGGACTATTATTCTCATCTTTATTAGTTGTTGTTTTATGATGTTTCGGCCAACTATTCCTCTGGCCTTCGTCAGGTGGTAACCACGACGGGATAGGAACAGTAATTGAGTGAATAATAATCACAATATATTATTTATTTAATTGGAATTCATTGTTGAGATGAGTATTATTTATTAATTTTATTTATTGTGGACTATTATTCTCATCTTTATTAGTTGTTGTTTTATGATGTTTCGGCCAACTATTCCTCTGGCCTTCGTCAGGTGGTAACCACGACGGGATAGGAACAGTAATTGAGTGAATAATAATCACAATATATTATTTATTTAATTGGAATTCATTGTTGAGATGAGTATTATTTATTAATTTTATTTATTGTGGACTATTATTCTCATCTTTCTTAGTTGTTGTTTTATGATGTTTCGGCCAACTATTCCTCTGGCCTTCGTCAGGTGGTAACCACGACGGGATAGGAACAGTAATTGAGTGAATAATAATCACAATATATTATTTATTTAATTGGAATTCATTGTTGAGATGAGTATTATTTATTAATTTTATTTATTGTGGACTATTATTCTCATCTTTATTAGTTGTTGTTTTATGATGTTTCGGCCAACTATTCCTCTGGCCTTCGTCAGGTGGTAACCACGACGGGATAGGAACAGTAATTGAGTGAATAATAATCACAATATATTATTTATTTAATTGGAATTCATTGTTGAGATGAGTATTATTTATTAATTTTATTTATTGCGGACTATTATTCTCATCTTTATTAGTTGTTGTTTTATGATGTTTCGGCCAACTATTCCTCTGGCCTTCGTCAGGTGGTAACCGTGACCGGATAGGAACTCCAAATCTCCTAACTGCATTCTCAGCAATTACTGCCATCCATAGTTGTTGTCGTCTCACCACGTTTTGGCCAAGTAAATTTCTAGCCGGCTTCTGGTAGGATTGAAACTGCTATCTTCAGACAATTCTCACCTGGAACCATAGAGATTATACATCTCTATCCACTGCGCCACGGGCCCCGAAGGGCAGTCAAGGTTGGATTTTTTGGTCTTATAAATCCACGTTTATTCATTATCTGATCTTTCATTGTCGGGTCCGTACCGAATGGTAAATAAATTATTTAATTGGAATTCATTGTTGAGATGAGTATTATTTATTAATTTATTTATTGAGGACTATTATCCTTATCTTTCTTACTTGTTGTTCCACGACCACATTCCGCAATAAATAAATTAATAAATAATACTCATCTCAATAATAAGTTCCAATAATATAAAAAAAAATTCTTTATGATAAACTTAGCTTTGGCGAGACTCACTATCACTTTATTGACAAAGTTTTGTAAATGAAACGAAATATCGAAATCATGAACGTGTGTTAGTCGTATTTGTTCTACGTAGTTTGGCTTTGTTCATTTCCTTTATTTTGTATTTATCTCAGTAAGAAAACAAGAAATAACCCATCACCAATTTGAGATCGGCATTATTTTCTACTAGCAAGAAAATCCGACGTTGCTCGGGATCGAATGAGAATCACTGCTATGTGCTTTCTCACTATGAACAATCACTATCGACATTTCCCCTCCCCCATTCTCGACCTGTGTCTAAATATAAACACAAATTCCATGGACAAAGTTTCTATCCTAAGACTGCCCCCCCCTGTGGAACTCTGTTTCACTGGCCTGCTTTCCAGCTGACTACAACCCATGGTCATCTTCAAGTTCAATATAAACAGGTTTTTGCTGAGTCGTTCCTCTTAAATAATTAAATTCTACCCAATTTCCACCACTAACGATCACTATGTTGTTGTCTTAGTGACCATCATGCTCTCATTAACCCTTATCCTCGAGTGGCCTTATTGACAGTAGTTTCAGCCAGACGGGTGTTTCTTGTGAAAGATTGGCGAGGGGGGACGAGGGATTGGAGCTCAGACAAAACAAAGACAGGCTTGCAACGTCTCTTCTGTGGGAGAGAGGTTGCAGGGAAGAGAAAAGGGCATCCCCCACTAAACCACGAAGTCTATTTTGTACTCTAAATTTCTTCTATGTGCCTAAACCTAAATGTACATTCCATGAACAAAGCTTCTTTCTTAGAACTGCACGCCTGTGGAACTCTGTTCCGTTTTTCTGCTTTCCAACTGACTACAATATGGTCGTCTTCAAATCCAATGTGAACAAATTCTTGATTAACCATCCCCTTAAGTAATCCAATTTACCAAATTTCCACTACTAATAATTACTATGACATGTTCCCTTTGATCACTGTACACTCATTAACCCTCATACTTGAGTGGCCTTCAGGCCTTGATAAATGGTGACACCTTTGTAAAAAACAGTAATTAATCATAATTTATCAGTCTATATGAGTATTTTTCTTTTTTATTCGGACGTAATATATTTCTTTCTATTCTCTCTATGTTGTTGTCTCAGTGACCATCATGCACTCATTAACCCTTATCCTCAAGTGGCCTTTGGACCTTGATAAGTGGTGACTCCCTTGTAAATAGAAAATACAATTCTTTTGGTTTTTTTTTTTTTTGCACTCGTTTCACTCGCTTCATTGGAAGAAGCTGAAATGTTGGAAAACTATCTGAATTAGTCTCGCATATGATTTAAGTTTCACTAAAATCGGATAAACATTCTCTCTTCATGGATCAGAGGTGAGGTAGGGGGGGTACATAGATACTCAGCACATAGAAGTTAACGTAGAGATTGAGGAGCACTTACATTAACTTCTCCAGAGAATTTTATACATAGGATTATAAAGTTCATAAAACTAGGATATATTTGAAGTTTTAAAGAACGTCCGATCCGATCATAGCACCCTTAGGTCTAGGAGGGCACTTAGAGATTCGGGACCACTTCCATTGTCGTTCTCAGAAAATTTTATATGCATGATTTAAATTTCATAAAGATAAGATTTTAAAGCCATCTTAGAAAACATTTCCATTGTCTTCCCTGATAAATCTATAAGTGAGGATACTTCTCAAGCTATATACTAAACAAATTTTTGATCTACATACTTGAAATTTGGTATATAGGGTATTCAGACATGTAGAAAACTTTTTATTATTTTAATCGGTTTTCATCCAGAAAAAAGGACTGCTAAGAGATAAAAATTGAAAATTTGGCACTTGGTGGGGGGTGGGTCACTGGATTTTTATCTGTTTGTCAACTGTTTCACGACTATGCATGTGCGAATCGTTCACATTATGTTAAGAATAAGTTTGTATGAAAACACTTTTTTAAGATCATGTCAAGCTGGCCTAATGGCTATCGTACTTGACTCACAGTCTTTAGGTTTTGGTTTCTTTTTTTTTAGTTACAAGAAGTGAACTGTTTTTACTTGCATGCACATGTCTCAGTTTCTTCCTGTTTTTTTTTTTACTTCATTTTTTTTTAGGGAATTTAACGTTACGTTTACTACTGGGCAACACCAGGTACATCTAGTTTTATATAAAAATAAACTTTATGTAAATTCTTTAATAATTTTTTCTCTAAGGAACAAAGATCAAACATACATTGTTTTATAGATAGAGAAGATGTCATCAAGTTCAGAATGTTATGCCTTCATGCCAGATGGCTTAGAATGTCCGTACATTTGATACTAAAACAAAACTGGACGTAGCGACACATATGGCGATCAAACCTTGCGCTTAAGAATATAAATCCTGCACCTCAGCTAACAGAGCTCAATACTTATACAGTTTAATGAAGACATTAAAAAATGAAAATATCAAAAAAGGTTATATTATACGAATCCATTTTGGACTGAAGATCTCAAAAAAAAAAAAAAAAAAAAAAAAAAAATTCACTTAATTTGATAGATTGTTTTTTTGGGTTTTATTTTACAGCTGAAAAACACGTTTTTATGACAGCATATTGAAGGCAGACATCTTTGAATTTTTTGAACACGCCATGGGGAATAACTCAGTTTAAGGCACCGACACTCCCTCCCCATCTTTAATACTAGCTTTTCTTCCTAAAAATCGAACCTTTTGCCCGATATCATAACAATCCTGGGACACAATTTCGGTGAGCCCTGTGCAGAAGTTCAATTCAATCAACAGCAGCATTCCCCTCCTAAAATCAAACTCTTCCTAACTGTCTTTCTTACTTTTGATTTATGGCATATCAACCCGTTTCGGCTTATTTAATGCTGAATCCAGTAATTTTAGAAAAAGGTTTTATGCTTCAAGTTCTTTATATCTTCAAATATTTATTCATGGTGTTTGGTTTGATTGTTTTGTAGAAGAAAGTGCTTTTGTTTTTTAGTTTTGCAATAGGAAAAAAAAAAAAAACCCAACAACATAAATATTTGGTGCATTTTTGTTTAAGAAGCTAGTATTTTCAGACAACCATGTCTGGTAGTACCAGATGTCCTAACAAGTATTAGCACTCCAGGCCAAAGTCGACCTGGGAGCAATGGTAAATAAGGGGCAATTTCACATTCCCCACGGCCTCCAAATGGGAGTCTTCTCACTGAATGTGTTTTAAGGTCATATCCAGAACGTCTATCTAACTGTGGTAGGAATACTGACAATGTGAGAGTATCAGAGGTATGCAATCTAGAATTCTGGTTTTCGGCAGGGCCATCCACGGTAGACAAGTCTAGCACCAAAGGATATTAGGACTACAATCCAGAAGGAGTTGACATCAGGATCTATCATTTCCTAATTGTGTTTGTGTCAAGCAAACTCAGATTCATGGAATAAGCTTTCTTCTGCATGTGCTATCATTGCTCCTTGCTATGCTCCAAGATTTGTGTGCAACCATTGAGCCTTGCTACTCTTGATGTCAAGAATAGGCCACCAATCTTGCCACATCCAACAAGGAGGACTTCATGCAAACTAGACAATCCTGATCTACAATCTTCTATGGCTTTATGCAGAAAGAGGTGGTTTCATATTCTCATATTCCAAGATGGCGACCAACATGCCTGATGAAGATCGAAGGCTACATCGACCGAAACGTTGCCCTAATAACACTTAAGATGAGAACAATAGTCCGATGAAAACAAATAATACAAACAATCAGCCATCATCTAAAAAAATTAAAAACTGTAATTTACTCACGAGTTTAAAAAAGAAGATCGTCAAATGCACAGTTCATACCAACCTTAAGAATAGGACCTTCTTGACGTCCTGACTGAATAGGAATGTCTTGAACTGGTCGTACATTCAGCAGTTGTTTCATTTGAGGAGATGATGTCAAGTCCAATGCTCTCTGGCCTACAGGATCAAACAAAATAAAATGATTCATTTAATTATCATAAATGAAGAAAGGAAGTCATCCAAGAAGAAAATAAAATTGCTGATTAGCAATTCAATAATATCTGCTGTCAAGTCTTGTAATAAGTAAAGATTGATTTACCATTATTGTTTTTCATAGAAGTATCGATCCCCAACTGAAGTAGGAGAATAGCAACTTGCTTCTGATTCCTTAAAGCAGCCATGTGCAGCGCCGTATTCCCAAATTTATCCGTAATGTTTATATCAGGAGCATTTGGTTGTCTTACCTGAAATGCAAAAACGAAATTCATATCATACACTATTTTAATTTTTTTGAGATGAGGCTTCATAATTTGTGTCATCATATTTTTTTTGCGGACTGCTATCTTCATCTTCATAGTTGTTGTTGTTGTTTCACCAAGTTTCGGCCAACTATTCCTCTGGCCTTCTTCACATGGTTAACTACAATAAGGTAGGAATGTTGAGTCTTGTAACTGTATCCCCACAGAGTCTGTGGGACAGTGTATAGACGCGTTGAGTCTCTACGGTTCCAGGTGAGCATTGTCAGAAGATAGCGGTTTCAATCCTTCTCAAAGCAGGCCAAAGGATTAGTTGACCAAAAACGTGGCGAGACAACAACAACTATGGAAGGCAGTAATTACTGGGGATACAGTTACAAGACTCAGCATTCCTATCCTGTCGCAGGTAACCACCTGAAGAAGGCCAGAGGAAGAGTTGGCCGAAACATGGTGAAACAACAACTATGAAGATCTGCAAAAGAAAGAAATGATTACACAAAATTAAATCAATTTAACAAAGGTTAAACAGTACAAGAAGGAACGCGATTCATTTAAAATGTGTAATTGCACTACGTGGATAACTGTCTCAACTATTGTACTCCTTTCTTCTTTTTAAAAAAATATATATAAGACATCAAGGGTGTGAATTCCATACAGAAACGTTGATTTAATTTGAATAAAATAAAATATACATCAAATGCGCTTGAAAGCCAAATCACAACGTAATATTAAGAAATAAACAAATATTTTACTTGTTTGAAATTTATAACATAAATATATTTCAGAGCTAGACTCCATCCCCAGAGTGTTGTTTTCTTTCATTTTTTTTTACAACATGGCAAAGAAGAAAAAGAGAAAAAGAAACAAACAACACACTGAGGATGGAGTATAACTCCGAAATATGTTTGTTATAAATTACAAACAAGTAAAATATTTGTTTATTTTCTAATATTAACATTGTGATTTGGTTTCAATCGCATTTGATGCGTATTTTATTTCATATATAATGCATATCAGAAATAAAAAAAACTAAATAATTGTTGAGTTTATCGACATGTCATCCCTATTTGAGGATGAGTGATTTTTAAAGAAAATAAATCAAAACAAACATGAACGAAACTGAGATTTAAAAATAATAAATATTCATCCAAACTCCTTCTTGCCAACTCCCAACTTCAACTGTAATCTTCACTAACCATTCTCACTGTCTCTTTCTCTCTCAGCTGTCCAAAAAAGAAGACTGCCCTGTACTTTCCTCTTCATTCTTTTTTCACAGCAGTCATTGTCCTCATATGCAAATTAATGTCATATGTATATTAATAAACCATCTATAGACGAAAGTGCTTCTTTTCTCTTTCGTTTCTTGATTTTGTCACCTGACAGGATAGACAGAGGTGCCGTCACTTGTTTCACTACAATGTGCATTTGAAAATGTCTGTGTGTGTGTGATGTAAAAAAGAGTTTCTGTTCGTTCCTGTAGAAATGTCATAATTCTTTAGAGAGGAGTACTTGTAATGTGTGTGCATGGCGTGGGGAGTTTTTATATCTTTTCATGGTGTGGGGAATTTTTATATCTTTTTAAAGTGTGGGTTTTTTTTATATCTTTTCAAAGTGTGGGGTTTTTATATCTTTTCAAAGTGTGGGTTTTTTTTATATTTTTTCAAAGTGTGTTTTTTTTATATCTTTTCAAAGTGTGGGGTTTTTATATCTTTTCAAAGTGTGGCTTTTTTTTATATCTTTTCAAAGTGTGGGTTTTTTTTTATATCTTTTCAAAGTGTGTTTTTTTTTATATCTTTTCAAAGTGTGGGTTTTTTTTAATATCTTTTCAAAATGTGGGGGGTTTATATCTTTTCAAACGGCATGTGGTTGCTCGAAATAAAATAAAAAGTAAAAAATCATGAAATAAAGTAAAAATGTAGTAGTATTAAAACTGTTACATTTTTTTTTTTTTGTCATTATTAGTATTTCTGAACTTTAGGATAAGCAACATTGCCCAATCAAGTCTCTTGTTATCAATAACTAGTTGACTAAAACATACTCATAGCTGTGTAGCGATACCTAAATGTAAATAACTAGATAGCATATCTTTCTCTACTTTATATTGAGCACTCTTGTTTAAACCTTGTTATAATTTATTCTTTGAATATTCTTAACTTGGAATAATAATTATATATATCTATGATTAAAAAAAATATATACTATTGGGGTATATATTTTATAAATAGTTTTTGAAATTGTCACAATTAATTAAGCTCAATAAAAGAGCATTTATATCATAAGTTAGGATTCCAAAACCAGAAAATGTATTTAATTAACATTCATAATTTTTTTTATTTATCTTTTTATGTAATAAAGTTTAAAAAAATTAGTTATCATTCCAAACCAAGAGGGAGAGGCTAGTGGTAGATGCACAAGCCCAAATGTGCCAACAATTTTCCATGCATGGGCGAATGGTGACCTAGTAGAGGTACAGAATGCTCTCAGATGCAAGTAGTCTTCTAGCTCGACAGAGAGAATCCACCTTCTTTGCAGCAGCCTTCGCAATGTCCTTAATGTATTTGTTCCAGTTCATATTGCCCGTGAATGTTAGGCTGTGCAGTTTGAAGGAAGAATTCTTAGGTAGGGTGTTATTTTTCATGGATATCAGTGGTTGTAGAGGCGTCTTGTAATTGTTAAAGAAGAGCAGTTTAGTTTTACTAGCATGAAATGTTAGCATCCATTTGCATCTCCATTTCACTACAGACTGGAGGTCATTTCCTAATGATTCTGCGATTGTCTTAGATTTATGTACATCTGTTCTCCCCTCATGCATATTATAGAGCGTTGTATCATCAGCAGATATACCTATTTCAGACACAACATTATCAGAGAGGTCGTTTATGAATATCAGGAATTATAGTGGTCCAGGAATTAAGCCCGAAAGTACTCTCGTATTAATGTTATGCTGCTTGGATACACATCTCTCAATGACAATCTGGATGGTCCTATTGTCTAAGAAGGATCTAATTATATTTAGTATATTTAGTATATGTCCAGTTATACCGTACAGTTTAATTTTCATTAGCAGCCGTTTGTGCCAGATTTTGTCATAGGCCTCAGGTATATCAAGGATTACAGCTCTGGCTTTGTCCACCTTATCCAGTGTATGGTATATGCATTCAGAGACGACTGTTAAAATATCTGCAGTAGAATGACATTGACAAACAATACGGATTAAGTGAGAGAAAAGATTAGCTTATTATGCAATTTGTTAGATTTTCAATTTAACTAATCTAATATATAAAAGCGAAAATGTATGTATCTTTGTATGTGTGTTCGCTTTTTCTGTATGTCTACAAAAGGCTTTTTTCAGAGAAGCGGTCGGTCGGTTCACAACTTTTTAAAACTTTTTATATCACATATAAATCGTAATATCTCACAGTTAAGAATGAAGCTCGCCTATCTATTTAATTTGCTCGACTTCGGGAAGATAAATATTCAACATTTGTCACTCGCCGCATGTGGGTTAGTCTTTTTCTTATAACATCTTGGGAAAATAAAAATTAAAAAATGCGTTCCTGCAGTAAATGAAATACTATCCCGCAGTCAAACTTGACCTCATTAAGTCATTAAAATGTGCACCTGCCAAATCCAAGTAATTAAATAAATTCAAACGGGTTTCCGTTAGCATATCGCGGTGGCCCACACTTTAATTTACAACTTTGCCTCAACAGTTCGGGTTCAATCCTCATACTTACCTACCAAAACATTTTTTCACCTCTCTCTCCTTCTTTCCTATACTCACTGCCTCTTTCTCTCTCTTTTTAGGTTTAGCCTCTCCCTATTTTTTCCTATACTTTCTTTTTCTCTTTCTCTTGAAACTACGTTCATTTGCGTCGGTGATAAGATAAAATAAAATAACAAAAAACATTTCTCGTTGGGCCGAAATCAAATATTTCGATTTTTAATTAATTACGTAATCCAAGTCATGGATTAAGTCACATCATCCCACAAGAAAAAATGAAAAAGCGTGGTATAATGCGGTTTATCATAAAGTTTGGGTCAAGTGGCACAGGCAATTATCACAATCCTCGTGGTTTTCACCGCCTTACAAAACGCTAACTTGAGTGGCAGTGCCTCCAAGTATTTATCTGACAAATGGCCTTTATACCAATTTTTATATCGACGGAAGTTATTTCTCTTAGCTTTATTCTTATAACTGTCACCGTCTTCATCGTTGTCATCACTATGGGTCAGCTTATTCTCGTTAGGGTCGTCCACGTTTTCTACACTTAACTCGTCTTTCTCACTCTCGTCGTTATCTTTATCTTTTGAGTTATTAACGGAAATTTCCTCTGTTGCTAAGAATATTTTCTCGTATGTTTTATCTCCATCACATGGTTCATTCTCACAAGTAACATTGTCGTTGTCTTCATTATTCGGTTTATTTTCATCAACATCACTATCATAATCGTCGTAATCACTACTACTGTCGTCTTCACCGTCAACATTATCGTCGTCGTCCTCGCTACTACTTAATTTATTCAGACTACTGTCATTCTTAATTTCGGTAACTACGCCTGGATAAATTTCCATATCCGTTTCGCTCATCTTTGCATCTACCTTAGGCTCAGTATTACGTCCGTAGGATTCCCGACTTTTAGGTGACATTAAAATAGTACTCGTTGTCCTTAATGGGTTGGGAGGAACTAATTGGAGTGGAAAGTTTGTAGAGCTATTTGCAAACATGGCTATCACACAAATATGTTCGTCTATTAACGTCCTTTTTCAAGCTACGTAGTCCTTCGAATGTGGAAGATTCTATGAAGCTATCTACTCCTATCATAATGTTTTTATTTTGACTATTAAGATACTTCTCTACTATAGGAATTAATTGTGCTCTACGAAGAACGGGTCTAACACTTAGTTCATAATGTCTCCCTATTGTCACAATGTCGTCCTTTGGTAATTTTTGAAGGCATTCGCACGAAGGCGACTTTAAAAATGCATCCACACTAGACATTTTTGTATCCCGTTAATTCTACAAACTTTGTTATTTCTTGCTTGTGTTCATCTATCCCACGTGTCTCACCCACAAACAGATTATATGGCTCGTAGCCCCCAGTGATTTAACTCACAACTAGATTCAAATCCCAGACGAGCCTCCATTTGTAACACATGCCATAAAAGGTGGGGATTTAAGCAACAACTAAACATAGGAGTATGATAAGAAATTTTCGAGAAGAATGAAAATTGTTTATATTTGTGACACGTTACCAGAAGAAGAGGGGGGGGATGCAAGGGAATTTTCGGGAAAGTAAGATCCCAGTATCTTTTCTTTCTTTTTGTTCCAGGTGGTTGGTCAAAATGTCTTTAATATCCGTCCCTCCAGATTAAGACACACATGTGCAAAGTTCGCCATTTACAGCCGTAAACATCACATCCTTTCACCGTCGGTATGGAGTTTCTCCCAGGTGTTATCTCCTTTTACTGTTGGTATAGAATTTCTCCCAGGCATTTATTCGCTTCTTTCGCTGTTGGTGGAGTTTCTCCCAGGCATTATCTCCTTTCGCTGTTGATGGGGTGGGTTGGTGATACCTCTTATCTCGACGGCATCACTGCCTCTGTCGGTGTCCCCAAAAGGGTCTCCTCTCTTTTTTTTTCTTTGTCTCGCTCTCTCTCTCTCTCTCTCCCTCTTCTCAGTATCTTTTTTAGCCCTTCTCTTTCCTTTATTCTTCGTTGCCTAGCAACCCGCACGGGTCGATGGGTTTCTGGTCAAACGACCCGGTCATCTCGCTAGCTTGCGTGTCAAAAGGCTTTTCTCACCTCTCTCTAATAACAAAACGATACATTTCTCGTTGGCCCGAAATTAAATATTTTGATTTTTAATTAATTACGTAATCCAAGTCATGGATTCCATCACAATGGTAGTCATAAATAAATATTTTTCTAGTTTCACTTGCATATACAATTTGTGAGGGGAATAAAAAAAAGACAAAACTGTTACCACTACCGTTGCATATTGCTTCTATCTGGCTAATAATATCCTTTCTTATGGTTTGCAAAATATATTGAATAAGACCATCACACTAGTGTGACGTGATCGTCCCAAGGAGCAGTTAAGCTCCCCACTGGGAGGAGGCTAAGACTCCTGAAGTACTAGAGAAAGCCGGGCAGATAAGATTTTTTTTATTCTTTAATTATCATCCGTGTGCCCGGCCAACAGCGAAGAACCCTGCTGAGAGAAAAGATTAGATTTGTGATTATCATTGTTATGAAAATCAGCAATAACATTTTTGGAAATTTGTACTCTGAAACCGAAATGACTCAGGGTTCTAGACTGAGGATGTTTATAATTTAAGTGCAGTGTGCCGACCCAGAGGGTTACGGGGACCATGGGAACGTTTGCAGATCCGCAGATACACTCGCAAGAGGGAGAACTTCCGCTGGGGTGATGTGGTTGGGTACGATTGGTCCAGGGAACAACCCCGGTCTCACCCCTCCCCTGACTATATGAATGGGACGCACAGTCGAAACGGTTAGTTGGAATCAATCAGTTGTTGAGAGTTGAGACAAAACAACTTACAGAGAATCGTCACATGCTCCCCCCCTCCCCACATCAACCTCACCGCTATATTGAAGAGAATAGTGAAATCTACCTATAGACTCAGTAGAGTATGACAATCGAACATTGAACTGTAAGACAATTGTACATAATTATATATTGTATATCATTTTTCTGGAATTTAATCAGTAGAATAGAGCACTGAGTTGTTTTTCTTTTGTGTGCATGAAATTGCTTTTCTTCTTGCTCGACAGGACGCTGAGACAACAGCATATCAACCAAATCGATCAACAGGGTCTTGCCACATGAAGAAGTTACATTTAGTCGCTAATGACCAGGAAATGACTCTTACGTAACCAGGGATCCTGCGGCAAGGAATCCTATCACACTAGATGGGTTAGCAGATACACTAAATGATAAACAGTGCGGTTTTAGGAATGAGAAAGGTATGATGGACATGATATTCTGCTTCAAGTAAAACTAGGAAAAATGTTCAGAGCAGAGTATTCCACTATTCTGTTATTGGTGGTTGGAGAGGCATCTTTTAATTGTTAAAGAAGAGCAGTTTAGTTTTACTAGCATTAAATGTTACCATACAGAGCAGAGTATTCAACTATTTTTTATGTTTATCGACATCAAAAAAGCCTTTGATACTGTTTCACCAGAGGGCCTCTAATGAAAACATTTCACACTGGCATGTACAGAGGCGGAATGTAGCCAATGAGAGTCAAGGACATGTGTTGGATGATATTGTGGACGTGTAAATGGGAGTTAAAAAAATGGGCTGAGATTTGATGCCCTTAGAGAAAGATTTAATCTGGATAGTATAATGGCGCGTGCGTGCGTGTGTGTGTGTGTGTGCAGCACATGAAACTTTATCAATTTGAAAGAATGGAGAAGAGTGTTTCGATTAGTATATTCGAAACAGTTCGAATAACAGGTTCAATTCACATGCAGACAGTAAAGAAAAAAAAAAATGTAAGAAAATGGTAAGAATGGCCAAGAGATAGAGGGATAAATAAAGACCTGACCAGAGATAGGTTAGTTTTGAATCTGGACAGTACAAGGAGATATGACAATGCTGAAAGAGTAGTTCTTGGATTAGTAGACATAGGTTTAGTTTATAAGGAAAGGCTAGGGAAAACATGGAAGAAGTCATAAAAAATGGATAAATAAAGACCTGGCCAGAGATGGGTTAGTTTTGAAGTCAATTTCTAAAAGCCATTCAACACATGCATATCAAATGGATCTTAAATTGGTGATATTGATGATGCAAGTCATGGAATGAGTAACAAAATTATTATTGGCAGGCAACTAGTTTTTACAAATGTGTGAGGGTAAACTTGTTCATTTCAGATGCCAGCATAGTTAGGATGCTTAATTTACACTTTATCTAAAAACTCTTCAGGTGTATCATGCATAGAACCAAATACTTACCATTTCTTTAATAATTTCAATTTGTCCATGGAGGCAGGAAGATAGAAACTCACTTGTCATACGATGGGAATCCGAACGCTCAGATGCTGAAATTATTTAAAAAAAAAAAAAAAAAAAAAAAAAAAAAAAAAAAAAAAAAGAAAACAAAAGGAGAAAATTGTCACTATAGAAATGTTCATTAATCCATAAAAAATTTTTATAGTAAAAATTCTGAATAAAAAGAATGTATTAAAACAACTATGGCATCAATATCAAAACCAGTGAATTCAAGATAAAGCTATGTATGCATTCTTAGTTTAAGAGGAGGCTATAGATTATTATTTCAGAAGAATATCATAGATTGATTATTTTGTGGATATCCTTATAACTCACCTTCAAGAAATCGTTTCACTGGAGAAGTTGCCAAAGTTTTTGGAGTATGTCCTTCAGTGTTTAAAATAGAAATGTCAGCACCATGAGATAAGAGTAACATCACAATGTCCTTAAAAAAACAAAAAAAAACAATTAATAATATTAACAATAATATTTATCAATGATAGTAATAAAATCACGGTTAAAAAAAAATTAAGGTTCTAATATTTTAATTTAGGTATAGAGAAATATCATTTCAAGTTTTACTGGAAAACTAATAAATAATTTTTTGTTATCTTTATTCATTTGTATTATATCAGCTATTCTCATATTGAGTGTCATTTTTACGTTTCAGTTGATAGGACCTCCGATCTTCTTCAGATTTTCGAACGCAGCTGATGAACCAAGAGCATGCTACCCTGTAGATTGAATGAAGGATTTTGTTTGAAATTTCATACAGATTCCCAAGTTCAACAAGATACACCTGAAGAAGTTTAGAAGTTACACCAGCCGAAACGTGGTGAGAATAACGCTCGAGATAAAAACAGTAGTTTGAATAATTCAAATAATACAAATTATACTTTTGCGGTTCTGAATTTGTTGAGATGAGATATGAATCGTTTTGATACTTTTGCTTGTTTTTGATGTTTCGGTCGATGAAACCTCCGACCTTCATCAGGTGTAAACTCCATGTTTTTTTTTTCAACCAAAGAAAAGCTCTGTATTGCAAGAAATCGGACCTTGAGTTTGAGGGTGTGTCCAGAAATTATATAAAAAAAAAGTCAATCCTCAGAGGTCACTAGTGTATTTTTTAAAACTTTCTTATGATTCAATTTTTAACTGAATTCTTCTGTTAATTGTAAATATTAGTAAAAAGAAAATATTTATCGAAACCATGGATAGGCATCTTACGTGTGTGTTGGATTTTTTTCTAGGGAGGTGACTCTAAGAATACTGCTAATTGTCACTATTAGTAAAAAAAATTTTTATGAAACCATGGATAAACATCTTACATGCGTTTTCGTTTTTTTATTAGAAAACACAGTGCAAGGGAGGCGACTCTAAAAAAAGGTTTCTTGATTTTTTGGGGGTGGATTATCTTGCAATACAGAGCTAACCCCTTTTTCCTTAGTTGAAAAAAAAAAACATGGAGTTTACATCTGAGGAAGGTGGGAGGTTTCATCGACCAAAACGTTGTGCCAATAAAACCCAGGATGAGAATAATTGTCCGAACAACCAAAACAATACAAACATACTGTGCTTTTGTTATCGAGGTATTTTAAAAAGGGAGAGAACTTTACAGACACAGGGAGCTTCGAGTTAAAAAGTAAAAAAGCAAAGCATGTCTTCTGCTTCTTCTTTGTTAATGTAGCGAAATGCGAAAATTAAAATATTGAATTTAAATGAGAAAATTTGAAAACCTGAAAATGTTGTTAAATGATAAAATCATTTTTATTTATTTATTTTTGTTGTTGTTGTTGTTGTTATTGTTGTTGTTGTTGCTGCTGCTAGAGTCCAAATTTTCACCAATAAACTGGCTTTATCAAGGAGATGTCAGTCTGATTAAATTCGGACTTCAACAACAATGAAAAAAAGCAAATAAAAATGATAAAATCATTTTTATTTACTTTTTTTATTTATTTATTTTTTTGTTGTTGTTGAAGTCCGAATTTTCACCAATAACCTGGTTTTATAACGGAGATGTTTTTTTTTTTTAATTTATTTTTGTTTCTTCATAATGTTGTGATAAGAGGTCGAAGCCTCCCGAGGAGAAAATACGTCTTGTATCGGTGCTGTTTAAAATTCAGTGCTGTTTAAATTTCGTCAGCCATCTTGATTGCTCATTTAAATTACCTACTCGACATTACTTGTTTTTCAAACTGAATTAATGCTCTAAAATTTCGTTAAAATACATAAAACTTATCCAAGTATGTAGAAGAGTAATTTATCTTGCCTTTGGTAACATTAATTTGTTATGTATTTGAATTTTTGGCTCTTTTCTTTGTTGTTGACTTCTCTGCTAAACAACACAACATTTTCAGGTTTTCAAATTTTCTCATTTAAATTCATAAAAACATGTTTTCTAAAATGTGTGACTTTCCATTGCTAAAAATATTGAATTTCAAGTAAAACCAATGGCATTCACTTAATTGTCATGTCACAGTAATGAACATATCCAAAAATTACGAAAAATGATGAAGTAGAAAATTAATTATTAATGAAAATAGTTTTTGAAGACAATAAGCGAAAATTAAATTTTGCAAAAAAAAAAAAAAAAAAAAAAAAAAGAAACCGGAGAGTTCTAATTGTAATAAAAGGCAAATAAATATTTACTGAAAACTGAAAATATTTGGCCAATTTAGCAAAACTGAATTTTCACTAATTGTTTTCAAAAATTGTTTTCATTAATAATAATTTTTTTTTTAACTTATCATTCTTCATAATTTTTGGATATATTCATTACTGTGACATGGCAATTCAGTAGATATCATTGGTTTCGCTTGAAATTCAATATTTTGATTTTCGAATTTTGCTATAATAATGAAGAAGAGCCTGACTTTATTTATTAATTTATTTTTATTGCGGACTATTATCCTCATCTTTCTTAATTGTTGTTTCATGACATTTCGGCCAACTATTCCTCTGGCCTTCGTCAGGGGGTAACCGCGGCAGCATAGGAACTCCGAATTTCCTAACCGCATTCTCAGCAATTACTGCCATCCATAGTTGTCATCTTGGCCAAGTAAGCCTCTGACCAGCTTTGGGTAGGATTGAAATGGCTATCATCAGACAATTCTCACCTGAAACCATAAAGATTCAACATCTCTATCCACTATGCCACGGGCCCCGAAGGTCGATCAAGGTTGAAATTTTTGGTCTTATGAATCCACATTTTATTTAATATCTGATCTTCCATGGTCAGGTCCGTACTGAATGGTATATATATTATTTAAAGGCCAGAGTTGGCCGAAACGTTGTGAAACAACAAGTAAGAAAGATGAGAATAATAGTCCGCAATAAATGAATTAATAAATAATATTCATCTCAATAATGAATTCCAATTAAATAATATACTATTTTTTTTTTTTTTGGTGGGGGGGGGGATATTTGAATCCCACAACAACATATTTTACTTACTTCTCTTGCTGTATAGGCAGCTCGGTGAAGAGGAGTGTCTCCCATATTGTTTTGCACATTCACGTCAGCACCCCCCTAGAGAACGAGAAAGATCAAACATAAGTGTCACAATAAAACTTATATGGTGAATTTCTATCAATATTTTGTTAATCTTTTCACTTTTTAACCATCTTCAGCGCTTTGAAGACAGCATCCTTTCGTCAGCCATCTTGATTGCCCATTTAAATTACCTACTCGACACTACTTGTTTTTCAAACTGAATTAACGCTCTAAAATACTGTTGAAATACATAAAACTTATCCAGGTATGAAGAAGAGTAATTTATCTTGCCTTTGGTAACATTTATTTGTTATGGATTTTAATTTTTGGCTCTTTTCTTCGTTGTTGACCTCAATACCCGAAAGATCAAATAAAATTTTACTAAAAGAAGCTTTTGAATTTATATTAATATGTTAAATGCTTGAAATATTTAAATATTTATCTGCCAATATTTCTAAGTTGTTGTTATTAGGTCGATGAAATCCGTAATTCAAATACTTGACTCAGATTCTTGAAAGGTTCAACTACCAACCTCAGAAATATTCTTTTTACATGTTGTTTTTTTTTTCTTATGAAGGTCAAGAGGTCATTCTAGAGTAAGGGTTATTAGGTGTTAGTGATGTGGACCCAGAATTGGGACCATGAAAGAACAACTTGGAACATGGTATAGGTTTCAAAGATATATTGAAAAAGAGCAAAGTAATGATACTGTCGGATCTCAGTAGAGAATCCCATTTCCCCAAGAGTACTTGGCTCTGGATTAATATGTATTTGGAAGAGTCCATTAATGGAACAGTCCCATAACAGTTAGGTAGATAATGAGACAACACCATGATGATCAATAATGGAAGAATTTGAGTAAGGCTTAAGAATTTATTTAAATTGGACTTAAAAATATCCATGTTATAATCTTCCAGTAAGCAGCCCCACGCTATTTTGTTCCATGGAGAGACAGTTCTAGGAAAGAAACTCTAAACTAAAATAGTAACTGTAAAATGTTTTTGACTTCTAATGGGGGTATAAGACGAATGGATTCGCCAATCATTTTTATAACCAATGGCTGTGCTAAACAACCAATGAAAACGTCCCAAAATTATAAAAATTGTCGAATTTTGGATTCAATCAGTTTGTTGTTTACTACATCACGGACCGCATTTAATTCCTGGCCGCCATCTTGGTTACTGATCTGAACTACGCCGCCATCTTAGTTACTGATCTGAACTATGCTGCCATCTTTGTTCAACACAATATCTCAGAACTTAAGAGGTTAACTACGCCATGGACTGCATTTGATTCTTGGTCGCCATCTTGGTTACTGATCTGAACTATGCCGCCATCTTAGTTACTGATCTGAACTACGCCGCCATCTTTGTTCAACACAATATCTCAGAACTCAAGAGGTTAACTACGCCACGGACCGCATTTGATTCTTGGTCGCCATCTTGGTTACTTATCTGAACTACGCCGCCATCTTTGTTCAACACAATGTCTCAAAACTTAACAGTAACACAATCAAGATGCACAAGAGAGGGATTAATCATATAGGTGCTTGTGCAGTATAATGAGATTTCAAATAAATGCATCTTAGCAAAAGCTTGATTACATACTTACATGCTATGTTAGAATTAGTAAAAGTTCCAATAATTATGAAAACGAATCAAATAAAAAAATAATTACAAGTAAAAGTAAATTTTTTTTCTCGAATTAGTTAATGTTGAAGAGTTCTTAAAATCCAGGGGAGGTAACTATAATCTATGATTTTGAAAAATGCACAATTTCAAAATAGAAAAATGATGGACCATTAATATTTATACATTTTCCTGCTGGAAAAATGGTAGGAACGTTCTACTGCTCCAGTAGATATCTCACTGCTGATGCAATTCTCTACCTATATAAGAGCCAAGTACGTCCAAGGATGGCTTACCGCTGCCACACCTGGGCAGGAGCTGCTAGAAGCAGTTTATCCTGTCTAGACAGAGTTCAAAATAGACTTTGTAGCCTAGTGGGGGGATGCTCTTTTCTCTTCCCTCCAACCTCTTTCCCACAGAAGAGACGTTGTGAGCCTGTCTCTACTTTATCATTATTTCATGGCAAGTGCTATTCTGACTTTCACAAAAAAACACTCATCTAGCTAAAACCACTATCAATAATTTCCCCCACTCTTTAACTGTGCCTAAACCTAAATGTAGTTCTTAGAACTGCACGTCTGTGGAAATCTGTTCTATTTTCCTGCTTTCCAACTGACTACAATATGGTGATGAACAAGTTCTTGATGAGCCATCCCCTTAAGTAATCCAGTTTACCAAATTCCCACTATGAATGATTACTACAACATTTTCCCATTTACTACTGTACACTCATTAACCCTTACCCTCAAGTGGCTTCTGAGTCTTGATAAGTGGTGATTCCTTTGTAAAAAAAAAAAAAAAAAAAAGGTTCTTGCAGATCTAGATTTATTTTCCGTGATTTAAAATTCTTTTTATTACTTTTGACATGAAACGTAAGTATGTAAACGTGTTTTTATCTAAAATGCATTTTTTGAAATCCAGTTATACTGCATAAGTACCATCTTATATTGAAATTATAATATAAGAAATGTTTTGTAAACAAAGTGTGTTTGCAGCTTATTTAAAAGACTAATTTGAAAGCATACAGTCCGTTTAAGTATGGGAGCATCTACAAAATAAATTTGTTAAAGTATTTGCGATAGAAGTGTCGGTATTTATTTGCATAATATCCGTTTTTAATGTGACGGAAATCTATAGAGAAGATACAGAGGGATTAATGATACATGCTTTGAAATCATAATACAAGGAATAGTTTTAAACAAAGTGTGTTTGTAACCTAATTAAAAAACCAAACGTATCTGATATTTACCATTTAAGCACAAAGGTAAGTTCTCTCTACTGTGCTAGAAAGCTACTAATGCCCGAAAGTATCCTGTCTATAAGGCCACCATTCGCCCATGTATGGAGTATTGTTGTCATATTTGGGCTGGTGCATCTGCTACTAGTCTCTCACTCCTAGACAAGATTCAAAAGAGAGTCGGCAACCTAATAGGTCCTGAACTGTCATCCAAGCTTCAGCCTCTGTCCCATCGACATAATGTAGCATCCCTCTGCCTGTTCTACAAGCACTTTAATGGTGAATGTTCTGACGAACTGCAAGCACTTGTACCCCCTCTACATAAATACCCCCGACAAGCAGCAAAATCACACCCCTTCACAGTTGAGATCCCTAGATGTAAGAGAGCCTTCTACTCCAGTAGTTTCTTCCCCAGAACCGCTAGACTTTGGAATTCCCTTCCAGGTTCCTGCTTCCCCAACTGTACTGACATGCAGAAGTTCAAGTGTAACGTGAACCGACATCTTGCTGCCCAACTCCACACATAGTACCCCTGTAGCCTGTGTCCCTAATAGTAGCCCCCTACATCAAAGTGGCAATGTGCCTTGTTTGGGGTGAAAATGTAATAAAAAAAAAAAAAAAAAAAAAAACAAATTTAATAAAATTTTGCTGGTCAAATCTGAAGTTCAATTCTTAGCTTAGAACTAAAAATTCTTAAAAATTGTTTGTTTTTTTTTTTTCATTTTTTCCTCTTATTATTTTCGCATCATTTATCACACAGCGAGATATGTGACCACTTTGAACAATTCTATTTTAAACCTAAGCATGACAGACTAAATGATTTTCTTTGGTCTGTCACATTTAAGTTTGAAACAGAATTGTTAGATGTGTTCATTCATTTTCAACAGAGCTTCTGTCTGTCCGGTGGCATTAAACTGATTTTTTTTTTTTTTAATGGAAACTGCTCCAGACAAGGTTTGAAGCCACTTGATGTAAGAAACTAACAAGAACAGGAGATGATTACCCCCAAAACAGGAGATGCCTACTGGCTTTAGTCTTGAAAACGCTGATGTTACAGGTAGGAGGAAAAAAGCAGAAACAGTTCTTGGAAAGGAATAGGAAGCTGTATTACAATGAGGTATCAAAACAGCGAATTGATGGAGACCACTAGACCAACAAGTCAAATGAGCTGGAACAAAGGAAGCAGGAAATAGATCAGATAATTCTGAAGAACGCATGCCATAATAGTATTTATGGAAAAGACTGAGATTAGCAATATCACATCTATAAGAGAGAGAGAGAGAGAGAGAGAGAGAGGTTGCAGAAAAGAAGAAAGGATGGGACTAATCAAATAACAGATATGTTTCTACCTTATCAAGAACCCCCATGATTTAATTTGCTGCAAAATGAAGTGTATTTTTTTTTTCTTTTTTTTTTTTATTACATTTTCACCCCAAACAAGGCAAATTGCCACTTTGGTGTAGCGGGCTACTATCAGGGGCAACAACTACTGGGGTACTACTATGTAGGGATTTGGGCAGCAAGATGTCGGTTCACGTTACACTTGAATTTCTGAACGTCAGTACTGTTGGGGAAGCAGGGACCTGGAATGGAATTCCAAAGTCTAGCGGTTCTGGGGAAGAAACTATTGGAGTAGAAAGATCTTTTACATCTAGGGATCTCTACAGTGTGGGGGTGGGATTTAGCAGCTTGTCGGGTTTGTCAAGGGTGCTCACGTCGTGGGGCACAAGTGATTGCAGTTCGTCAGAGCATTCACCACTAAAATACTTGTAGAACAGGCAGAGGGATGCAACATTTCGTCGATGGGACAGAGGCTGAAGCTTAGATGCCAGTTCAGGGCCTATCAGGTTTGCGACTCTTTTGAACCTTGTCAAGGAGCGAGAGACTAGTAGCAGATGCACCAGCCCAAATATGACAGCAATACTCCATATATGGGCGAATGGTGGCCTTATAGAGGTACAGGATACTTTTGGGTGTTCAGAGGTTGGTTGCAAGATAAAATCATTTTTTGGTTTATGTTATGCAGAACGGTGGAAAGGCAAGCTGAAACCGAAATCTTCTTACCCCCAATTATTATATCGTTGTTATGAAATCTAAATAACACCTATGTACTAAAAGAAAAATACTTACTTCCAATAATAACTTCACGACTTCTGCATGCCCGAAATATGCAGCCAGGTGTAAAGGCGACCAACCTTTGTTTGACCTTTGTGTACCTGGAAAAAAAAAAAAAAAAAAAATCAATATTATTTTCAAGTTTAGTCTTTTAAAATGCTTACTCGTTAGATGAGTGTGATCACCATGACATTTTTTTGGTTATAGTCAGCTAATGTACTTCCTAACTTCCAGCATGGCTGCTACCGAAAGTGGTTACAAGGCAAATCAGTTCCTTCACTTTTATTGTTCTTCAGTATTTTTATAGTGAAGTGATTTATTGAAATAAAATATAAGAAAAGGGCATTATTGAAAAATATACAAAAAAAATTAACAAATTATACAAATAAAAATAACACAATTACTCTTTACTTGCATTTTTAATAAGAAAATTAAAAAATAAGTCTTTATTTTATTTGAAATTTTATAAGAAATGTGTTTATGAAATTATAAAAATATGTTGTTTTTTTTTTAAATTTTAAAAATAAGTTTTTATTTGGATTTATATAATAAATATATGTTTACAAAAGTATAAAAATAAAATTATTGAAATCAAGACAACAAACGAAAGTATTAAAATCAAAATAACAAAATTTCCAACATCATAAAAAAAAAACGTATCCAATATGTAATATTCCCAAAATAGTTTAAAAAGATTTTTAAAAGTGCTTTCAATAATTCTTAAAAAAAATAAATAAAATAATTTCAATAATTCTTAAAACAAATAATAAACTAATTTCAATGATTCTTGATGAAAATAAGACCGAGAAAACTTTTCAATGATTATTAAATAAAAATTTTCAAGGATTATTAAATAAAAATTTTCAATGATTATTAAATAAAAATTTTCAATGATTATTAAATAAAAATTTTCAATGATTATTAAATAAAAATTTTCAATGATTATTAAATAAAAATTTTCAAGGATTATTAAATAAAAATTTTCAAGGATTATTAAATAAAAATTTTCAAGGATTATTAAATAAAAATTTTCAAGGATTATTAAATAAAAATTTTCAAGGATTATTAAATAAAAATTTTCAAGGATTATTAAATAAAAATTTTCAAGGATTATTAAATAAAAATTTTCAAGGATTATTAAATAAAAATTTTCAATGATTATTAAATAAAAATTTTCAATGATTATTAAATAAAAATTTTCAAGGATTATTAAATAAAAATTTTCAAGGATTATTAAATAAAAATTTTCAATGATTATTAAATAAAAATTTTCAAGGATTATTAAATAAAAATTTTCAAGGATTATTAAATAAAAATTTTCAAGGATTATTAAATAAAAATTTTCAAGGATTATTAAATAAAAATTTTCAAGGATTATTAAATAAAAATTTTCAAGGATTATTAAATAAAAATTTTCAATGATTATTAAATAAAAATTTTCAAGGATTATTAAATAAAAATTTTCAAGGATTATTAAATAAAAATTTTCAAGGATTATTAAATAAAAAAGAATGATCCAAAAAATCTAATAAAAAATGAGTACATGCACAGAGGAGATATAGGCACGAGAGAAAAAAAATAAAGCAACTGATTTGCTTCATTACCATTTCCGGTAGCAGCCACGCCGGAAGTTAGGAAGTACATTAGCAGACTATAAGCCATTTTTTTTTATTTTTTTTTTTTTTATTTTTCTTCAGTTATTTGAAGAGATGAACAGTTTTTTTCCTTTATTTCATTTCATTACGATTTCAATTTATATCTGAGGTCTCTTTTAAGGATAGATGTTGTCCCTATCATGGCTGTCATCTGTGTTTTTCATCTTCCAGAGATTGTGTCGAAATATTTTTAAAGATTTTTTTCCCATTGAACCAATTGCGCCTACCACAATCGGTATTTACTTACTTTCAGAAACCATGTCATCTTTAAATCATTTTTGTGGTCCTGATATTTTGTTCTCTTTTTCCTGTATAGCTCTATTAAGACCATATTAATTTATGTCAGCTCGAAGGTGACTTTTTAAACCTGGAATAAAGTAGAAATCATTCATTTACATAGGCTACATGTTTAAGTAACAAGGCAGAAGGCATTGCCCGGTCATAAAATACGCTGAAATATAATATTTTAATTTATGCAAATTTTGTATTTATTATTACAGAGTCAATTGTCTATTGATTATTATATTGTACCCAATATATACTATTGATTTCAAAAGTAAAATTAAAAAAAAAAATATCACTTGGATGCCATCAGCTAGACTTGAAACCAAAACATTTAGCACTCACGCCTTAGTCGTTACTATTTAAGCTATTGTCAGAGGGATATAAAATAGTTAAAAATGAACCAACTTTAATGTATAAATACCTATTTGTGTATGCATAGAAGAGCACTTGAAGTCGACTTATGCCTGCCAAGTTCCGATTTTTTTTAAATTTTGACCTCTTGGCAGCTATTTTTACCAGTTAAAAACCCAGAAAAAATGGTCGCCCCAAAAATGCAATCATTTGATCCACCTCATGCCCCTCGGCAACCTTGCATCTCAGAGGAGATGCCCTTTAAAAAAATGGAAACAAACAAACATAGTGAGTTTTATAAATGAGATGATTGCACCAAAAATCAGATACTTTCTGGACCGGTAATATCATTCAACCATTTTTCAAGTAATTTCAGCAACATGTTGGGTGTAAATCTTCTGTTTTAGATCTGGAGTGAACACCCAAGGAGCTTATCAAAACAAAGGGCATTCGTTTCAATTGTAGACAAACAAGGATCTGAGTATTGGTAGCGAAAAGAGAGCGGCTTGAATTTAGAAATGTTGAAAATAGCAAGATATTTCTTTTCTCTCCACTGCATTACGTACTCCAGATCAGAAGATAGAGAGAATCAGTCAGATCTTCATCACCAATGCTCTTCAAAGTGCTGCCATAGACAGTTGCGTCATCAGCATAGATAGTAATAAATAATCTCAGAACCTGATTTGGAAAATCAATGATGAAGATCAGGAAGATAGTTGGATGTAGAATAGATCCTTGAGGTCCACCGGCATTGATATTATGTGCTTCAGATTTCTATTCATCAACAACTCCTTTTATCAGAGAGAAAGAATTTGATGGTTCAAAAGACATTAACAAATATTCCATAACTAGCAACTTTGTGAAGCAACCTTTGTGCCAGATCCTATCAAAAACCTTTGATATGTCAAGATCTATTACCATAAAAATAAAGCTACACCCCCATCAAGAGATTTATTAATCCTGTGCAATATTTACAATCAGCACAGCAGCAGTCAACTTTACAGAACAAAATCTATATCGTTTGTCACCAAGTTGATTACTTTTGTTGATGTGATTAATTTGGTTTTAAGTGTTAAAAGTAATAAGCCACTTTTTTTCCCCCCTATTGCAGCTCATACTCCAGATTAAAATATAGAGAGAATCAGCAAGGCCTTGATCACCGATGCTCTTCAAAGTGTTGCTATAGACAATTGTGTCATCTGCATAATTGTGTTTTTATGAATACTACAGACAAAAAATAAAACGGTCCTTACCTTTACAATTAAGATCAACATCAAGGTTGCCCTGTTTATATTGTTCAAGAATTTCTTTGACTTCATCGGTTTCCCCATTACGAGCTGCATGCAGCAGTCTTTCATGAACAGATGGGGTGTCATCAGAATCATTTACCTCCTGGAACTCACTGTCACTTGAAGAATTCAACATGGTGCTCTTTTAAATAATCAATGCATCTAAAAAAAAAAAAAAAAAAAAAAAATTTTTTTAAATCATCATTAGTCATAATTCAGAATTTTTGAGATGTGGATTAAGAATTTGTATTGAATCATGTGGACTACTATTCTCATCTTAGTTGTTAAATTCACGTTTTAATTTCAAGTGCATCTTTTTTGGACTTGGGAATCTTTATATCAAATTGAGGAACGTGGATGGAATTTCAAACTGAATCCTTCATTGAATCCATAGGAGTAGATTATTCTCATTCCATCAGCCATGACTGGATAGAAGTGAAAATCTTCTGGTGGTTGAACGATAATAATTAAGAATAATATAAATTGATACTTTTACTCTGTCATGGCTGACAGAATGAAAACAATCTACCCTTGTGAGTTTAAAAAAAGATTTAGTTCTAAATTCTGTACAGGTTTTCAAATTCAAAAAAATACATCTGAAGAAATCCAAAACACCCTAAATAAGAATACTTGTTTAACTATTTCAAAGCATCATTTAAAAAATATTTTTGATTGTATATAATTTTAGCATTTGTTTCTAAATATCTGTTTCATCTGACAAGCCTGAACTATCCACCGCATCTAACAGACCAGAAACATCCGTCCCATCTGGCAGACCAGAAACATCCGTCCCATCTGGCAGACCAGAAACGTCCGTCCCATCTGGCAGACCAGAAACGTCCGTCCCATCTGGCAGACTAGAAACGTCCGCCTCCATCTGGCAGACCAGAAACGTCCGCCTCCATCTGGCAGACCAGAAACGTCCGCCTCCATCTGGCAGACCAGAAACGTCCGCCCCCATCTGGCAGACCAGAAACATCCATCCCATCTGCAGACCAGAAACATCCATCCCATCTGCAGACCAGAAACATCTGTCGCATCTGGCAGACCAGAAATTTTCGTCGTTTCTGGCAGACCAGAAACTTCCGTTGCTTCTGGCAGACCAGAAATATCCGTCGCGTCTGGCAGACAAGAAATATCCATCGAGTCTGGCAGACAAGAAATATCCATCACATCTGGCAGACAAGAAACATCCATCACATCTGGCAGACCAGAAACATCCGTCGCATCTGGCAGACCAGAAACATCCACCGCATCTGGCAGACCAGAAACATCTGTCGCATCTGGCAGACCAGAAACATCCATCACAACTGGCAGATCAGAAACATCCGCCGCATCTGGCAGACCAGAAACATCCGTCGCATCTGGCAGACCAGAAACATCCATCACATCTGGCAAACCAGAAACATCCATTGCATCTGGCAGACCAAATTATATGCTGCATCTGACAGACCAAAGCATCTATTGCTGCTATGCTTAAAAAAAGAAATTGTAAACATTTACTTACGCACACAGTATGGAAGGTAATGAACAATTTGTTCTATTGTAGACCTGCAAGCAATTTTGTATCAAGTCGTATCTTAACAATGTCTGCGCAGAATGTCTTAATTTTTAATAGTTTATGCAAATGGTGTGAAGAAAACAAAGTTATTTCCTCCTCCTTTTCAAGATTCAATCATGCATGATTGCCTCGCCTTCTTCGAGCTAATTTTGTGATAGTTATAAAAGTGTTTTTTGTTTCTTATGACCTGTGCTAATCCTGACTCCAGACACATAAAAGAAATTAAACACTCAAATTAAAAAAATAAAACACCCAACCGACAAAAGTAGTTAGCGCTGCAAGCAGTGCTTGTTCGTCCGGAAATATTACAGTGCAACTGCAGCACCCTCTATTTTCGTGAAAATTTTATTATCGCTTGCAGAAATATGGGAACATTATTTCCATTTTTATAAAGCTTCAGATTCGAAAATGTCAAGTAACAAAGTGTATTACAGAGATTATATATATATACATGTATATATATATATATATATATATATAGATATATATATACACTTACAGGGAGACCCGACGTTGCCCAGGATTGAATGATGATCAATGAATGTTTCACACTCCCATATTTTTATTATCATCGAAATCGATAAAATCGCCCATTTTTTCAATCAACTCGATTGATTGTCTGCTCAACGAGGTGCACTGGGAGGAAGCTTCACATGACTTAATCCACAATACATTGTAGTAAACATTGCACTGAAGAGAACATACTGTTGATTTTATATGTCAAGCCTTTCTGCTTGTGTGGTAATAAAACTTCTCAAAGGCACTTATGATATTAGGCTCTGTAAGAGGTTAACTTTCGTCAAAATCATCTATTCTTTCTTTCATCAGATTATTTCAGTTATTGACTATCAATGCTTATTGAAGACATTCTGGTACAATACCTATCTAAGAACATTCCCAGACACATAAGATACATTTGTGTGAAATTTCATAAAAATCGGCCCAGCTGTTTTCAAGTTCATAGAGAACGAACTCACAGGCAAATTTCCTTTTAAATAATAGTAGAGATAGAGATATTAAAAACTTAAGTTTTTCTAATATAATTATCCATGGACATGTGTTTCGTCATTATGCAATTCACCAGCATGGTTGAATCTAACGAGATTCGAAACTAGAACCCCAGAGTCTGAAGCTTGAAGCTTTACCACTGAGCCAATCCCAGCTAGTAGTAAGAGTATCGCCTTTTTTTTTGTAGATGTCATTTATTCATTTGTTTTGCCTGCAGTACTTTTGAGTAGAAAGCATTACCTAAACGTTAATTAAGAATAATTTTCCCTCATTTTTCTCAAACTTATGTAGAATTGAAATGAACACAATTACACAAATAGATGAATGTGGTTGCATCCAGCCATAGTGCAACATGGTACGATTTGTAAAGTCATCTTCAATATTCGTTATTGAATATGTTATTATTTATACACGTGTAAAATATTTTGTTTTTTTTAATAATAATAAGTTTTAATTTATTTTATTTAATTATTTGAACTTTTATCCTCATCTTTTAGTTGTTATTTTTACGACGTTTTGGTCAATTATTCCTCTGGCCTTCGTCAGGTTAATCGCAACGGGATAGCAATGTTGAATCCTCCAACTACACCCACAGCAATTACTGCCTTCAATAGTTGTCGTTATCTCATGACGGTTTGATCAACTAATCCTCTGACTGGCTTTGGGTGGGATTGAAACTGCTACCTCCAGACAATACTCACTTGGAATTGTAGATCTTCTGCAGCGGTTTCAATCCCACCCAAAGTCGGTCAGAGGATTAGTTGACCAAACCGTGTTGAGATAACAACAACTACTGAAAGCAGTAATTGCTGTGGGTGTAGTTGGAGGATTCGACATTCCTATCCCATTGCGATTAACCTGACGAAGGCCAGAAGAATAATTGGCCGAAACGTCGTAAAAACAATTAAAAGATGAGGGTAAAAGTCCAAATAATTAAATAAAATAAATTATACAAATTTACTCATCTCCAAAATAATTCCAAATTAATTCAGTAATAATACGTTATTCTAGTGCAAAAAAAAAAAAAGACAAAAAAAAACAAAAAAACTTGCAGCTCAATTTTAGAGGAATATTCAGTTTGTTTTCGAAGTTGTGGCTACTGGCAAAAATTTTTAAGGTGAATTTATAAATAGGATCTTTTGACTAAACACCGGTCAAAAAAAATAAATAATAATTAAAACAAGTTTAAGTTGTTTCTGAATTTTTGAGACGGAGATTGAGAAATCAGATTATTTGGACTATTGTGTTATTTTCACAACATTTCGACCGATGCATTCTCTAGCCTTCTTCGGGTTTATCTTGTCAAACTCGGGAATCTTTTTGTTGAACTTGGAAATCTACACAGAATTTCATATGGAGACCTTTATTTAATCCACAAGGGGTAGCATGTTCTTATTCTGTCAGCCATGATAGAAGTCCCAAGTAAATCACTATTGCATTTGTAGATGACTTGCATTGAGGATTCAATCTTTAAACTCTAGAAGAGCATTTAAGGTTTTCTATCATTATTTTCATGACAAGTGCTCCTCTGAGCTCAAATCTATGGTCCTCCCCCTTGCCAAACTTTCATAAAAAAAACACTCAACTAGCTACAGTCACTATCAACAATTTTCCCCACTGTGCTTAAATCTAAATGCAGATTCCATGAACAAAGCTTCTTTTCTTGAACTACCTGCATGTGGAACCTTGTTGCATTGGCCTGTTTCCCAGCCGATTACAATATGGTAGCCTTCAAGTCCAATGTAAACAAGTTCTTGTTGAGCCATCCCCTAAAATAATCCAAATTCTACCCTATCTACACCATTAACGATTATTAAACAACCTCCTTACATTCATTAACCCTTGAGTGGCCTTTGGCCTTGATAAGTGGTTACTCATGTAAAAAGAAAAAAAAAGCCTCCCAAAATTCATACTAAAATTGCCTTCAAGGACCCACGGAGTAATTAAATAAATGACTAATTAAATAAATGACTTGGTAAAAATTCAGTTGTAAGCAATACTCTTCTGGAGGTTGAAGGTTCAATCCTCAGTGTGGGCGATACTCAGAATACAATTGCGAATTACTTAGGACTTCTATCCAGCGATAACTGATGGAATAAGAGCATGCTACTACTAAGAAATAAATGGAATAAGAGCATACTACTACTAAGAAATAAATAAGGGGTTTTGGTCAAAATTCAGTACAAATTCCAGAGTTCAGCAGAAAGACTCCCAAGTTCGACAAGATACATCTGAAAAAGGTCAGAGGTTACATCGGTCAAAATGTAGTGAAAATAACACTCAAGATAAGAACAGTAGTCTGAATGATTAAAATAATACAAAGTTTAGTTTGAACATGAAAACATTTGTTAAACGAAAACATCGCAAAATTTGTAATTTTCTCAAGTGTTTGGATATGATGGCTGTATATTTTGAAGACGTTATGTAATCTCTAAGACACACAATTATTAAATCATTTCTTTCTGATAGGTTCATAAGAGTAGTAGTTGAGGGGCAAAAATCAGAAGCTCACAGTATTAATGCCGGTGTCCCTCAGGGGTCCATCCTGGGCACAACTCTTTTCCTGATCTACATTAATGATCTTCCAAATCACATCCTTACATCATTTGTAGACATCTATGCTGACGACACTACCATTTATGGTAGCACATCTAAGACAGTAAACGACCAAGTTCTCTCCAATTCTCTCTTCTCTGATCTTGAGCACGTAGTACAATGGGGTAAAGAATGGCTGGTTACTTTTAATGCATCTAAAACCAAGCTTCTCTCTTTACATAATCAACATTCTGATCCACATCTGACATCAATTGAAATGAATGGCTCTCGTCTTCAGGAGGCCTCAAGTTTTGACAAACTTCTTGGCTTGACCATTACTCCTGATCTTAAATGGAACACGTACATCAAATCTGTTGCCAAGGCCGCTGGAAAAATGGTGGGATCTTTCTATCGATCCAGTAGATATCTCACTGCTGATGCTATTCTATATAAGAGCCAGGTACGTCCAAGGATGGAATACTGTTGCCACATCTGGGCAGGAGCTGCTAGAAAGGACTTGGCCTGCCTTGATAGAGTTCAAAATAGACTTCGTAGCCTCGTAGGAGATGTCCTTTTCTCTTCCTTGCAACCATTATCTCACAGAAGAGATGTTGCGAGTTTGTCTCTGATGTATCGTTACTTTCATGGAAAGTGTTCGAATGAGCTTCAATCTATGGTCCCCCCTCGCCAAACTTTCACAAGAAACACTCGTCTAGCTGTAAACACTATCAATAATTCCCCCCCACTCTTTATCTGTGCCTAAACCTAAACGTAGATTCCATGAACAAAGCTTTTTTCTTAGAACTGCACGCCTGTGGAATTGTCTTCCGTTTTCCTGCTTTCCGGCTGACTACAATATGGTTGTGTTCAAGTCTAACGTAAATAAGTTCTTGATGAGCCGTTCCATATAAGTTATCAACTTTACCAAATTTTCATTACTAATGATTACTATAATGTCCAATTTCTACTGTACACTCTTTAACCCTTATCCTTGAGTGGCCTCTTGGCCTTGATAATGTGGTGATGCCTATGTAAAAAAAAAAAAAAAAAAACCACAAATGTGACACCATCCAACCATAGTTTCACTTAATATGACTTGCAAAGACATATTTAATGACTGTTACCCGATGACCTTTTCGACTCCCTTCTTCCTCTTTCTCATAGAAGGGACGCTATGAGTCGCTCTGCTCTATCGTTACTTTCATGGTAGGTGCTCGACTGAGCTCCAATCTATCACTGTAAAATGCTTGCAACAAATACTCGCCTGGCCGCAACAACTATCAACAATTTCCCTCACTCTCTATCTGCACCTAAACCTAAACGAAAATTCCATGAGCAGAGTTTCTTTCCTAGAACTGTCCATCTGTGGAGCGCAATAATGTGTGTCTCCTTCCCGGTTGACTATAACATGGTCGTCTTCAAATCCAACATGAATAAATTCCTCTTGAGTCATTCTCTCAGATAATCAAATCTTACCTACTTACTTACTTGTTGTCTTGCTATCTACCTAACACTTAACCCTTATCCTTGAGTGGCATCTTGGTTTTGATAAATAGTAACATCTCAAGTAGAAAAAAAAAGGTTCTTACTGTAACGATGTTGTGTACTCTTATTGCAACAGAGCGTCGATGAACGAGAAAATCAGTAGCAGCCATAGGATAGCTGACTAGCAAAAATAGCAGCAGCAGCCGTTTTAGCGATATGCAAATTAGCAAGTGTGCACAAACTTGCGTGACAAGAAAAGGAGAAAAAAAATACACCACGTGGTCAAAAAGAGAAGCAAGTTGCATCCGGGGAAGATGGATATGTGAAAACGAGGGCGAGAAAGTGCTGGTTATGATCAGCATGAGGTGGCGGGGAGAGAGACTTTTAAAAAGCATGTTATATGGCAGAGTGTTGTAAAACGTGTGTGTGAAAACACTTTTGATAGATAATAAACTGTGTTATTGTTGGAATTACCACGATTAAATGCAAATCATTTGCATTAAAAAAAAAAAAAAAAAAGTGCCATGTTGGATTTTTATTTCTTGGATTTCAACGAAGTATCGGATAACGTGCGGGTCCGAGTGGTTAAAATGTAATGATACAGTTAAAGTGTAACGACACAATTAAAGTGTAACAGCCATGTTATATTACCGCTACTGTTGATAACTAGTTTCTAGATAGTTTACTAGTATAATTTTCCATAAGCATCGCATAGCAATGGAGAAAGAGATAAAAAAATGCAACTTTAGCATACAAGTACAGATTGCGACAACACTGAAAACGTTACGATGACTATCAATTCACAGCTAGTCTGCTTGTGTTTTTTCAAAAAAATGAAAATATGCATGGGTATCGATCCTCTGTTTCATAAAACGTTTTTTTTTTTTTTTACACTAATATTAACAACTAGTATAGATATCCCGAAAAATTGAGTCATAGAAAAACTCTAAAAAAAATATCCTGGTGACACTGAAGATTGAACTTTATGATCTACGGACCCACCCTCAAACCCACGGTTCGAATTCTTGCAATACAGCTAACTCTATTTTCCTTAGAAGAGAAAAGAAAACATGTATTCAACACCCGAAGAAGGTCGCAGGGTGCAGCGACGAAAACGTTGTGCCAATAACACTCAAGATGTTACTAATTGTTTGATTACTCAAAATAATACAAACATTTCACATCTCACCTTGAAAATTCAGAATTGCAGTATTTTCTATGCTTATCTATATCCGGTTAGACCAGGTTGCACAGTGACATTAACATTCTCATGACAGTTTTCTTGGTTTTACTACTTCCGTGTTGGCTTATGGCAAATGGGAAGCAGATGTTTTGTTTGCGACACCACCAATGGTCTCCCTTTATCTGATTTGCATTTGTTTTTTTCAACAGAGTTTCCCTTTCCTACATGTATTGACTTTGCCACGGTTGAAGAACTCTGTCTGCCTGCTGTATGGTCATTTTTCTAGAATATCGAAGAGAGGTTAACAAGTACTGCACCTTGCCAAAGGATAATCAGTAAACAATGGCAGTCGAAAGTTGGACTGTGTCCGGGTGAGGAAAGGGAAGAGTAGAAAGTTCTTTGGTAGTTGCAGGTCAACCAGCAATTATCTTCAATGAAAATCGTCTGTGCTGAAGTGTCAAATGTTTCATTTACGGTTCAGTCTGTTGTCGCATCCTTAGAATTAAATGCATGAATTGTTAAACATTTGATGTGCCTTTTTTTTTTTTAATCTTGTGTCAATAACCTTACACTTTCCAGATCGAGGGTACATGACAAATTAGAAGAGGGTGGTTTTTGTTTGTGACACCATCGCTAGAAGATTGCCATTAACGGGGCCAACAGGCTCCCTTTTATCTGGTTTAGGTTTTCAACAGAATCTCCTCCTTCCTAGTCTTCATTATTCCCTTGTATGGTAACACACCAAAATATCAGAGAGAGGCTTTTAGTTAAAGAATAAAGACAACAAAAAGATGTCTCGGTCATGTGACGGAGAGCTGGTGTCTGGATCTCTTTTGCACTTGGTTCACCAGGAATATTAGTTAGGTATGACTTTTTTTTTTTTTTTTTTTTTACATAGGCGTCACCACTTATCAAGGCCCAGAAGTAACTGGAGGATAAGGGTTAATGAGTGTACAGTAGTAAATGGGATAATATAGTAATCGTTAGTGGAAATTTGGTAAATTTGTTAACTAAGTGGAACAGCTCATCAAGAACTTGTTTACGTTGGACTTGAAGACAACCATATTGTAGTCAGCTGGAAAGCAGGCAAATGGAAGACAGTTCCACAAGTGTACAGTTCTAAGAAAGAAACTTTGTTCATGGAATCTACATTTAGGCTTAGGCACAGATAAAGAGTGGGGGAAATTATTGATAGCGTTTTCAGCTTGACAAGTGTTTCTTGTGAAAGTTTGGCGAGGGGGAACCATAGATTGAAGCTCAGATGAGCACTTGCCATGAAAATAACAATAAAGCAGAGACAGGCTCACGCCGTCTCTTCTGTGAGAAAGAGGTTGCAGGGAAGAGAAAAGGGCATCCCCCACTAGGCTACGAAGTCTATTTTGAACTCTATCAAGGCAGAATAAGGTCTTTCTATCGACTCCTGCCCAGATGTGGCAACAGTACTCCATTTTTGGACGTACCTGGCTCTTATATAGATAGAGAATTACATCAGCAGTGAGATATCTACTGGATCAATAAGAGGATCGCACCATTTTTCCAGCTATCATGGCAATGGATTTGATGTACATGTTCCATTTCAGGTCAGGAGTAAAGGTCAAGCCCAGAAACTTGTCAAAACATGAAGCCTCCCCAAGACGAGAGCCATTCATCTGAATTGATGCCAGAGGGGGATCAGAGCATTGATGATGTAAAGAGAGAAGCTTGGTTTTAGATACATTAACTGTAACTAGCCACCTCTTTCCCCATTGTACCATGTGTTCCAGATCAGAGGAGAAAGAATTGGAGAGAACTTGGCCATTTACGGTCTTTGATGTGCTACCATAGATGGTAGTATTGTCAGCATAAATGTTTACGAATGATGTAAAGATGTGATTTGGAAGATCATTAATGTAGATCAGGAAGAGAGTTGGGTCCAGGATGGGCCCCTGAGGGACTCCAGCATTAATACTGTGAACTTCTGTCAGGTTCTTCTTCATAAGCCCTGTGGAACCTATAATAACTGGTATGATTGATATCTCCTTAAGATTCCAGTTTCTTTTCATATCATACATGAGACCTTGATATTTGGTCTGTTTCTTCCTTTCAGCTCTGTTCAGACCTCCATCATTAGGAACACTCACTTCAACCAAGGTGGCAACTCTATCTGACTTATTCCATATAACTATGTCAGGTTTCACAGCAGCATTTTCAAGGTAGGTGGCTGTAGGGATTACATGGTCGTAATGTATGGTATATAAGTCATTTCCAACTGTTCTTTCAGAAAGAGAATGTTGTTCAGGTATTTTTGTGTATCTAGTAGTGGCACATAGCCATGATATCTCATTCTAACATTTAAAGGCACTTATCAAAGCCAAGAGGCCGCTCAAGGATAAGGGTTACAGAGTGTACAGTAGTCAAAGGGACAATATCATAGTAATCGTTAGAAGTGTAAATTTGGTAAATTGGACTACTTAAGGGGAACGGCCCATGAAGAACTTGTTTACATTGGACTTGAAGACGGCCATATTGTAGTCAGCTAGAAAGCAGGTAGACAGAAGACAGTTCCACAGGTGTGCAGTTCTAAGAAGCTCTGTTTATGGAATCCACGTCAGTAAGAATATAAGAGAGAAACAGGTTAGTAGCTGAAAATGTTCTTGTGTGGAAACGTAGATTGAATATTATACAAGTTTGTTAAAAGAGAGAATAGTTCAGTGTACACGTGTTGTAGTTGGTAGTAGGAACGTGCGTCCATGTATGGACGAGGGCAGTCCTGTAGCATAAGAAAGAAAGATTGTGTGTATACCACATGTGGAAATAGCCATGTTTGTATTCATGCTAGCCCAGGGCCAAATGGCCTGAACGAGGGTGCACTCCAATGGAGAGGTGTGCTGTTACCAAGAGTGAAGAAGAAAGAGAGAGAGTCTGCTGCCGGTTTCACGTTTTATACACTCGGTCACGTGACTGAGAGCTGGCTTCTGATTGGACAAGCCAGGAAGAAAGTGGATTTAAAATCTTCAGCCGTGAGAATTCGCTCCTGTTACTATGTTTGTTGCAGATTTCGTCTACTACAAGCTAACAGGTGCTAAACCTTGCCCAAGGGTGACCTGAAACTATGCAAGGCAGGGGGCGTTTAGCTGCATAACATATTTGTATTATTCTGATTAATCGAACTATTATTCTCATCTTGGGTGTTATTGGCACAACGTTTCGGTCGCTGCAACCTGCGACCTTCTTCAGATGTTGAATACATGTTTCCTTTTCTATACTAAGGAAAAGAGGGCTTAGCACTGCATTGCAAGAATTCGAACCGTGGGTTTAAGGGCGGGTCCATGGATCATAAAGAAAGTTCAATCTTTACGGGTTACTAAAATATTTTTTTAGAGTTTTCCTATGACTCAAATTTTGGGATATCTATGCTAATTGTTAATATTAGTGAAAAATGTTTTACGAAACAGAGGATCGATACTCATGCGTATTTTTGCTTTTTAAAAACACAATGCAAGGGAGGCAACTCCCATTTGTATTATACATACTTGCTTAACTATTTAATATTTTGTGAAATCTTCAAGTATGGTAGCTTCTATGACAGATTATGGATACCCACAGTAAGGGTGTCTGCATGTGGAAAATTTTGAAGCAAGAGTTGCGAAATCTCCATCCACCCCTCTCCTGAATCAGCATTGTTAAATATCAGCGGCAAGTGGAGGTTCAGGATGACTAGAAACAATGCAGAGATAAGCGGATAGTGTATACAGTGACTAGAATTCCCAAATGGTCACCCATCTGGTACTAGCCAGGCTCAATGTTGCTTAACTTCGGTGATCTGATGAGATTAGAACCGGTGTGTCAACGTTATTATGCTAAAATATACACGATTGCACAAGTACACAAACGTGACATTTAGCTTCTTTTTGTTTTTTTTTGTTTTTTTTGGGGGGGGGGTTATTTCATTTTATTTCAGTGTTAGCTCTAAGGAATAATGGGAACTCTATCCTAGGGTTAACACGGTTTAAGGTGAAAGCCACTGAAAAAAAAAAAAAAAAGTAATTATAGAAGAGATGGAGACTAGAAACATCACGAGATGAACGAGAGAGAAGGAGGGGGTGCATAGAAGAAGGGAAAGAGATATGAACCAATTACTTGTTTGTCACATGATGAAGCTTTTAGTTTTTTAATACTTGTCATTTGATAGGCACTTTATGCCAACAACGAAAGCCTGTTCTTAATTCCAGTGTCCTCTTGTAGATATGCACAGTGAGACGGAGATAATAAAGTTCATAATCAAGTAACGATTTAACAGTTTCATTTTCTGTTTTTCTAAAAGTATTTAAGATGTCCTCAGATACCTTATGCACCCTGTGTATGTAATATATATATATATATATATATATATATATATATATATATATATATATATATATATACACACACACACATACAGGGTCCATAAGGTGTGTGTGTGTGTGTGTGTATATATATATATATATATATATATATATATATATATATATATATATATATATATATATATTTAAAAGAATGTAGCCATCAACAATTGTGGGGTTTTTTTTTTTAAGTTTTTCATCATATTTTTATTTTAAAATATTTTTATAACGCGTTTCGAGCTTAGGGTGTGCTCTCTTCAGATGTTTTCGTAATAAGTTTTTCTTTAAAATGGGAGTCTGTAGAGTTATTTTTACCTCCGCTGATACTAAATGTGGTTTTCAGAGTGATGTGTGGTCTCAGACATTTTGTCTCCAACCGTAAGTGTTCAAAGTGTCCGGTCAAAGTTAGATTCAAAGAGGGCGCTTTTGGTCCATTTGGTGAAGGTTTTTATGTTTTTTTTTAGGGTTTTTAATATATATACATACATGTATGTGCATACACACTCACAAACATCCACATACTATGTAGGCACATACACACACACACACACACACACATAGAGAGGTATATGCAGGGGCTCACACATACGCGTATATCCATATCCACACGAACACATTTACCCACTCATACATATGCATATATATATATACACACACACATACAGATGCGTATACATTCATCCACCCATATATATATGGACACATGCACCCACAATCACACATACACATACATATTCATACATCCCACCTTATGTATATATTGGTTGAAGTTTTCTTTCTTTTCTAATCCAAGCACATATGCATACATGTATTCGGTCACCCAAACATAAGTGCACATACACACACAAAAAAGATGGAGCATAAATAACAGATGATATATATATATATATATATATATATATATATGTATATATACACACACGCATACACAATCATATGTATACACTCACATACACACACATATATACATGCACACATGTGCGTACATACACATACATACGTATAATTTCTAATTGTTTGTTTAGTTTAGAGAAATGGTACTGTACTGGGTATGGACACGCGCACCCGTGAAAGTGTGCGCGTGCTTTATTGTGCTTTTTTTGTTTCGTGTGTGAGGGTGCACATTTACCCCAGTATGCATGCGTGTAAGTGTATTTTGCCTATTTATGTGTATAATTATGGAGAGATGTTTAAGGCGGGGTTAAACTTTGCTATGAAGTTTTTTTCTTGTGCTAGCAAGTAGAAGTAGTTGTCAGTTTGGAAGATGGGCATTATCTCGAATCTGCCTCCACTGCATGTGTGTATATGTTGTGATACATGCAAGTGTCTATTTTCCGTGATTTTGATGTTGGATTGGTGTAGGGCTACTCTATTACTAAGGTTTTTTGTAGCGCCTATGTAGGATTTATCGCATGCTGGACATTTTATTACATAGATCACGTTTTTTGAGGTGCAATCTAGGTTTTTTTAAATTTTGAATGTTTGTATGGGGTTCGTAAATGTGTATGTGTTTCCCTCTAATATTATGTTGCAGACTCCACATCGTTGTTTGTTGCATTTTGTGACTCCTTTTGTTGCGTCTTGATTGAGTTTGTATGAGGTAAGAATACGTTTTATATTTTTGGGTTGGCATTTGCTTTTTATTATTTTTGTTGTTTTAAGGAAGTTGTTTAGTTTGCTATTTTGGTTAAGTAGGATGAGGTTTTTCGTTATCTCTGTGAAAAGCTCTGGTTGTTTGTGTTGTGTGTGGAGACATATGTTAGGATTTGTTCTTTGTTTCGTTCTTTAGGGGTTCTCAAATCTTCTACTGGTATATTTGTCACAAGTTTGATCCCTTTGTCTATAAGTTGTGATGGGTATTTTCTTTTTCTTAAATTTATTCGTAGTTCCTTGAGTCGGATTTTCCGAAGGTTATTGTCCGTGATTATGGTGCAGATTCTACGTGCTAGGGTGTAGGGAATTGATTTTATGCAGCTTTTAGGGTGGTGACTTTTAAAGTGTAGGTATTGTTGGGTGTCTGTAGGTTTGCGGTAAATGTCTGTGATAATGTTATTGTCTTTAATCTTTATCAGTATATCTAGGAAAGGTAATTCTGTAGAGCTTTGTTCTATGGTGAATTTAATTTTTGGGTGTAGGTTCTGGAGTATGGTGTGTAAGTCTGTGATGTCCCCCCCATGTGGGTTTCCATAGGATGAAGCAGTCATCTAAGTACCTTTTCCATGATTCTACAAACAGTTTTTTAGTGCTGTGGCCAAATTTTTGTTCTATATTTTCATATAAGGTTTCTTCTAGGTAGGCTAATGTAAGGGTTGCGTAAGTCGGTGCCATTTTCGTTCCCACTGCTGTACCTAGTGTTTGGATGTAGTTGGCATTGTTAAATTCGATTATTATTTAGGATTATGTCTATACTATCGATAATGAATTGCTTTGTGAATCTAGGATGTAGTGTTTGTGCGTGTCTGTTGATCCAAAATATTATTGCTTCTTTTCCTAATTCATGGGGTATATTACTATATAAACTGCTAACGTCAAATGTAACTAATAGTGTCCCGTTTTCTACTGTATGTGGTAAGGTAGTAAGAAAATGGATGTCGTCCCTTATGTAGCTCTTAACTTGATCTGTGAAAGGTTGTAATAAGATGTCTATTAAGTTGCTAAGTCTGCTTGTCGGACAGGCTGGTCCTGCTACAATGGGTCTAAATGTAAGGTCATTAGGGTTTGGAGCGCTAATATATTCTGAGTTTTGTGTATTGATGGCAAGACTTAGTTTTTTCATAACTTTCTTTTATTCCATCGTGAATTTTCCCATTACAGCTGTTTCATTAACAGGTGGACAAGTCAATATGGACGACCTGTAACAACATCATGGAATTTTTTCTTTAAAATAAAAAAAAAGAAAAAGTGTACCAGGTTTTATGATATACAAACAACTTTTTAAAATAACATCAGAAAAATCGCATCTGATGAGTTGATAGGCTAGAAGATCTCGGTGAAAACATATCACGGACTTGTCCACCTGTTAACGAAAAAGCTGTAATGGGAGAACAGGAAGTAATAGATGAATAAAGCAACTGTGGAATTTCCACAGGTCCCTAATTACCCTTAATTAATTTAATTATTAAATTTATCGAATTTCTGTAATTCAGTTAATAAATATAAGACAAACGTGTTTACCTTTTAATTTTTTAAAAATTAAATACATATGCTATTTAAAGGATTTTAAAATAAATTATTTAAAAGATGTTAATGTAGTTTGCTTGAATTATAGTTTAGTATGTACGTAAAAGAAAATTAGAATTTATAGAAGGTAACAGATAGACACAAACTGAAGCAAATTAAGTTGTGGTGGAATAAGCTATGCAGATTCACCTTTATTGATAATATATATAAAAGAACAAGTAGCTAATAAAACCTGTTAAAAAACACTTTGAAAAAGAGTTAAAAACATATTTAATTTTTAAAAGGAAACACTAAATAAGTGGATAGTCCTTAATCCACGGAGTTTCGAAGAAATACTTTCCTTCTTATCAGAGGGTAGGATTTAGCAAATGCGGGATCGGATTTTGCTTGGAAAAGTATTTAATGAAACTACAAGTAAGTCATAGATCTTACTTGATAACAAATAGTGAAACAGAATATAAAGAAAAAGGTGATTTCACTTTTTTTTGTTTTATTTTACTTCTCTTGAAGTTCTCAGAAGTCAAGAGGCCCATGACCTGGGGCTAACACTTGAACTCTATATGAGATACATAGATATTCGAATGTTCCATTTAAGTTCTTTATCTCTCAAACACTGAGTTAGTAAAGAAATTGAGAACATAATTTTCCTCTCTCCAATTAACCATTTTTATACGTTGTAGTATATCTTTCATATTGGTCTCTTGGTCTTACTGGATTTCAGGACAAGAATTTATCTAGTCTGGTGGAGTATCCAGCTTCATGCTATTATTCGAGGTAATATCACTTGGAGAAGGTGCACCATTTCTCGGTAAAGCTGTGGGGTAGCCGAAGTGGGGAGATCTTATTTGGGCTGCGAATACTATGTGATTTTGAATATTTGGTCAGGGTTTACTTCTATGAAAAAAGTATCCTCATGCCAGATTGTTCTGACAAACCCCTGTACAGAGAGACCTTAGACACTCGAGGACAGTGTCTAGTAGGCATTCAAGTTCTGGTCTGGTGAAGGGTAAAATATCCAATAATGGTAAAATCCAAAAATCCAAAATCCAAAAATTAAAAAAGTTGGTTAAATTTCCGTTTCCACATGTAAAATCCAAGGCAATCGCGTGATTGGAAGATGGTCCAAAGTAATCCAAAAGGCAGAAATCCGTGGAATAATTCACAAATGGGTACAAGGAAAAGGGAATGAGTTTAAATAGTATTATTAAAAGAAAGATAAGATATGCATAGAAAAAAGAATTTAAAACGACTGTCAAGGCTGGGCTGATTTTGGAAAAAACATTATATATATATATATATATATATATATATATATATTAGGTCTAATAAAGTATGTTGAGAAACACTTTAGCAAGAGTTAAAACATATTTATTATTCGACAAGCAAACACAAATAGAGGTAAAAATCCTTAATCCGCAGAGTTTCAAAGAAATACTTTACTTCTCGTCAGAGGAGAGGAGTTAGCAAAATGCATTAAAAAAATTTGCCCGTAAAGTATTTAACGAAACTAGGCACGTAATGAATCATACTAGCGTGAAAATAAAATATAGAACAATGAAACAGGTGGAGTGGGGTTAAAAGAAAAAATGGTTTCACGTGAGAGGGTGTTTCCCATGGTTGGAGAGTACAAAATCTAGTGAATCCATTCTGGATGGGAACAAAAATAAAATTGTCTTAGTCATGAAGGATTTCTCCTCCACTGACAGAGGACAGAAAAGATGAAGTGTAGCATCAGAACAGATACTACACTGTGATCTTCACATGTTTTTCTTCTCTCTGTGTTCCAGCTCCTGACAGTTTGTTTCGATGAGGATAGGTCTATTTTGGTTATGGTTAGAGTGTACTTTAGCTTTAGGTTTTTATAGCACATTTTCGCGGCTCCTTGTGGTCTGATCTCAATGGCCAACTAGCCATAGAACATTTTCTTGAGGAGCCTGAAAAAATCCATTCTATGAACATGGCTTTCTCAGTGAACGCATTGGTGAATGATGATGGCCTCAACACTGATTACTGAGGTTTGATGCTAAACTTCTGTGTTAGCTGTGTAGCTCTCCCAAGGAATTTAAGAATTTGTCTCAGTTTTTGTTTATATCGCTTCCGTATAAGGTCCAGGAAATGATAATTCTATTTATACTGGCTTATTCAATTTCAGAACAATTCATTTTAAAATGGGTAAAATTTTGATTTTTAGCAAAAAGTGATAGTAAGTATTTCGTAGTTACACTTTGCATCTTAGCTTTGATGATCGGGCAATCTCACATTTTAAAATGGGTGTGAATGGGAATAATATATGTAGAGATAAGAAATTTCAATATCCGCAAACATGTGTTTAATCTAAATAAAAACTTATATATAAGTAGCTATCTATCATTGTACCACCAATCGCAGGGTTTAAACAACTGTCTGGTGCTAGCAGATCAAGCTTCCTGACCTAAAATGCACTAAACATTGATGTTATTGGTTTAATTTCCTTTTGCAAAACTCAATCATGTTCTGCAAAACCAAAAACAAAACCAATAATTTTCCTCTACAAAACAACCAAACCAAAACTAAAGCCATTAATAAATATTTGAAAATATGAAAAAAACTTGAAATATAAAAGCTTTTACCAAAATGATCAGATTCAGCATTAAATAAAATGGGTTGATACGTTGTAAAACGAAAAAAACAAACCAAATGTTGGATATTAGACGGACAACAGTCAGTGATCTTGCTTGAAGTAGTTGATATTAAGAATTATTGTTTAGAAAAATAAAATTGGTCACTGAGATGTAAATATTAGTATAAAGTTTTAGCTAAAATGTTTACAAAAATTAGCTTAGCTAAATATAAATAAAAATATTGTAGATTGACCTTGAGCCATTGACGTACGTGACCATTAGGTCACGTGTTAATGAGACTTGTCATTGGATCACTTATATCACCAGAACATACGAATGAAACGTGTCCTTTTGCGGATGATGTATCGGAACTGACAGGTCAAAGATTAGAGTTGAGAGTCTAGGAGTTGTCGGCAAACCGTGCAGACGTGCATTGGTACGAGCTTTGAAAGCCTGGAAGCGAGGCTAGACGAAGACAAGTATGTAGATATGTAAGGCAGACTCTTGGGAACCCTGAGACAAATCTGAAATAAATTTATATGTATAAAATCTGAAATAAATTTATATGTATAAAATCTGAAATAAATTTATATGTATAAAATATAAATTGTTGTCCTGTGGTTGCTCGGAATCACTCAGGTTAAGAAAAGTTTCAGGTATGTCTCATTGATCTAATGTGTTCGTATGATGTAACATTGTCACTTCACAGCACAGAGCATTCAAATACAGATGACCTCCGGACAAAAGGTATGAACCTTCTTCCATATTCACCCCCCCCAGCTATGTTATATACACACGATTACATTAACATTAAATATACACTTTTTGGTACTGTGACTATATAACACAATTACTATAAATATAAATATTAGAAGATATAACCAACTTGAACATGAAACTTTTACCAAAATGACTGGATTCTGTGTTAAATAGCCTGAAAAGTGTTGCTATGTGATAAGAGAAAACAACCAAACAAAATCAAACAACGGACTAAATTATCTTTGACGAGGGAGATTGCAACAGAAGATCCATTGCAACAAGAGATCCATTGTTCAACAGATGAGTATTATTTTCAAAATGTCACCTTGCCACAAAATAAATCTAAACCATAAGAACAGGACTGAATCAAAATTTGTTGTTGTTGTTGTACAGCATTCACCCTGGGTTAAACCGGCTTCCTCCAGAGGAGGAAATGTAAAATTCACAGGCAGTCCCCAGTCGCCTGTACACCGATCGACTTTTAAATTATATAAAAACATGCAAGACTCTGACAAGGTCAAACAAAGCTTCAATTGGTCTTATTAGTAACTTTTACTGCTTGAAATTAAATTACTGTTGCGAGTGAAACTGCCGCATTTGCAAATGATTTTTCCAAGTGGTGACTAGAAATAATAAAACACATTTTTTGGGCGATGTTGCTTTTTTTTTTTCACTGACAATCTTCCAACTTGAAGGTCAGAGCTTACATCGAATGTAACGTTGCGTGAACAACACTTAAAATGAGAACAGTTGTCGGAATTCGTTACAGCCGATGTAAACTCCGACTGTCTTTGAAAAATACAAATCTGCAAATTCAAATCTTTAAAAAATTATTTCAATTCTCCTTTTTTTTTTTTTTTTTGTAAATTGCAGTACAGCTATATCATACTTTTATTGTAATGCCACATACGAAGAAAAAAAATAAACAAAACGATTCTAAAGAAAATTTACAGCATACTTGAACAAAATCAAAGTTATCATATGATATAACAGGGCTTTACGTTGCAACTGAAACAGTCGCATTTGTGTGATTTTTTTTTTCAAGTGGCGACTAGAAATAATAAAACACTTATCTTTTGGCGACTGTGTGTTTTATACTGATAATCTTGTAAAGCTTATTGCTTCATGAAAAATGTCTTTTCAACTTTTTTTTTTTGTTTAAATAAAACAAGCAAAGTTAAATTATTTAAACAATAAAAGTTTAATAAAACAATATATTTTTTTTTTTTTTTAACAAAGGCCGTTTAAAAAAACATTGGAAGAAATTCAAATGTTTTTACCCTCAAGTCTCAACATAAATATTTAGAATTACACTTGTTTGAAAAAATATAGAAAAATCTTTATAATGAATACAGTCATCACAAAACAAAGATGTCATATCCCAAAAATCATGCAAAGTTAAAATTTTTCAACAATAAAAGTTTAATAGGATATATATATATATATATATATATATATATATATATAGATAGATACATAGATAGATATACCTTTCAGTCTCAACATAAACTCAGTGCCTATTTAGAATACACTTATTAAAATATATATATACAGAAAAATCTTTGATGTACATACTAGTCATAGAACGAAGATGTCATATTCCAAAAATCATGTGGGTTTGGCTAGAAACTTTTCTATTTGGCTAGTAAACGAAATATTTAGTTGTCAAAGGTCAAATGAAGATAAATTTGTTCGTAGAACTTTGCACTATCATACTTTTTTGTTGTTTTATTTTTATTCACCGCAAACAAGGCATATTGCCACTGAAGCATAAGGAGCTCTTGTGATAGAGGCAGATTTATAGGGGGGGGGACCTGCATGGAGAGTTAGACATCGGAATAGGGAATCATAATGAGAACTTTTTAGGGTATTAGAATTGGAAAAATGTATGTCTGTTTTTAACGCCAAAAAACAATTTTTTTAATTGCTTTTTCTTTCGGGGGGGGGGGGAGAAGTTTGTTTAATTTTCTATTGCAGGTATTAATGATAACTTGATAAATATTTTGATTTTAAACCACCAGTTAAACTTATATATATATATATATATATATATCCTCTCACTTACAAGTGTATTATTACATTTGCGGAAATATATGCACATATGGTTTTTAAATAAATAAATAAAATCCCTCTAAAGCTAAATATTTAGAGGTTTTAAAAGAATTGGAATTGTAATCTGCAATTTATCGGAATCAGGGAAAATATTGAAACCACCCCATCACTAGTTTATCCATATTATATTTAAATTTCTGCATGTTGGCACAGCCGAGAAATGGAGCAACGATGGAATGCCAAAGGAAAATAGCCCAAAGAAAGAAATTATTATAGAAGATAATTTTCAGGTATTTACAGACCTCTAAGAGTGGAGAGCTGGGATTTTTCGCATGTGTTCTCTATCTTCAAGATTCTCATTATCTTTGCAAAATTTCTGCAACTACCCTCGGATAAGTTGCACCCCCCTCCACACACACACACACACACACATTCTTTACTGAGATTGGTGACTAAATTTTTAACTCATACAAGAAGTATATGCTTTTCTTATCTTATGAGTATGAATTAATTTAACATTTTTCAGAATTTTTGAGACGAGGATTAATAAATTGTTTTATGATTGTTTGATGTATCGCTCTCATCTCGGCTATTATTCACACAACATTTTTGGCTGATATAACCTCAGACTTTCTTTTCGGTGTATTTTGTCAAACTCGGTAATCTCTACTGAATTTCCAACCGAACCTTTTATTTAATCCACATGGGTAGCTTGCTTTAGTTTCGTCAGCCATCACATGCTAGAGGTCTAAAGTAATTTGTAATTGTATTCTCAGTATCCCCTATACTGAGGATTGAACTTTTACTAAGCTCCAATCTATGGTCCCCCTCGCCAAACTTTCATGAGAAACACTCGTCTAGCTGAAAACACTATCAATAAATTCCTCTACTCTTTATCTGTGCCTAAACTTAAACATAGATTCCATGAACAAAGTTTCTTTCTAAGAACGGCACGCCTGTGGAACTGTCTTCCGTTTACCTGCTTTCCAGCTGACTACAATATGGCCGTCTTCAAGTCCAATGCAAACAAGTTCTTGATGAGCCGTTCCACTTAAATTAACAAATTTACTGAATCTCCACCACTAACGATTACTATGATTCTGATATGGGACATTCTTTAACCCTTATCCTCGAGTGGTCTATGAACCTTGATAAGTGGTGACTCTTATGTAAAAAAAAAAAAGAAGAAAACTGTCACTTTTATATTTAGCACTTTTATCTGTTGCACCACAGGTCCTTCTAGGCAATTCTAGTATGAATTTTAGGAGCTTAAACCTGTTCTTGTTCTACATGTGAAATATATTTGCGTGTGTGTGTGTGTGTGTGTATGTATATCTCAAATTTTAGTCATTCAATAAATTTAAAAATTTATGACGTGAAATGGTTAAATTTCAAATAAAAAGATTTTTATTATTCTATGTAAGACAAAGAATACATTTGAAATATTCTAACTCCTTATCCTATAGGTTTTCGATGTCTACCATCTCTTCAGAGGAGAAAATATTAGCATAGTTAGAATGGTTTACACCTTATTTGCTAAAGTCAGTGAGACATAGAAAATCACATTTAAAAGTTGTTTAAGTATTTAAATATCATAGAGTAAAGGAAGTTAATGAAAAGGATATAAAAATTCACATCCAAATTGCATGGTAAAATCCGAAGTGAATGTCTTTGATAGTATTCTGAAGTATATATATATATATATATATACACTAGCAAAAGTAGCCGTCGTTGACGGGGTTCAAAAACAGCCTACAGAAAATGGACTGATTTTTATGAAAGTATGATAGGTTATGAAAAGGAAGGGTTGTCATGAGATAGCTTCGAATTTGGGGGTATCAAAACCAAAGCAAAATATGATGAAAGTAAAAATAAAATAGATAAACCCCATAATTTATTATACCATACCTGTTCACACTGAAACACTTATCACAATATTTTGTGGATCTATATTAAAAAACCTTGTTAAACTTTGTGTCATATTTCCATTGTATGGAGGTCAGGCGCGAACGAACACCCCATAATTTTATTATACCATATTTATTCAAACTGAAACATAATTATCAAAGTATACTTACGCAGATAGATATGAAAAGTCTTTATTAAAGTTTGTGCCTATTTCCATTCTATGGAGGCCATGCGCGAATGCAGACCCCACAATTTTATTATACCATCCCTATTTAAGTTAAAACATACTTATCAAAGTATTATTATGTACATCTATATCAAAAACACTTGTAAACGTTTTTTTTTTTCTTCTTTGTGGACCAGGTGCGTACGCAGACCCCACAAGTTTAATGAATCCTCATTATGCCAGATCAAACATACCCATTCCTGTGCCTTGATACATCTTCTATCATTATATGTGATCAGTTTTCTATAATAGTCAACCATATAGGAGCCTATTCATAATCAGACACACACACAGACGTTCAGTTTTATATTATAGAAGATAAATATATATAGGTTAATCATTTGCTTTTAAAATGTACTCGGTTTGTATATATTGATCATAATGGGTTAAAATATCATTCTCATAAATAAAGTTTTTTTATAATAAAAAAAGATCTTTTTTATATAAACTTTGTAAATTTAGAAAAAAAGTCCAAGCTCAATGAATGTCTTTTTATTGGAAAAGCTCGGGATACAGCATTAAAAATTAGTAACAAAATACAGTACAGTACAATAATATTATAAATAATACCATAAAGCAGGCTAAATACTGTAACCAGGGGCCGAAAAAAATTGTATTCCGCTGAAAAAAAAAACGTATCTAAGGGCCACCATATTCTGGGGTTCTACTGTATTCTAGTGTAATATAATAATTCTCCAAGTTCCAAATATCAAGTTTTCTCAGTTGGTCATTTATTTCTTTTCAAAAAGGTATCCATTAGAATATTGTTTCGTATTGCAATTAATAAGCCTGCAAAATTATGTTACTGCTGCATATCTAGTCACATACTCTTTGTAACTGAGAAGACACAGCAGAGTGTGTCGGTTGCGTAAACCATGAAAGTTGTCCAAAATGGTGTTATAAGTTTTTTAAGGTGAACATCTGAAGAGTATATGACTAAATATGCAGCAAAGACATAATTTTGTAAACTTGTTAGTCGCAATGCAAAACAATATTCTAATGGATACCGTTTGAAAAGTAATAAATGACCAACTCGGAAAACTTTATATTTGGAACTTGGAGAATTATTATACTATGATAAAATAGGCACATTTTCACCCTCCGTAAAAAAGCGTTGTATGTTTGCAACCACAGATGCTACATATAAATTCACTATGATCAGACTATTAGCCACTATCTTATGTAGGTTTTGCACATATTTGCAATCGCATTCATCCTTTGTAATAAAATCTTATATTAATTCCAAAGAGCGTTACAATCCAAACTACGTCTTAGTTATCAGCGGAAGCAACACTTTTTGTCCCGATTATTTTCTCCTCTCACTCTCCCAATCGTAACCGGAAAAGTTCTTTACATTCTCCGCAATTTTCACTACTTCATTATCACCAACTTTCATACAAATATGACTTCTTACAAAATATATAGTTTTCAATTGATGTGCTGACCAGCAAAATTCATAGTCTGCCTATGAATTTCATTTCGCCAACTGATTTCCTCCAAAGATAAGAGCCATTCTTTGAAACTCCATGGAATAAGGACAATTTTTGTATTCTTGTTGAATAATAAATTGTGATTTCTAATTTACAGAGTTTATACTGAATTCCTTATATCAATGCTCTATTTAGAATATTGAGCTTTTTCATCTGGTTACGATTGTTCTATTAATATTAATATTTATATTTGCTTTAAGTTTATTTTTTATTTTGTAAATTTGAAAAACATTTGAATTTTTATATATATATATATATATATATACGGCATAATCACGTTGACACACAGGTTCTCGTTAGATCACAGAAGTTAAGCAACATTGAGCCTGGCTAGTACCAGATGGGTGACCATTTGGGAATTCTAGGCACTGTATGTGCTTTCCACTTATCTTGGCATTTGTTTCCAGTCATCCTGAACCTCCACTTGTCACTGGTATTCAACAATATAGATTCAGGAGAGGTGTGGTTGGAGATTGTGCAACTCTTGCCACAAAAAAATCATGCGCAGACACCCTTACAGTGGGTATCCATAGTCTGTCAAGACTTAACAAAGCTTTGTATTATATATATACTAGCAAAGATATCAACGCTTCACGCAGGACTTTGCTGTACGTTTGGATACCTGCTTCACAAGCACCCTTGCACTAAGATGTCATAAGAGCAACTATTGCTTAAGGTGATAAAAATGTTTTAATTACCTCTTAAAGTGACTGAAATCCAATTACGAACTTTAAAACAAATAAATTATATCAAAGATAACACTTATATTCTTCTTACACATAAAAATTGAAACAATTACAAAGAATCACAATGATTAATATTTGCTTAGTATCACAAACACATTTTTATCAAAGATATAGCAAAGATACCCCGACTTGGTGTGTACCATCCCTGGGTGTGCGAGTGTATGAAGAGTCATAACAAATATGATCTTAACCTTTGAATTTGACCTCATCATGAATAATGTTTTGGAAAAAGCACAAATATGCAAAGATGAAAAAGGGCAACATTTAAAAGACATTCTTTTTCATAAATATTGTTTTGATTTTGCCTTTTTTTAAAATAAAAACTCCCAATGTTTTGGTCAGATTGTCTTAAAATTACAGAAAAATATCATCTATAATATAAATTTCACCTGTCTGTATAAATGTACGTATGTATCTATGTATGCATGCGTAAAACTTTCGACAGAGGCGACGGATTTTCACAATTTTGGTCTCGTTTTGAAGTTCAACCCTTTAGATGACAAATATCAAAAAAATTGGCTAAAAATTTAATTCCTTCACCCTCAATTGGTCAGTTTTCTACAGGGAGGGGTCGCTTTTTTCGCCAATATTTTCGAAAGCCATCCCCTCTTTTCGATTGACTAGCCTTAATGTAAACATTTGTCACTTCCAGTCTGGTGATGGGCGCAACAGCAAAGACGTCACGTTTTTTGGGGGGGGGTTTCACGTTCTTTTCCTCCTTCGCGATACAGGTTCGAGCCTGCCTGCCTACTACCACTTCCTTTTTTTCTTTTTTTTTTTTGCTCGACACACAGCTCCAAAGACCCAGGCAACGCCGGCCACCCAGGCTAGTCAAAAATAAAGAATCTTTTTAAGTTTAAAACCCTGTATAAATAATCCAAATTAAAAGGCTGAAATGCGAGTTTGTTTTTTTTTAGTTTTTTTTTATTATTAAGTATGGACTCATTTTACAGTCAGTATTAATAAAAGAAAATGTCAACTACTGGCAAAGACTGATAAGATGGTAATGAAAAAATAAAATACATATACCTATCTTTCTTTTCTCATTATTACATGTATTTTTTATTGTTCACCTTTTTAAATAAAAAGCATTTTACATAAAACTAATGGTTGATTATTTCGTTTGATGTCTTTTTTTTTCAATGGTTAAACAATGCTTACATAAAAGGAAAAAAAATATGTAAAAATTATGATAAATTATATTCCTGCCTGCCTGTTAGTTTGTCTGTTCACAATTTAATTATGTACAAATTAATTTTCTTACTGAAAACGGACGTTTACACACGTCCATTCCTGTGTGATTTCTATATATGCTATACAAAGGAAATCTACATTCAAGAAGTAACCTAATTTGCATATTAAATTAAAGAAAATCTATTTTAATAATTAGCTCTATGTTATTAATTGTTTGTTGTAATAGAATTGTTTATGATTTATAGAATTGTTTAATAATTATTAAGTATTCTATTTAGAAATATTATTTAAAGTTGATTTATTTCATTTATTTTTAATTTAATTAATATTTAATTTCAAGGGTGTGAGTTCATATAGAAACGTTGTTTTAATTTGAATAAAATAAAATACGCATCAAGTGTGCTTGAAAGCCAAATCACAATGTAATATTAGGAAAATAAATATTTTATTTGTTTGAAATTTATCACAAATATATTTCAGAGATATACTTCATCTTCAGTATGTTGTTTTGTTTCTTTTTTTTTTCCTTTTCTTCTTCCCTGCCATGTTGTAAAGTTGAGAAAGAAAAGACTGTTTGTAAAGAGCCGCGCGTTGTATCTAGTTGTTCAAACAACAAAAATAAATAAGTAAAATATTTGTTTATTTTTCTAATATTACGTTGTGATTTGAATTTCAAGCGCACTTGATGCATATTCTATTTTATTATATTGAATTTATTTTCAATTACTATTAGCGACACCAGTTGCCTATAAAAATGAAATTAATTTATTTAAGTTGTGAAAGTTATTATAAATGGATGTGTTTTATGCTTCCATAATCCAATCTTGTTCATTTTCAGGAAAATCTTAAGAAATAAGGATCTTCGGTGTATCTTAAACAGAATGTGACTAAACACTCCACCCGCCAATATGTTTCAAACTGTCAACGCCGGGTATATACAACTCTATGCCTCTATTCAGTCTCGAAAGACAAAGGATGCTTCTGTAAAGGCAGCTGCGCGTGTAATTGTGAGGCAAGGGTTGCGCAATCTCCAACCACATCTCTCCCGAATCAGCACTGCTTAAGTCCAGTGGTAGGGAGAAGTCCAGGACGACTGGAAACAATGCGGCGATAAGCGGAGAGTATATACAGCACCTGGAAGTCCCAAATGGTCACCCATCTGATACTGGCCAGGCTCATCATTGATTCGGTGATCTGACGGGGACCGGTGTGTCAAATATGATTATGCTGTATATTTAGCTAGTTGTTATGTATACAGCTAAGTATAAGGATACTTCCCTCTTACAAATAAACCCTACCAAATATTCAAAACAACACATTATTCATAGTTTAAATTCCCTTTCTGTTTTCCACACTGTTACATTAAGTTGGGTTTGTTTTACGGCATATCAATCTTTTTCAAGTTATTTAATGAAGTCATTTTAGTAAAAGTTTTTATGCTTCGATTTCTTCATATATCTTCAAAAATTTGTTCGTTTTGTTTGGTTTTTATTGATTTGTAGAGGAAATTTGTTTTTATTTTGAACTTTATAGAAGACAAGCATGGATACCCGGCGTTGCCCGGGGTGGAGAGAAATGATATACTAAGGATATTGAGCAACCCCCAACAACATCTTTTCTTCAAAATAGCAGCGAGTGCCCGCACAACCACAAAAAAAAAAAAAAAAAAATTAGCTGCAGTAGCCAGGATCGAACCTTTAACACCAAAGAGGAAAAGAAGGTGAAAAAAGCTAATACACTAGCTGTCATGGCCACGACGACTTATGATGTCACGACGGGTCGAAATAACGTTTTATTTAATGTGCATTCAGATTGCTAGATGTATGACTTCCAAAAAATATTGGCAGAAAAAGTGGCCCCCTCCTTGCAAGAAACGGCACAGTTCACCCAGTCAGAATTAATCATTTTGGACAATTTTTACATATTTTTCATCCGATAGATTGATATTTCTAACTATACCAATTTTGGCACAATCTAATATATTTGTCAAGGTTTTTGGCGGACACACAGGTGTGGAGAGATTTTGTGATAAGGGTATTGAGCAACGGAGCCCTAAAAAAAAAAAAAAATGTTTCAATGAAAATACCTGTGTGAGCATTAAGAAACAAAAAAAAAAAAGTTAACCAACCCCCTAAAAAAAAAAAAATGAAAATAGCAGCGAGTACCCGTGTGAGCACAGAAAAAAAAAAGTAGCGAAAAGGAAACACTTTAATCACTGCGCCCACCGCGACTTTCGAGGTTGCAGACGTTAAAAATAAGCTTAGGCATTGCAAGGCATATTTGCCAAAAATGTTGACGCAAAAAATAACCCCTTCTTGTAAAGCACGACTTTTCTGACCAGCACAGAATTAATGTGTTTAGGCCAATTTTTGGATATTTGTCGTCCGAGAGTCCAATCTTTCTAACGATACACATTTTGCCTTTCATATTATAGACTAGCAGGAATACCCGGCATTGCCCGAATGTGGAGAGATGGTGTAGTGTAAGGATATTGAGCAAGCCCCAGGCGTAAAAAAAAAATTAGATTCAGTAGGTAACCCAAGTGGGGAGAGATGTGAAGAAAAAAAAGTAGTAAGCAGACAGGCAGGCTCGAATCTGTAATGTAAAGGAGGAAAATAAGGTGAAAAAAAAAAAGCCAACTGCTTAAACCTTGTACGATGTCGCCAGCGTTCGAAATAAGCTCAGGCATTGCAAGGCGTATGATGACTTTGCAAAAATATTGATGCAAAATCTAACTCCTCCTTGTAAAAAACTACCCAGTTGATGGTCAAAGAATTAAGTTTTTGGGCCAATTTTTGGATATTTGTCGTCTGAGAGACTGACCTTTACAACGATACTAATTTTGTCAGTGTTCGTTGTGTGTGTTGAAAGTTACAAACACGCAAAAATTTTTCCTTTTATATAATAGACTAGTGGGAGTACCGGACGCTGCCCAGGTGTGGAGAGGTTTTACGGAAAGGCTTCATACAAACAGAGCTCATAAAAAAATATTTCAAAACCCCTAAAAAAAAATTTTTTTTTAAATGAAAATAGCAGCGCGTACCCGTGCGAGCACAAAAAAAAATTAGCTGCAGTACCCAGGCTCGAACCTGTAACACTAAGAGGAAAAGGAGGTGAAAAAAAAGCAAACTGCTTAGACCTCGCGCCCACTGTGACATATGTCAATGGCGTTCGAAATAAGATTAGTCATTGCAAGGCGTATGATAACTTTACAAAATGTTGACGAAAAAACTGACCCCTCCTTGTAAAAAATGGCTTTTCAAATGATACCAATTTTTTCAGTGTTAGTCACATGTGTCAAAAGATTTTGGTAGACATAAAAATACACACACATGCACACATTTTCCCTTTTATATATTAGATTAGATGACTGAGTTTTGCAAAGGGAAGAAAAAGAAAATAACATCATTCCTGATGAACCGCCCCCTTAAGTAAGACACTTTATCAAATCTCCAATACTAACGATTACTATGATACCATCCCATTGATTACTGTACACCCAATAACCCTTATCCCTGAGTGGCTTCTGGGCCTTGATAAGTGGTAACTACCTTGTAAAAAAAAATAATAATAGCATCAATGTTTGATTTTAGGTAAAAAAGCTGGCAGTTAATTCAAGTAACAGCATTAAGCTGGATACTCTACCAGACCAGAAGAATTCTTGTTCCAAACTCTGGCAATGCCAAGAGAAAGGCCACATGAAAAAATACACTATTATATACTTAAATGGTCAAGAAAAATTAATATTCTTCATTGCTTTACAAACTCAAGGCTGAAGATGTAGGGGAGAACCTTAAATGAGCACTTATATATCTATGCATTGCATAAAGAAATCAAGTAGATAACCTTTCCAGCCACTGATTGGATGATAATATTCTAGCTGAGAGTTCATCATTCAAACTCCTAGGCCAAACATTCTTAGGTAACATGAATTGGAACACATACATAGAAGACATTAACAAGGCTGCTGCAAATAAGGTGAGCTCTCTCTACCATTTTAGAAAAATACTTACACCTGACAGTTATATCTCTTCAAAGCCACCATCCATCCATCCATGCATGGAGTATTGTAGCTACAGATGGGCCGGTACATGAACTACTAATCTCTCTCTCTCTCTCTCTCTCTCTCTCTCTCTCTCTCTCTCTCTCTCTCTCTATGTGTGTGTTAAAAAAAAATATTTTCAATCTAATATGATCCGCACTGTCAAACAAGTTCCACCCCCTGTCCTATCACCACAATGTCGCACCCCTTGAGTCTGTTTTACAAGTAGTTGAATTGAAGTGCTCTGACAAACTTATAACATTGGTTCCCCCTTAATGTAAGCAGCAAAATCCCATGCCTTCATGTAAGAGAGAGCCTTCTACTCTAATAGTTTCTTTCCTTGAACTGTTCAACTTTGGAATTCCCTCCCTGTTGCCTGCTTGCCCAGCTGTACTAACACGCAGAAGTTTGAATGTAATCTGAACAAACATCTCGCTACTCAGCTCCCTACTTAGAGTGTCCCTGTATCTGTGAGCCCTCAGTAGCAATGCGCTTTGTTTAGGGTAAATACGAGTAGAAGCAAAAATATCATTAGGCCCTGTTAGAGACCCCTTTGATTTCTGGGAGCTAACCGAGCTAAAATAACAATAAAATAAAAAAATATGACAGTCAGTAAGGTCATTTGGTGACGTCACAGTCATTGTTAACACAACTTCAATAAAGGTGCTGTCTTTCACCAGCGCAAAGTCAATTAAATCATAAAATACGTGTCAATCTACAAACAAAAATAGGAACATGCATCTTTCACCTCTACGGAAAAATCATAATAGACGCCATGACAGGATACTCTGATTTACGCAGAATGACGACAGCCAAACTAAAAATCACATTCGACAAGTTTATCACACATCAAATAGTTGTCATCGACAATGGATTTGAATTTATGACTTTACAAAGCCAACAAAAGAACAGAACTTTAATTATATAACTAACTGCTCTCCTTCTTCGTTTGACAAGACCTTCAACATGGTTAGGTTGATTGAGCTGGCTTCCTCCAGAGGAAGAAGTTTCTAGGGAAGATTAAAGCGGTTCCCAGTTGTATGAATATCCCGGTCAGCCAGTGATGTGCAGAGATCTGGTGATGTTCAGGATCCAACTGTTTGATGCCCTCAAAGACTCATGTATAAGTCCTAGTACTAGGAAATAAGAACTACAAATATGATTGGGTTCTCTTCCCCCTTCCCACAATTTGCATGTTTGCGGTTACTGCCAGATCGCCTTACTTCTTCATATTGTATGAACTATTCCCAAAGTTATGCTATGGAAACGTTGATAACTCAAAAACTATTTATTCAATCAAACTAAAATTTTACATGATTTCTACTGCTATCAAAAAGAACCAGATTCAGATACAAAATTCTGAAAAAGCAGAGGTTGAAATTCTGTTAAAATTTGGACCATAACCGAACTTTTCAAGATCAAGGTCATATTAGATACAGGGCTTCATTGGTTACAACATGGGCCAAGTACTAAGTTTTTATACTCAACAGAATCAAAATTATTGCCAAAAACTATGACTTCCATAACCGACTTTCACTTTTTCTGTAACCTTGAACTCTAACCTAGATATCCCAAAATTAAATCAGTTTTCAGTTAGACCATGCCCAATACTTTGGCCAAGTTTGGTGACAATTGGTCAAGTGATGTGAACAGTAGCTTGTAACACAAACAGAAAAAAATAACAAAACAAACTCAATCAAAAATATAACCTCCGCCTAGGTGAGAGTAATAAATACAGAAACTATACCGATTTTGCCAATTGAGTTTGTCTAATTAGCATAAGTTATAAAGAACCTATGTAATATATATATATATATATATATATATGAGACAGTACGGTGTTCACCATGTTGGACAGGATTCCACTTGTTTGAATATAAAGGAACTCTGTCTTAGATTCGAAATTTACCATGTACGGTAGAGACAACCACGCATGGTCATAACAAGCTCTCTTATTGTATATTCTTTTATGGTGTGTTTTAAGTCCACTTTATGTTTGTTAAATAATAAGTATTTGGTCATATTTTCACCTTATTCTGTGTGCTCATAGTATTTAGTTTAGTATGTTTCTCCTACAGGACAATAAAGGTTATGAAAATATACAGTGATATCATAAGAGGAAACACAATCATACGAAACAGGGAACCAGCACAGCAAAAAAAAAAAAAAAAAAAAAAAAAAAAAAAAAAATAACGGAAACACAAGTAAGATAATCTATATATATATATATAAAAGCGAAAATGTATGTATGTGTGCATGTATGTTTGTGTGTCTGCTAAAAACTTTCGACAGACACCACGAAAATTCACAAACTTAGTATCATATCGAAGCCCCATCAACACACACCTTCAAACACCCGGGCAATGAGGTTACCCAGGTAAGTAAAATAGAAGAGGAATAATAGATAATCTGACAAGATAAAGTCCTGATAATCTAAATTAATCTCAAAGGTTTCTTCACTTATCACACCTATATTATCAACAAAACAGCTCATATTTAAAAATTGGGCTAATGGCACCACTTAAGGTGGAATCTCTCTATCGTGCTAGAAAATTATTCGCACATATGAGTATCCTGTATCGCTACAAAATCACCATTCGCCCATGCATGGAGTATTGTTGCCACATCTGGGCTGATTCATCTATCACTAATCTCTCGCTATCAGACAGGGTCCAAACAAATACTTTTGCGTGGAAGCACAGGTATTTTCCCAAATCAACAGATATTTGACCGTAACTGTAATCCCTTGTAAACCAGTCTCTGTCGATTTTGCTTTCTCTCTCTTTGAGAAGGAGTTCGTCTATTTTTTTTTATTTATTTTTTTTTTTTTTACATTTTCACCCCAAACAAGGCACATTGCCACTTTGGTGTAGGGGGCTACTATCAGGGGAAACATCTACTGGGGTACTATGTAGGGATTAGGGCAGCGAGATGTTGGTTCACGTTGCACTTGAACTTATGCATGTCAGTACAGTTGGGGAAGCAGTGACCTGGAATGGAATTCCAAAGTCTAGCAGTTCTGGGGAAGAAACTACTGGAGTAGAAAGATCTTTTACATCTAGGGATCTCTACAGTGTGGGGGTGGGATTTTGCAGCTTGTCGGGTCTGTCGAGGGTGTTCACGTCGTGGGGGCACAAGTGCTTGCAGTTCTTCAGAGCATTCACCATTATAATACTTGTAGAATAGGCAGAGGGATGCAACGTTTCGACGATGGGACAGAGGCTGAAGCTTAGATGCCAGTTTAGGGCCTATCAGATTTGCGACTCTCTTTTGAACCCTGTCAAGGAGCGAGAGACTAGTAGCCGATGCACCAGCCCAAATATGACAGCAATACTCCATACATGGGCGAATAGTGGCCTTATAGAGGTACAGGATACTTTCAGGTGTTAGAAGTTTTCTAGCACGGTAGAGAGAGCCCACCTTCCTCGCAGCGGCCCTGGCAATGCCCTCGATGTAATTGTTCCAACTCATGTTTCCTGTGAACATTAGGCCAAGGAGCTTGAGAGACGTACTCTCAGATAAAGAGTCGTTGGCCATTGCTATAGGTGGTAGAGAAGGTTTCTTGTAATTATTGAATGAAACCAGTTTTGTCTTGGCGGCATTGAACCTTACCATCCATTTTTGTCCCCATTCCACTACAGATTGCAGGTCATCCTCTAGTGTTTCTGCCATTACTTTAGATATATGTTCATTTGTTTTCCTGTCGTGCCTGCTATAGAGTGTGGTGTCATCAGCATATATACCCATCTCAGAGGCAATTTTGTCGGGGAGGTCATTTATGAATATCAGGAACAGCAGAGGTCCAAGGATAGATCCCTGGGGCACTCCCGTATTTATATCATATTGTTTAGATGTACGACCGTCGAGGACAACCTGGATTTTTCTCTTATCTAAGAAGGATTTAATTATGTTAAGTATTCTACCAGTGATACCGTATGATCTAATCTTCCTGAGGAGACCCTCATGCCATACCCTGTCAAAAGCCTTAGATATATCTAGAGCTACCGCTCTGCCCTCTCCCGCTTTGTCCAGTGAATGGTATATGCGTTCAGAGATTACAGTGAGGATGTCTGCCGTGGAACGGGCTTGTCTAAATCCATATTGTTGGTCGGTCAGAAGTTTAGCATCTGTAAGGTGCTGGACTAGAGCATGGTTAATTAAGGTCTCAAATATTTTGGCAAAAAGTGGGAGGAGGCTAATAGGGCGATAATTTAATGGGTCAGTTCTTTCGCCAGAATTCTTGAATACTGGTACGGTACAACAGAAGCAGTTTTCCAACAGCCCGGAAAGCAAGATTCATTAAGGCATTTGTTGTAGAGTTTGGAGAGAACTGGAGCTACTTCGGCTGAGCACTTTTTTAATAGCACAGCTGGGATGAGGTCGGGTCCACATGCTTTGGAAGTGTCAAGGTTTTTTATGATATCATGCACCTGAGCAGGGGTGATTATCAGATCGTCTAGCGTGGTGTCTGTCCGCATAGGAAATTGAGGTAGGGGGTGGTTTAGAGGGTCCAGTGTGGAGTTTGAGGCAAACCGACTGGCAAGCATGTTAGCCTTCTCGGTTGCTGAGCAAAGAACCTATTGATTGTTGGTTAGTGGGGGAATTGTTGATTGCCCATTATTTACTACACTGTTGTAGATTTTCCAGAAGTCACGAGTTCCTAGTTTTTGTGCTTCGATGCGTTTTTTAGTGGTTTCCATAAATTCCATCTTAGCTGTCGCTATTTCTTTCTTAACGTTACTTCTAGCTTCTATGTACTTCCGTCTGTTTGAACTGGACTTATGTCGGTTAAACCTGCGGAATGCATGCTGCCTTTGAGCAATGGCAGTTGCGCAAGTCGAAGTAAATCATTGGGGAGAGTGGGGCTTGCTATAGAATTTCCGCATGGGAACATGCGCTTCGATTGCAGTTTTGAACCATTCAGTGGTCTCGGTTGCACACTGTTCAGCAGGAAGAGAAAAATATTTCCCCATGGGGCGTCTCTGATAAGATCTCTGATGGGTTCCCAGTCAGCCTTTTTATAATATCTCGTTGTTTTGAGCACTGGCTCTTCAGTTTTGGGTCTAGAGTTTAGGGCGATTTCAACCATTATCACCGCATGATCAGCGTTCCCAAGTGGGCTGTCGGCTTTCGTTACACAATCATCAGGAACTGTGGTCAAAAACAGATCTAATAGAGTGATGCGTGTTGTTCTTCCTGATCAGGGAAGCGGGTTGGAAAAGTAACAATTTGCGATAGGGAGTGAGATACAGAGAAGCTATGAGTTGCGCTGCCTGCTGCATCTGTGTAAGTAGAGAATCCAAGCCAGTTTTTGTGATGGACATTAAAGTCGCCAAATACATGTACTTGGGCGCTAGTGTCGAAGGAGAGTGCTGTGTCTATGCTGTCAGATACTTTGTTTATTATGGTGCAGTCTTGGGTCGAGGGAGAGCGCCCTCACCGGGGCATGTCAATGAGGCTGCCCGGCCACTTTCTGCAGGTCAGAGTGCCCCTCCCCTGGGGCACTGACTTCTTAATCCCACTTTCCAACCCTGATGTCACAGTTCTTGCAGTGGGAGATAACTAAGTACCCCACACTATCTATAACATTACACACGTAGATCCAACACGTTGTAGACTCAGTCGCAAAGGAACATAAGACAAGTAATAACTCGACACCTTTTTTTTTGTAACAATGATATTTATTTCTTCATTCTCCTGCCACACGTGACTTCTCGTTACGGCCGTGACGTCACCCACATCTCTAATGTGAGTGTCTTCCTTTAATGACCTCTCTCCTTTTTATAATCTTTCTTTTTCCTTACGATGATGTTATTTTGCTCACAGCTCAGAATTTGCATATAGCCACCATACATACTCTGTTATATATATACATCCACCTAACTCTGACCACTCCAAATGTTGTGTCCCTGTGTCTATTTTACAAGTGTTTTAATGGTATGTGCTCCAACGAACTCAAAGCACTTGTACCAACTCAACATAAATACCACCGACTAATCCAACAAAATCCCACCCCTTCACAATAGAGATCCCTAGATGTCAGAAAGCATGCTCATAATAATTTCTTACCTTGAACTACTAAACTTTGGAATTCCCTCTCGGGTTCCTGCTTACCTAACTGTATAGGTATGCAGAAGTTCAAGTTTAGTGTGGACAGACATGTTGCTTCTCAACTCCCTACATAGTTACCCTGTAGATTTTCTCCCAAATAGTAGCCCCTTACATCAAAGTGGCACTGTGCCTTGTTTGAAGTGAAAAAAAAATCCGGGGTAAGGGTGGGGGCTGCAGATAGAGTAAACTTCTTTTTTTTTTCCTTTTTTAATCTTTTAAATTTTAAACCGGAAATTAGTGACCACCTCAAAAAAAATAAATAAATAAAAATTGACCGCCATTTTTGATTGACAAAATCATGAAAGTAACAAAACAAATTTTGAAACTTACAAACAGTTTTAAAAGTTTAAAACTATACTGGTTGATAGAATACCAAATTTCCTATGATTTCGTAATCGTTAATTTTTTTTCCTTACTTTTTTCATTGTTAATTATACTGCACTTTGTCAAAAAAAAAATTTAACCTTATAAAAAAATTAGGAAGGTTTTTTTTTATTTCCTCCGTCCCCCCCCCCTATTTCTGGACCTTGTTTTTCTTTTTGTGTCATTGTCTTTCTGCTAGCATCCTAACTCGAAATCAGATTTAAACGAGCCATGTAAGAAATTCTGCAGAAATAAGCAGGCTTTTCATTGGTCGGTTTGACCGCCCACAATTTCATTTGGACCTATCAGATTGATTGTTGCTATTAACTGCTGAGTCGTATTTTGGTGCTATTTTTATCATTCAGGTTGCGCCAGTTTTCAAAAAGACAGCAAGTCGAATGGATGTGAAAACTCATCTCCTTTATCCGAGGCATGGAGCCTCAAACCCTTTTTTCCCTTTAGAACGTATTAATGCTCTAATGTAGGGCGAGATGTTATCATCATTTGCAAACACCAATGCCCTTATGTCGGGCGAAATATTATAATCTTCGCACACCGTTGTGCTCTACGATTTGATTGACTTTCATCATTACTTATATGATGTCTCTCTGAGACGATTTTAAGGTCTACATTTTGACCTGCCCTTTGTCCACTATTTGGACGGTTATTCACGGTGAACTCCATGATGACTACTGGACTCACAGCATTCATCCTTGGAAGGCATCACTTAACTTGTCGACTTGTTGCAATTATTCTTTGAACAGCGTGGAGTCTTGGGTCCTGCAAATGCAAAGATAAACCGTGAACTACGACCCATACGGGTGTTACCAGCTCTGTTTAACAGAAAGTTAAAGATGGCACATCTTTTGCAATTTGGATCTTTTTCACTTTAATAAAATTTATGCTGAAGTTTAAAGGTGAGCCTGTTGTGATTTCTGATTACTTTCTTTCATTCTGCCAAGGACAAAACCAAGGTGGGATAATATCTCACAATATATATATATATATATATATATATATATATATATATATATATATGTGTTATAATGGAATAATTCCAGGAGGAAATCCGGGTATGAGAGCTCAATGTGGTAAACAGCAATAACATAAAAAAATAACATTTATATATATATATATATATATATATATATATACATATATGAACAAATGATTAATAAAACATGTTAAAAGACATCTTGAAAAAGAGTTAAAAACATATTTAATTTTAAAAAAGGAAGCACAAGATAAGTGGATAGTCCTAATTTTATATATATATATATATATATATATATATATATATATATATATATATATATATATACTAGCAAAAGTACCCGTCGTTGACTAGGTTCAAAAACAGCCTACAGAAAATGGACTCTGATTTATGAAAGTACTAGTGAGGGGTACCTGGCGTTGCCCGGGTGTTTGGAGGTGTGTGTGGTTTTGGGTAAATAAAAACTCCGGGGGGGGCGGGGGTTAAAATAAAAAAAAATGTTTTGGTAGGTAAGTATGAGGATCGAACCGGAACCCTTGAGGCAAAATTGTAAATTAAAGTGTGAAAAAAAAGCATGCAACGTTAACGATTGCACCACTGCAACATACCAGCGGAAATGCATTTGAATTTATTTAATGACTTAATGAGGTCAACTGTTGACTGCGGAGTAGCATTTCATTTACTGCAGAACGCGGGGGTAGGGAGAAACTGGAAAAATGCCGCCAGAATTAATTATAGGAAAAGGCTTAATTCACATGCGGCGAGCGAAAACTGTTGGATATTTATCTTCCCGAAGTCGAGCAAATTAAATAGACAGGCGAGCTCCGTTGACAACTCTGAGATATTACGATTTACACGTGATATAAAAAGTTTTAAAAAGTTGTTAGGCGAGCGACTGCTTCTCTGAAAGAAGCCTTTTGTAGACATACAGAAAAGCAAACACACATACATACATACATACATTTTCGCTTTTATATTTATAGATGATAGGTTATGAAAAGGAAGAGTTGTAATGAGATAGCTTCGAATTTGGGGGTATCAAAACCAAAGCAAAATATGACGAAAGTAAAAATAAAATAGATAAACCCCATAATTTATTATACCATACCTGTTCACACTGAAACACTTATTACAATATTCTATGGATCTATATTAAAAAACCTTGTTAAACTTTGTGACATATTTCCATTCTATGGAGGTCAGGCACAAACGAACACCCCATAATTTTATTATACCATATTTCTTCAAACTGAAATGTAATTATCAAACTATACTTACGCAGATATAAAATATTTTATTAAAGTTTGTGCCTATTTCCATTCTATGGAGGCCAGGTGCGAACGCAGACCCCACAATTTTATTATACTATCCCTATTTAAGTTAAAACATACTTATCAAAATATTATTATGTACATCTATATCAAAAACACTTGTAAACGTTTTTTTTTAAATTTTTATTTCCATACTTTGTGGATCAGGCGCGTACGTAGACCCCACAATTTTAATGAATCATCATCATGCCAGATCAAACATACCCATTCCTGTGTCTCGATAATCTTCTATCATTATATGTGATCAGTTTTCTATAATAGTCAACCATATAGGAGCCTATTCGTGACCAGACACACACACAGACGTTCAGCTTTATATTATAGATATAAAATAAACGAGTCAACACTGTCCACCATGGGGCTCGATCTTTACAAGCACTGCATCTCCTCCCCCTATAAACAGTTTAAATTTATTTGTTTGGCTTGTAATTATTTTTGGCAGGGTGAGGGTTATTGCAAGGTCTCAAGCTGAACTAAATAAACACGTTACAAAACCAATCAATCATGCTCTCATATTTTAATTAAAATCTTTACGCTAACGACAGGAGTAATAGCTTAACAACAAAATAGAAAGCCATCACCAATTGGACACTTTCTACCTCACTTTTGTTCACTTACTAAAAATGTTACTCACTAATTACCTCATCAGCAATTCGGATTTCATAAAAATATTAAAGTTATATTGAACTTTGTAGCTTTAAGATAGCTGCCATTAAAACAACATTTTTTTTTTTTTTTTACTCTTTTTCAGGTCAAACAAAACATTTTGTCACTTGGACACAAGGGCTACTATTTTGAGCCATGTCTATAGACGACTTCGTAAGGAGATGAGCAAGATGTCTGTTCACATTACATTTAAACTTTGGGAAGCAGGAAGCCGGGAGGAGATTCCAAAGTCTAGCACTTCGAGAGAAGAAGCTATTAGAATAGAAGATTTTCTGGCATTCAAAGATCTCTACAGTGAAGAGGTGGAATTTTGCTGCTTGACGAGATTTGTCGAGGATATGGTCATCGAGTAGATACAAATGCAATAAGTTCATCGGAACACATTCCATTAAAATGCACATTATTTTAACCTGTAGAAATAAGAGATTTAGTCACAAGGTAAATTAAATGATGTGATTTGGCATAATCATGTAGACACACTGGCTTGTGTTACATAACCAAAGTTAAGCAATATTGAGCCTGACTAGTATTAAAGTGTTCTCTACTTATTTTGACATTGTTTCCAGTCGTCCTTGACTTCTTGTCACTGGAATCAAGCAAATGCTAACTCAGGAAACGTGTGATAGGGGATTGTGCAACCCTTGCGGCACAATCCCCTACCACACCGATGCTGCCATCTTTAAAGAGGGTATCCACTGTCGCTTAAGACTTAATAGTGGCCAGAAAGACTATAAGATTAAACCCAGAACTCCAACTTCCAACATAGACCCTCACTACTAGGTCTCCTTCTCCAACATCAGTGGTCTACGTTCCAACCTTTTAGAGGTTAAAATCCAATTATAGAAGACCAAACCAAATGAAACCTATTCTTCCTAAGCGAAACTGGCATTGGACCCACTATTTCTTTAGATGAGTTCGTAATTAAAGGATATTCGAATTTAGCATTTTGAAATCTGACCCCCAAGATTGCCATGGAATATGTGCCTATATCAGAGATGGCTTATCATTATATTGGTAGGTGTAGAATAATCAAAAGAACTGTAGTAGTCAATAACACACAACAACAACAATAATAATAATAATAATAGCAGCAACACTTACCAAGGGTCCAGCTTATGCACAAGACTGACACCAGATTGAGCTGGACTGAGGGCTTGTATTTATGTACAAGCATATCCAATCAGGTGATTCAGCCAATCATAATCCAAAAAATAGACTGGCCCATGTGTGCACAATGGAATCTCCCATTGTGCCATAAATAGTTCTCCTCTTTCATGAGAGGTAACTTTAGTCTTTGCCAAGTTATCCACAACTTGAACGCTGACCGAAAGTCCACTACACAATCCAATAGTAGGGACATCTCCAGAGAAGAGTCTAAATTGCCCTATATGTGATTCCGGGTTGCACTTGCTCACACTACTGTATTTATATTTGCTGTTTATTGCTCCATAACAGTGGAGTTACTATCTTTAAGAACATATCCAAGAAAATTGATCACATCCTGTCTGCTCATCCTTCGGCTAATATTCACATCTGTGGTGTCTTCAATGTTCACAATGTGGAATGGTTAGCCCACTTAAACATGGCAGATGATGAGGGGAGGTTCTGTCATGATTTCTCTGTTGCTTATGACTTAACTCAGATTATTCACGAACCCACCCATGTGCCCAACAGTGATGGTCAGTATGCAAGTCTCCTAGACCTCTTTCTTACAACTTGCCCTAAACTATGTTCATGGTCCGTTCTGCTAGATCTACAGCAGATGTGCTAACAGTCATATCTCATAGGATTAACAAATCTCTTGAGAGAGGCTTCCTTTCTAGGGCAATTGCTCTTGACATATCAAAGGCCTTTGATAGGGTATAGCATAATGGTCTACTCCACAAAATCTTCAGTATAGCTGGAAATGTCTTAAATTATTAAATCATTTATCTGATAGGTTCATAAGAGTAGTGGTTGATGGGCAGAAATTCGAAGCTCACAGTATTAATGCTGGAGTCCCTCAGGGGGTCCATTTTGGGCCTGACTCTCTTTCTGATCTACATCAATGATCTTCCAAATCACATCCTAAGATCATTTGTAGACATTTATAATGATGACACTACCATCTATGGCAATACTTCAAAGGTTGTAAACGACCAAGTTCTCTCTGATTCTCTCTCCTCTGATCGTGATCACGTGGTGCAATGGGGAAAGAGGTGGCCGGTTAATTTTAATGCATCTAAAACTAAGCTTCTATCTTTACATCATCAACACTTTGATCCCTGTCTGGCATCAATTGAAATGAATGGCTATTGTCTTGGGGAGGCTCCATGTTTTGATAAGCTTCTGAGCTTGACCTTTACTCCTGATCTGAAATGGAACACATACATTAAATCTGTTGCCAAGGCTGTTGGAAAAATGGTGGGATTGTTCTACCACTCCAATAGATATCTCACTGCTGATGCAATTCTCTACCAAATATGTCCAACGCTGGAGTACTGTTGCCACATCTGGGCGGGAGCAGCTAGAAGGATCTTATCCTGCCTTGACAGAGTTCAAAATAGACTTTGTAGCCTAGTGGGGGATGCCCTTTTCTCTTCCTGGCAACCTCTTTCCCACAGAAGAGACATTGCGAGCATGTCTCTGCTTTATCGTTATTTTCATGGCAAGTACTCGTCTGAGTTCCAATCTATGATCCCCCCTTGCTTGACTTTCACAAAAAACATTATGCGTGCATAAACTTAAATGCAGATTCCATGAACAAACCTTCTTTCTTAGAACTGCACGCCTGTGGAACTCTCTTTTGTCTTCCTGCTTTCCAGCTGACTACAATATGGTCGCCTTCAAGTCCATTGTAAACAGACATTCATTTACAGGTACTTCCAGAATAATGCCCTGCTTCTTGTTCAAAAGTCTTCTTGTACGCCAATGTGCTTAACAAGACTCTGCAGTGTTGAACACATGGCATTCTGCCTTTGTCCGGCCATGTTTAGGACACGCCTTTCACTATCACTCTCCGCCCAAGTGTGTCACACGTCTATTTCTGAAATCAAGGGTCCATGTTTTTCTCTTTATATAATCTTTTTCTTCCTTTTTTTCTTACAGCTGCTGCTTCTATATGCAATCCTGCACTCCGTTACAGGACTAAAAGAGTTAAAGTGAGACAAAGTTTGGGAAATAAACCAGTCTCCTATGAAAGATAACAGAAAAAGACAACCTCAAAGTACTGGGTCAAAGAAGAGTAAAAAAAAAGCGATGTCAGCGAACATAATGTCACGGATATCTAGGTTAAAGAAACACATTTTTCAGATTAGTCTGGCCTATGGAAGCTGTGTAAAACAGATTGCTAATAACGCCATAATAACTGAAAGGAAAACTTTGATAATTGCGAAGAGTGAAATGCCCACTAAGATCTCTGTTGACTGTGTCCACCCACTTATTCTTAATAAAATAGTTAACTAATTAGTTAAGAGAATACTAGTCTCTTTCTCTCTCTCTCTCTCTCTCTCTACACATATATATCTTTCCCTCTTTTTCACACATGTGAGTATTTCTTTCTAAAACAAGTGAAGCGTGCATGCCCCCCCTCGTGAGTGCACAGTGAACGAGGCATAAAAAAATGGCAACGTTCAGCATTGCCCCCCCCCCCCCCATTTAGCCCCTAAAGTCCCCATGGGACATCAAATCCTGGTGAAAATGAACAGTGTAGTTTTAAGCCTTAACATATGTAAATTGGAGTTCTGCACCATCCAAAAAAGAAATGACTAAGTCCATCATTTGCCCACCCCCTATTTAGCCCCAAAAGTCCCCCAGATCTTAACATATTTAAATTTGAGTTCAGCACCATGCAAAACTGCTAAATAGACATACACAGAAATTTTTGGACAAATATGGTAAAATAGTTCCAAAAATGGAGTGTTTTTATTAGCACTAAAAGAGCCCCTGGGGTACATCTAAGAATTATCGCGATGTATAGACAAACAAAATTATATAGAAATCAGTTAGTTACAACTTTTCAAAAGATTTTATAAACATCCCAGGCATCAATTTTTTTTAATAAGCACAAAAGTGTTAATTTTAGCCATTTTAACCCGAAAGGCACCCCTAGAGTTTTCTCGGAAAATCTGTTCTGTTACTTTTTTATTCATATTATGTTTAAGGTTTGTGCAAAAATTCCAAGGCGTAGTTATGGAGAAAAGTGCGAACAGACGAACGGACAACGGTGAATTTACAGGTCCACCCTCCTTTTGTCGGGGGACCAAAAAAAACTTAAACCTTAAACTCGCATTGAAGATCTTAATTCTCTTTACTGTACAAGAAAGAGACTAAAAAAAATAACCATGTATACAGAATTTTTTAAAATATGAAACATGAGTAGGCCGTCTGGCGTTACCCAGTCGTAAGGTACGCTTAAATATGATATTTTAATTCATGCAGATTACAGATTTATGATTATAAAGACAATTCTCTATCGATTATTATATTGAACCTAATATATAGTAGTGAGATCAAAACTAAAAATATATAGATGACTTGGGTGTCATCAGCTATTTTTTTCCAAAAGATAAAGTTCTCGTAGACTTTCAGCAACCGATAAACTTTCTTGCTTGTTCTTTTTGTTTCTCATGAGGCCAGGTTTCTCTATCGCCTAAACATTTTTCTCACACTTGAGGCTATTCTCTAGAAATCTGCTATCAGACCATGCATGGAGTACTCTTGTCATATTTGGGCTGGTGAATCTATGTCCCATTTGAGGGTTCTTGATAAATTGCAGAAGCATACCTATTATTTGATTGCCCCACCCCACCCCACCCCACTCTTTCTTCTTCTCTGCAACCTTTCTCTCACAGACGTGATGTTGCTGGTCTCAGTCTTTTTCTACAAATACTATTATGGCACGTTAGAACTGTCTGATCTATTCCCTGCTTCCTTTGCTCCAGCTCGTTTGACTAGCTGGTCTAGTGGTCAATTTGTTGCTTTGATACCTCATTATAATACAGTTTCCTATTTCGGTAGTTACTTTCCACAAACTGCAGGCTTGAACTCTCTTCCTGCTGACTGTTTTCCCTCCTACTTATAACCTTGGTGCTTTCAAGAGTAAGGCCAGCCAATTGGCATCTGCCGTCTTTGTGATAATCATATTTCATTCTTGTTAGCTTTTTTTTTTTCTTTTTTTTTTTTTTACATCAACTGACTTGTCTGGAACGCTTTCTTTGAAAATAAAAAAGCGCCAGAAATGTTATTTTGATGGTATGGCCATGTTGAAAGAATGGATGAGAATTCTAAAGTCCGTAGATGTAGAACAGTTGAAGAATCAGATTCAGTTTATGTGAGAAGGCCAAGGAAAACATGAGAGGAAGTTATAAAAATGAACTTGAGAGAGAGAGGAAAACAAAAACAGAGAGATAGACAGAGAGAGAAGATAATGACCTGACCAGAGAGAGATTAGTCAATTTCTTAAAGCAATCCAATGCATACCAGCATGTAAAGCAGACATTAAACTGATGATGATGATGACAACGAGAATTTACTTCTTTACAAAACTAGCCTGGGTGCCTAGCGTTGCCCGGGTGCTTGTAGGTGTGTGTTGAGCAAAAAAAAAAAAAAAAAAAAAAAAAAGTGGTAGAAGGTAGGCAGGCTCGAACCCGAAATGCGAAGGCGGAAAAGAAAGTGAAAGAAAATCTGAGGACTTACCGCTACTCCATGACGCAACTGGAAGTCTAAATCATTCAAATTTAACGTAGTCAATCAAAAATAAAAGATGACTTATAGAAAAGGCGTTGCTTTTAAACGTCCCGCGAAAGCAAATTAGACACATGGTCGTTTTTAATGTGGAGGAAAAGCAACTAGGCCAAAAAAAGGGGCACTCTGGCAATATCCAAATAAATAGTAATTGCCTCAGTATGAAGGGTTTCCCCTACATTGACCAAGGCCCAATTACAGAACAGATACTACTAGGCCTGAAGGCGAAGCGATTACGTTTCAATAGTTTCGCTTTATATATACGGAGAAAACAAACAAACACTGGAGACAACGGCACGGTGGGAATTTTGTTTAACTCAATCAAAAAGAAAGAGAGAGACGTCTGTTTGCGAATGTGAGATATTACAATCTGGGAAGTATGTGAAAACTTATCGCAGAATCTAACCAACGCAAGAAACCCGATTTGAAATGCTTTTCATGGACGTACACAAACACTTGTGCCCATTTTGTCCTTTATTTAATAGACTAGCCTGGGTGCCTGGTGTTGGCCAAGTGTTTGGAGGTGTGCGTTGAGCAAAATAAAACAAAGTGGTAACAGGCAGGCAGGCTTGAACCTGTACCGTAAAGAAGGAAAGGAAGGTGAAAAAAAAATGTGACGTCTTTGCTGTTGCGTCCATCGCCCATCCGGAAGTGACAAAGGTTTAAATTAAGGCTAGGCAATCGGAAAAACTGGATGACTTTTGAAAATATCAGCAAAAAAAGTGAAAAGTACCCAGTTGACGGTGAAGGAATTAATGTTTTTGGCCAATTTTTCGATATTTGTCATCTGAAGAGTCGAGCTTCAAAATGTTACTGATCTCGTAAAAGTCTGTCGCCTCTGTCAAAATTTTTAGGCAGACATACATACAGACATATATTTAAACAGAGAGGTGAGATTTATATTATGTAGACTGTTATTATAAGAAATATTTTAGTATTTCTTAGGCATGAACTGCCAGCAGTACACTCAATTAGCTTAATTGAACCTTTCGTAATTGAATCAAATGGCCCAATTACAACAATAACAAAAATTCCTTTCTCTGTTTTGACACTTTACCCAACAGTATATAGGTAACATAAAACCTTTCATTGTTTGTTTGTAAGATCTTGTTTTCCTTTTGTGTGGCATTTTCGTTGTTACAAATCTATTTATATATATATATATATATAAAAGTGACCTTGTCTGTCTGTCTGAGGAACGGGCTCTACCTTTGTCAAATTTCAGTCGGCAGACTTGAAATTTGATATCTAGGGGTTTCGGACCTGTGGAACAAATTTGATTTGGTCTTAAGCTGGTAAAAATAGCTGCTAAACTGAAACTTGGCAGGCATAAGTCAACTTAAAATGCTCTTCTATGCATGCGCAAATACACATTTGTTTTTAGTTTTTATATGTGTTAAGGCATAGTACAAATGGTCACGACCAAGGTTGGAACACTTTGTGTCTTTGGTTTCAATTCTACATGATGGCAATCAAGTCATAAGATGTTTTTTTTTTCTTTTACTTTTGAAATTACTACTCTATATTAACTGAAACCACTGTCAATAATTTTCCCCACTCTTTAACTGTGCCTAAATCAAAATGTAGATTTCATGAACAAAGCTTCTTTCTTAAAACTGCACACTTGCAGAACTCTCTTCCGTTTGCCTGTTTCCCACCTGACTACAACCTGGATGTCTTCAAGTCCAACATAAACAAATTCCTGATAAACTGCCCCCTTAAGTAATCCAATTTATCAAATCTCCATTACTTACGATTACTACGACATTATCCCATTGATTACTGTACACGCAATAACCCTTATCCTCGAGTGGCCTCCGGGCCTTGATAAGTGGTGACTCCCATGTAAAAAAAAAATTAAAATTAAGTACAATATAATAATAATCGATAAAAAATTGAGTACAATATAATAATAAATATGAAATCTGGATAAATTAAAATATAATATTTAACCCTACCAGACCGAGTTACCAATATACCGGTACTTTCTAAACCAGTATTTTTCCGACCGCATGTTTTTGTGTTGTCAAGGAGCTAAAAAGCTAAAAATCACCTCATCTGACCACACCTGTGCTGTGTGCATGGAGAAACACTTGAGATATAACAGACAGCACCCTGAAATATCTTACAAAAAACAACCCCCAAAGAAGGTGAGGACAAGCTTCTGATGCACCCACTGCAGAAAGTACCTGTGCATCAAGGTGGCTCCACCTGTTGGGCGGACTGGCATACGAAGGCTGAATACTGGCGGTAGATGACAGGCAAAAAATTACTAACGCGTTTAAATTTTTTTTCACAATTTTGCCCAGGAGGCCAGGCACAGTGGTAAATTAGGTTTAGTAGCTCAGGTCTGGTAGGGTTAAGCATATTTTACAATAGGAAACACCAGGCAGCCTGCTAGTATATATATAAAAGTGACCTTGTCCATGTATGTGGAACAGTCTCTACCTATCTACGCTGTCAATTTTTGGTTTACAGACTTGAAATTCAGTATATAGGGGATTTAGCCCAGTTAAACAAATTTGATTTGTTTTTTAACCAGTAAAAATTGCTACTAAGAGGGCATCATTTTTTTTAAATTAAAACTTGGCGGCGTAAATCGACTAAACATGCATTTATACGTTTAAAAACGTTAATTTTTAAAGTTTTGATATGCATACTGACTTAGCTCAGTAACGAATAATGTTGGAGAGGTTTATGTTTTGGTTTCAATTCTAGCTGATGGCACCCAAGTCATTTGTTCCTTTATCTTTGATTGGTTTGGTTGTTTTATGGCATATCATCCTTTTGGGTTATTTAATGCCGAATCCAGTTATTTTGGAAATAGGATTCATGTTGCATCCAGTTATTTTGCAGAAGGTTTTTATTCTTCAAGCTCTTTGTATCTTCAATCGCTAGTTTATAGTGTTTGGTTTGGTTGTTTTATAGTGGATTTTATCGTTTTTGTTCCCTGCAGAACATGAATGAATTTTGCAATGGGAAAGGGAAAAGGATTACAGTATTAATGTTTGGCACATTTTAAATTAGGAAACCAGTCAGGAAATGGGAGAGATAGAAAAAGAAAAGGGAAATGGGAAGAAGGAAAACGGGGAAAAGGTGGATTGTTGTTTTTGGTTTTGCAGAACATAATTAAGTTTTGTAAAAGGAAGCATCATAGTGACATATGGCCGAGTGATCCTAGACATTGTATCAAAGTTTACAGTTACCTGAGTTAGTTGAGTTCAATCCTGAACGAAGGCAGTGAAAAGTAACATTCAAAAACAGAGAATCAACAACTATGTCTCAGAGCCTAGCTGGACTCCAAACACGGTACCCCCGTAATAATAATAAAGGGTTGGGTTCGAGACTCCTAACAAACGGTTCCCCCAGTTCGATACAAAACACCTGATGAAGGCCGGAGCGCAAAACGGCCAAAACGTTGTGACTATAACAACCAAGATGAGGAAGTCAGTCCAACAATCTCAATAAATGAAAACACCTCATCTCCAAAATACAGAAAATTACTAAAAAGCATCAATGTTAGGTGCATTTCGTCTCAGGAAGCCAATATCTTCAGACAGCCTGATCTGGTAGCACAGGTTTTATGTTTGAAATCACAACTATATATTGAATACAATATAATAGCACGCAAGTCATATATTTTTTATCTTTGAAATCTACTATTTATTGAATACAATGTAATAATCGATAGAAAATTAACTCTATTTAATAATAAATATGAAATCTGCATAAATTAAAATATCATGTTTGAGCATAATCTACGACCAGGCAATGCCGAGCAGCATACTAGTAACATTATAAGAGTTGGTCTTAACAGTATAAGCCCTTCTGTATTCACACATTTACCAAAATAAAAAGTGCCATGAATGAAGAATTCGTTTTTTACATAAGCTTCTGGGCTTCACCTTTACTCCTGATCTAAAATGGAACATGTACATCAAGTCTGTTGCCAAAGTCGCTGGAAAAATGGTGGGATCCTTCTACCGTTCCAGTAGATATCTCACTGCTGATTCAATTCTCTATAAAAGTCAAGTACATCCAAGGATGGAGTACTGTTGCCACATCTGAGCAGGAGCTGCTAGAAGCAGCCTCTCCTACCTTGACAGAGTTCAAAATAGACTTTGTAGCTTAGTGGGGAATGCCCTTTTCTCTTTCCCACAGAAGAGACGTTGCGACCTTGTCTCTTTTTTATTGTTATTTCCATGGCAAGTGTTCATTTGAGCTCCAATCTATGCCCCCCCTTGCCAAACTTACATGAAAAACACTCGTCTAGCTGAAACCACTGTCAATAACCTTCCCCACTCTTTATCTGTGCCTACATCAAAACCTAGATTCCATGAACAAAGCTTCTTTCTTAGAACTGCATGCCAGTGGAATTCTCTGCCACTTGCCTGTTTCCCACCTGACTACAACTTGGACGTTCTTCAAGTCCAACATAAACAAATTCCTAATAAACCGCCCCCTTAAGTAATCCAATTTATCAAATCTCCATTACTAACGCCTGTGGAACTCTCTTCCGTTTTCCTGTTTTCCAGTTGACTACAATTTGATTGTTTTCAAGTCAGACGTAAACAAATTTTGATGAACCGTCCCCTTAAGTAATCCAATTTACCAAATTTCCACTACTAACGATTACTATATTATCCCATTGATTATTGTACACGCAGTGACCTTTATCCTCGAGTGGCCTCCAGGCCTTGATAATGGTCACCCCTATATATATATTAAAAAAACAAAAATGACTTATGGAGGCACGTGACATAGTGAATAGGGACGAGAAAGAGAAAGAAACAAGCTTAGAAGTTAGTGCCCCCAATGACGCTGCGTTAAACAATGCTGAAAGAGAAAAGATAACGAAATACCAAGGTCTTATGTACGACATGAAAAGAAACTGGAATCTTAGGAAGATCTCTATCATTCCAGTAATTATATAGGAGCAACCAAACTCGTAAAAAGAAATTTCAAACCCTACCTGGCAAATATACCCGGTGAACCAAGTGCAAGCGAGATACAAACAATTGCACTTAAAGGGATGGTTAGAACTTCAAAACGATCTCTCAGTTGGAATGTATGAAATATCATACGATTAAACAAAATGAGATTAAAAAAATTTGAAATAAAGAGAAGAGATATCCAACAAACTAAATCTCAACTTTAATAAAACTATCAGACAAGATCTTGTTTATCTGTGTGTTTCTCGTCTTGCCACATTTGGAAAGTGCCTGAGCACTCTTTCCTACCTTGACAGTATCAAAATCGACTTTGAAATGTAGTGGACGATGTTGATCTCTTCTTTCTTTGAACCTCTTTTGGTTATAGTCAAGATGGTGGTTTGGTTTGCTCTTTTTGACTTCCGGCTTCTACTGTCCATATGTTTGGACTAATTAAAAATGGTCAAGAAAGCCATTCTTAACATGGGGAAAGGGGTTGGTGGCTTTTATGTTATCTGAAAACAAGATATTCATTAATCAGTAAGGACCATATTTTGCTTGCCACAGTCACCCTCTGTATGGAGCAGAAACCAGAAGATAAACAGAGCAGAAAATCTTGATTATAACCTCTCCCCCGCCCTTTTCTAACAGAAGAGATGTTACTAGTCGCTTTCTACTCTATCATTATTTTCATAGAAAGTGCTCGGCTGAGCTCCAGTCTTTAGTTCTTCCTTGTAAGAAATGTACAGCAAGAACTCGTCTCGCTACCAAAACGAAAAAAAGTATTTCCTTTCTCCCTTCATGTGCAAAGTATAAGGGAAAATTTCCATGGACAGTTTCTTTACAAGGGTTTCGTATCGTTGGAACACGTTACCGCGAGACTGTTTCCCTGCTGAATACAACTTGGTCGTTCTCAAAGCCAATGTCAACAAATTCTTGTCACCAACCACCCCGTAAGCAATTAAACGCAGTTCATACCATTGATCAACGTTAATACTCGCATAGTATTCCTCATCTTTCGGCTGGCAATCATTCCTGTCTCATTCACCCTTATCCTCGAGTGGCTCTTGGCCTTGATGATCCAATAGTTATTAGTAATTATGACATATATTCGATTACTTTTCATTTATTTCTTATTAATCGAATACAAAAATAGGTACATGCAGAATAAGGACTGCTGAAATAATAACGTTATTATTTAGAAACCCATTCTTAACATGGGGAGGCTGTTTTGTAACTATTCTGTACTTTCACCTAACAATTTAATAAACAACAAACACCGTAAAAATTGAATTTAACTTGAAAATCCTATATACAAATAGCACGGTTCGTATTCTGCATAATTACCAAAAATAAATAAATATATATATATATATATATATATATATATATATATATATATATATATATATATAACCGTGAATGTATTTTGAATTATATTTCTTTAAGCTCGCCAATAAGTCTCCACCTGGAGAACACCAGGCAAATACAAATATTAAAATAATTTAAAAGTATGTTTTAAATCTTTAACTTTTTTTTAAGTTTAAAGTCATCGTGCAATTATATGATGTAGTTTATCTCCGATCGAAATTGTTAATAGTTTTATATTAAAAAAATTATTAGTTTGAAAAATGTTAAACCGAAATTTTTTTTTTTTTTTCAACGAAACGCCCTTTTTTGTTCTTTCGTTAAAAAACGAAAAACAAACAATTTCTAAAAAAAAAAAAATAATAATAATCGACATTGTTTATTTGACAACGTGTAACGACTGGTCCAATTATCGAGAAAAAGAAAATATTGGCTTCTTTAAGCGAATAATTAATACGAATACAAGTTTTAAAAAATCAGTTCGTATTTATCTTCCATAACTTTAGAAAACTTTTTAAAAAAATTAAAAAGATTAAAGTTTTTTTTTTCCGGGCATTATTATTAAAGATCAACGTTAATATTTTTTTTTGTTGTTGTTTTTTCTGTTTTAGGAAAAATAAAAAAAGAAAGAATTAATGTATTTAAAATAGGTTACTTACGAGATATGATGTAAACGTTTTTGTTCAGAGAACAAGTAAAATATCCTTCTCCTAATCAGATGTCAGGATTTCATTCCTCAAAACATCAACACGGGTTTTTACACCGGGGAAATCTATTATGCCAAGGGAAGTAACTCTAAATGATTTATTTTTAAAAAAGAAAAGTTCGCCTATCTTGAAGATGTTAGCTCACCAATTAGGCGAACATTTATTTTTCGTAGCGGTGACAAGTCAAATTAGCCCACCGTGCAAATTATTTTTCGCACTTTTTCCTATGTTTTTTTTAGGGGGGGGGGCTTATTAAGATAAGACAAATCGATTTTTTTAATATATTGTTTGAAGCAAAAAAACGGGAACTCTTTTACTCTTTTTTGACTCCCAATGTTTCGCCTGCGTAAAATTTACTGTAGCATCAATAAAATAAACCATTCATTCAAATGTCGCTTGTTATTGATTTAGCTGAATACGATATTAAAAATCATTTTATTGATACTTATGCACTTATGTTACCGGGCTGGCGGGCGTATTGTAACTATTCTGTACTTTCACCTAACAATTTAATAAACAAAAAGATATAAAACTTGAATTTAACTTGCTCATTATTTTTTAGTACTTATTTTTTTAATTTTTTTTTTTAGAAATAATTACCCGCCATTTTAAATTTAAACCAATGTATTCAAACGATCCTTTGGAAATTAAACATGTAAAATAGAGTGATGAAATGTTACCGTGCTATTTTTTTAAATAGTATTTTCAAGTTTTATGATATCTTTTTGAGTATTAAATTGTTAGGTGAAAGTACAGAATAGTTACAATACGCCCGCCAGTTGGGTAACATAAGTGTATAAGTATGTACGAGCCCTTTCCAAGTCTCACACAAAACACACATTCATATTTCAAGCTGTCATATACATACGCGCACACAAACATACGCGCCCACGTCCACACATATACACATATTCACGTTCGCGTACATACACTCACATTCACGTATATATACACACACGCTTACGTATACACATGTACTCACACACGCGAACACAAACACACACACATGGACAACGTCACTTCCGCTTTCTAAGGAAATACACATGCGCAAAAGACACTCCAGAAGCGAGTATAAAACATGGAGACAAGCTGTTTCTAACTCTTTTTAGGACCAACTCTCAACTAGAGAGGTTGGGCTAACAAGCCCCAGCCGTTTCGGCGCGCGCGCACGCGCACCTCACACCCACTTCCTACTATGTATGGGGCACGAGCTAATGACTGTATGTATACATTCTCCCTCTTTCTCTCTCCATCTACTACTGGCCACTAAGAACACCTTCGCGTAGCTGACTACTAACTGATGACAACTCTAATATCCACTCGTTGTCTACACGCTGGACTACCATTCTCAATTTTCCTACAACATTTATTTCTCTTCCCACGTGCGAACAAACAATAGTGACCCGAACTTGAGATGAAAACACATTTCCTATTCTTGCTACAACACCAGTCCTGCAACGGACATTGGTTACATACGCGCGGACATGTTATAACTAAAATGTTCATTTCTTTCAACAGCAAATAAACGACGTTTATCTTATCCATTACTTGAGTCTTTGTTTCCTTCAATTCCCATTCATTTCATTATTCTTTTGTAACGGGATTGGGGTATTTATATATCCTAGTCCCCTACAAATATCAATAAAGTGATTTTTAATATCGTATTCAGCTAAGGGCACCGCCAAAACTGGGGGGTGGGGGGCAGGTAAGTACTTTTTGACGGATCGTCTTTTTAAAAATCTACCAAAAATCAGATAATTATCCGATCAATACGAAATTTTCAGCGATTATTAAGAGAAGAATGAACTTTATAACAGTGTAGTTATTTTTCATAAACGATATATATATATATATATATATATATATATATATATATATATATAAATATATATTTGCTTGCAACCCTCTCCCCCCCCCTTGTTTTGAGGGGGTACAAATATGCTTAAAATAATCATCTGAAACCGAACACAACATATTGTGTTGTTGTAAGGGACAGAATTATAGATTAAAAAAAAAAAAAATTGTTTGCAAACCTTATTTTGACGTCTGAATATCAGAACTTCGATTGTGTTTAATTATCCCGCTTTTGAGTTTTGAAGTGTGAAATTCGGTGAATATGTTAAGTAAAATAATTAATTTAAGTTAAGTAAAAAAAAAAAAAATTTTTTTTAAATCTTTGATAAATAAATTAACAATTTTTTTTTTTTAGCGAGCCGAATAATGCATGACCATTATTAAACAGAGCATGCTTTGAAGAATCGATACAAAAAAAAAATTCGATAAATATTGTGCCCTTTGTGTTAAAAATAGCATCATTTTTTCGATCCCGTTTGAAAACGTTTGCCGCCTTTCGACTACGGTGGATCAAACGCGCTGAAATAAAAAAAAATTTATCTGCTTTAAATTGCCTCCCCCCCCATTTTGGGGAGGCTGGGCCCCACTCATACACATTAAAAACCAAACTCATACAAATGGTCACCCATCTGGTACTGGCCAGCTTCAGCGTTAATAATACATTGAAATTTTCATCACTGAAAAATAAGTTCTTTTTGGCCTGTTTGGTCTTCCATAGTTTGCTTTTTATCAACTACAAACGTAAACATTGTCGATCTAGAGTCTAGATCGACACGAAGTAACTGTTTGCCTATATGAATAAGTGGAATTATTTGAAATCCAGGTACTTATATTATAATATTTTTGCATATTCTCATAGAAAATCATCCTAAATCTTAGTTAGACAACAAATAAATAAATTAATTATTTCAAAAACCTTCTTTTTTTTTTTTTTTTAAATATTTATGTACGTTTTTTGTGCAAGACAAAAAATGTCAATTGTTAACTTTTTGGGAAAATTTAACATTTACAATTTAATTAAAAATAGAAAAAGTTTTACATTATTCTGTTTTCTATATGATAAAATTCGGGGTTTTATCTTTCTGGAAAAAAAAAAGTTACTCAGAAATAATGGATTTTAATAAATGTAATTTCGTTTTAAAAAACAACAACAACTTGATTTTTCGGCCATTTTTGGTGGTGCCTAAGCTAAATCCATAACAAGCGACATTTGAATGAATGGTTTATTTTATTGATGCTACACCGTAATCACGTGATTAAAGTTTAAGCAGACGAAACCTTTGGGAGTCAAAAGAGTAAAGAGTTCCCACAAAGAAAACAAAACAATATTACGACCTTAATTGACATGTCGAAAATAGTAATATATCCAAAAATTACGAAAATTCATCGAGTAGAAAAATAGTGTGTTTTTGTCTATCGCTAGTGCAGCCTGGCTGCACTGCAGCCCATGAACAAGTAATCTAAAATATTCGTTCCGCCTGTGTGTAGGCTCTTACTGTCTCGTTTATAACGTGTAAAAAAATGCAATTTTACCCAATTTTCAGTAAAAAATTAATTTTAACTATAAATAACTTTCTACTCAATGAATTTTCGCAATTTTTGTATATATTACTATTTTCGACATGACAATTAAGCATGATTGATTAAAACGGCATTTTTTTAATCGATCTGACGACTGTATCCTAACAAGCACCCTCTTTTTTTTACTCTAAAATATCGAAATCTAATATAAAAAAATGTTATCTTGAAGATCTTAGCTCCTACGGAGGCAGTCATTTTTTTGTTTATTGAGTGTCAAAGTAGAATTTTAAATTTGTTTTCTGAGTTTTGCTTATTTTTTTGTTCAATATTTATTTTGCAAATATCTCTAATTATGATTCTTTATCGCAATTAAAAAAAAAATAAACAAACAAAAAAACCCATTAATCTAAGAGATAGCCCAAGTCACATCTTAAAGAAAGAGTCTATGTTAACAAACACAAACCCTACAAGAATTGAAGGAAAACGTCTGTAACGAAATAAGGGAGTTAAATCGCAATCCAGAGATTCTGCAATCTGTCATGAATAAAGTTTTGGAAGCAGCACAAATATGCGAAGCTGAAAATGGACAAAATTTAAAAGACATTCTTTTTCCTTAATAAAGATTGTCTAAATTTTGCAACTTTTTAAAAATTTCCCAATGTCTTAGTCAGATTCTGTTAAAATTACAGAAAGATATCATCAAAAATAAAGGATCTATTTAAGTTCCAAACCCTTCAGTGATTTTGTGGACACCCTGTATTTCTAACATTTCTTAACATAGACTCTTTCTTTAAGATGTGACTTGGGCTATCTCTTAGATTAATGGGGTTTTTTGTTTGTTTATTTTTTTTTAATCGCGATAAAGAATCATAATTAGAGATATTTGCAAAATAAATATTGAACAAAAAAATAAGCAAAACTCAGAAAACCGCCTCTGTTGTACCAGTCTTCAAGAATTCTGGTGAAAGAACTGACCCACTAAATTATCGCCCCATTAGCCTCCTCGTGCTTTTCGCTAAAATATTTGAGTCCTTAGTTAATCAAGCCCTAGTCCAGCACCTAACAGCTGCTAAACTCCTGACTGACAAACAATATGGATTCAGGCAAGCCCGTTCAACAGCAGATATCTTAACTGTAGTTTCTGAACGTATATACCGTTCATTGGATAAAACAGGGGAGGGTAGAGCAGTGGCCCTTGATATATCTAAGGCTTTTGACAGGGTATGGCACGATGGTTTTCTAAGGAAAATTAGATCATATGGAATCACTGGAAGAATTCATAATGTAATTAAATCCTTCTTAAGTAATAGAAAAATCAAAGTTGTCCTCGACGGTCGTACATCCAAACAATATGACATAAATGCGGGAGTACCTCAGGGGTCTATCCTTGGACCTCTATTATTCCTGATATTCATAAATGACCTCCCTGATAAAATTGTTTCGGAGATGGGTATATTTGCCGATGACACCACTCTCTATAACAGATATGAGGGGAAAACAAATGAACACATATCCAAGGAAATGGCAGAAACACTAGAGGATGACCTCCAATCCGTAGTGGAATGGGGACAAAAATGGTTTGTCACATTCAATGCTGCTAAGACTAAGCTTGTTTCCTTCAATAACTACAAGAAACCTTCTCTGCCACCAATAGCAATGGCCAAGAACACATTGCCTGAAAGTACTTCTTTTAAACTCCTCGGCCTAACTTTTACAGGGAATATGAACTGGAATAGATACATTGAGAGCATTGCCAAGGCTGCTGCAAGGAAGGTTGGCTCCCTCTACCGTGCTAGAAAACTACTTACGCCTGACAGTATCCTATACCTCTATAAGGCAACCATTCGCCCATGTATGGAGTACTGTTGTCACATCTGGGCTGGTGCATCTGCTACTTGTCTCTCGCTCCTGGACAGGGTTCAAAAGAGAGTCGCCAACCTGATAGGTCCTGAACTGTCATCTAGGCTTCAGCCTCTGTCCCATCGACGAGATGTTGCATCCCTCTGCCTGTTCTACAAATACTTTAATGGTGAATGCTCTGACGAACTGCAAACACTTGTACCTCCCCGACGTAACTACCCCTGACAAACCCGACAAGCTACTAAGTCTCATCCCTTTACAGAGATCCCTAGGTGCAAGAAAGCCTTTTACTCCAATAGTTTCTTCCCCAGAACTGCGGGTCTTTGGAACTCCCTTCCGAGATTCTGCTTTCCCAACTGCAATGATATGCAGAAGTTTAAGTGTAATGTTAACAAACATTTTTCTAATCATCTCCCTTCATAATGACCCCGCTAATTAAGTCCCTAATAGTAGCCCCCTGCTTCAAAGTGGCACTGTGCCTTGTTTGGGGTGAAAATTGAATTTAAAAAAAAACAAAAAAAAAACTCACGTAAATTGATAAAAGTAGTTTCATTTTTATAAAAAAAAAATCATTTTTAAGCTATTTTGACTTTTTCCCATGCCTCCCTTCCCATGTTAAGAATGGCTTTCTAAAATCTCGCGGTTTGAATTATTTAGAATTATCTCCCTTGTTTCTATTTTCAAAATGGTGTCACAAGATAATCGTTCCTCGGTTAGTCATAAAATCTGACTTGCTTATTTAAAAATAAAACTACTTGATCAATTTGCATGGTTTTTGAATATGGCATTTCATTTCCATCATGCAGATTTTTCTTCGCTTTTGTTTTGTAATATAGAGTGAAAGCACCGACAATCATGGTGTAATAAAATAATCAACGCTCTCATAATTTGGAGACATTCATATTTGTTTGACAAAATTGAACTTTAAATGTCCTTAAAATATCAAATACCTGGACAAAATGTCCGACCTACAACAAAAAAAGTCACCAGGCAGGCAAACAGGGGAAGATATTTTATTTATTTTTCATATTGCCATCCAGACTTAGGACTAGTGATAGGCTTAAGGAAGGATATGTGTTTTATAATCGCTTTTAAACTGACATTTTTTTGGGGGGGGGTATATCAATAGGGGAAGCAGCAGAAGCAGGGAATGTTGTGTTTAAGTGTCGACTCTCAATTGGACAAAAGTTCAAATTGGCAGTTTCTTTCAACCAATAATAAATGCAGGAATATTCGTCTCCTAATTTTGTAAATATAAAATCATCCTCCTCCTTCTCCTCTTCTTCTTCTTATCGCGGCTTTATTAGTGATTAAATTGTACCTAATGTGATCGTTTCGTAATCAATTTAATTTGAACGGAACAAGGCCATGTTTTAGTTTTTTTTTTTTCTTCTCTCTCTCTGTCTCTGTCTGTCTGTCTGTCTGTCTGTCCCCCACCCCACCCAGAGAAATGTTCCTTCTTCATCTGTTTATTACAATATATATTTATTATATACATATACATATGTGTGTGTATATGTGTGCATGTGAAGTTAGTGGGAGAGAGCCGTAGCAAAATGCTCAATTATTGAGAAAATTCAAAAACAAAATCATAATACATATATATATATATATATATATATATATATATATATATATATATATATATATATATATATATATACACACACACACACACACACACACACACACACACACAGTTTACATGGTCGTGGTGACACTGGGCAGGCTAATGTTTCAGACAAATGGTCAGTTAAAATCAGAAGTGATTTATATGGTTGCTTTCCACAGAAGAAACCAATCCTCAAAATCTTCCTTCTGTGGAAAGCAATTAAGTCGTCTGGCAAGGACTTTTGGTTTTAACCGACCATTTGTCCAAAACATTAACATATCCGATATCGCGACCATGAATATATATATATATATATATATATATATATATATATATATATAGTAATTTATAAAATATATATGGCGATTAAGCTACACTGAATATTCTGCATTTCATCCAACTATAGGATTCGTCAGGCTTATGCGCATATGCCTGACGAATCCTATAGTTGGATGAAACGCAGAATATTCAGTGTAGCTTAATCGCCATATATATTTTATAAATTACTAACTAGCTCTACCTACGTATTGAGCACTTTTGAAGTAAATACTTAAAGTTTACGCATAAATCTATACTTTCGTATAGTAAATTTATGTGAATAAATGAAATAGTTATATATATATATATATATATATATATATATATATATATAAAATAAAAATAAAAATTCCAGCAGTGGTTGACGTTATGTTTTGAGAAAAATAGAAAAACCAAATGAAATTATTAAAATAATCAACATTTCGTCCTTATTTCAGAGGACATCTTCAGGATATTGAAGTAAAAATGCAAGAAAAGAAAAAGTCATAGATCATACGAAAAAGAGAACAGTTTTTGAATCCTACCCATGTCGGGAAGGACAAACATATGTGTGCGTATGGTAAGGTTGGGTTGTTCAATGTCTATATATACACTTTTAAAAATACGTTAAATAAATATGTACACTTTTTTTTTTTTTTGTAAACTTATTCATTTTGTTGAAATATTTAAGGAAAAATGGTTAGCCAGGATCTGCTTTGATATTTTGTTCTTTGATTATTATTTTCCCTATGCTAGGGGCTAAATGGTAGAAGACTTTTCTTTGCGTAATGGTATTAGTATTTAATATTAGTGCTGATTCTAAAAGTCTTCTTTTAGCTCTATCTATCACGTATTTAATAATTTTCGCTTGCTCTAAATTAAATGAGTGATCGTGTTCTGCACAATGGCAAAAGAGTGCATTTAGGGCGTTACCATTCCTTATATCTCTTCTGTGTTCGTAAAGTCTTAGTTTCAATTTTCGCTGTGTTTCACCTATGTAAGCTTGTTGACAGTTATTACATAGGATGGAATATATACCAGCGTCGGATGTAAGGGTTTTGGGAGAGTGCTTGGTAGTTTTTAATGTCTGTTTAATTGTTGTGGAAGTTGTTTGTATCAAGTGAAAACCAAGTCTATTAAGAGTGTCGTAGATTTTTGTATTTTTGGTGTGGGTGGGAATGAAAAGATGTCTGTTTAATAGTGAGGTATTTGTTTTATTTTTCTGTCTGTTTATATTATAGTGTATTTTCGTAGCTTTTTTCTTTGCGTAAGAAATGAAATAGGATGGGTACTGTAGTTTTTTTAAAACATTCGTAATGTATTGAATTTCATCATTAAGATATTGGGGGCTGCATATTCTAAAGGCACGCAAGAAAAAAACAATAATCATGCCAGTCTTTATTTTATCATTGTGGTGCGAGTAGTAGTGAATATAATCGTTTTTGTGTGTGGTCTTTCTATGTACTTTGAAACTCAGATCAGTTTCTGATCTGATGAGGAGTATGTCTAGAAAAGCCAGGGAGTGGTCTTGTTCGGATTCATGTGTAAAATTTATAGATGGTTCCACTGAATTTAATTTATTTCTAATTTGTTCTATTTGTGTTTTTTTAGGGAGAAAAATAAGAATGTCATCTATATATCTAAAATATGTGGAGTTTTTAGGAAGTCTGTGTTTAAAAGAGTTGGTTTCTAAGAATTCTAAGAATAAGCAGGCTAGTACACCACTAAGGGGGTTACCCATAGGGAGTTCAAATTTCTGTCTATAGTAAGAATTATTAAACTGAAAGTAGGTTCTTTCGGTGATGAGTTTTATGATTTGTATTAGTGTATCTGAGGAAAAAGGTAGGTCGGCTTTAATTTTGATTAAGTGCTTGTGGAGTAGATTAAGGCATTTTTTGATTGGAATATTGGTGTAGAGGGAAATTATGTCTAAACTATGCATGGTTTTATTTTGTATGTCCATATTTTTTATTCTATTTAGGAGGTCACCAGAGTTTTTGATATGTGAAGTGCTGATGGTGCCCATTAGTGGAGTTAAAATTTGGGCTATAGCTCGTGCTAATTTATGGGTGACGCTTCCGATGTTAGATACTATAGGTCTCATAGGGACGTTTTCTTTATATATTTTGGGGAGGCCGTATAATATAGGAATAGTGGGGTGGTATTCTATGTTATTTATCCATTTTTTATCATTTCCGATAAGTTTTTTTACGGATTTATTAAAAGTTTCGAAATCTTTTTGTATTGATAAATTATAAAATACGTGATAGATAGAGCTAAAAGAAGACTTTTAGAATCAGCACTAATATTAAATACTAATACCATTACGCAAAGAAAAGGCTTCTACCATTTAGCCCCTAGCATAGGGAAAATAATAATCAAAGAACAAAATATCCAAACAGATCCTGGCTAACCGTTTTTCCTGAAATATTTCAACAAAATGAATAAGTTTACAAAAAAAAAAAAAGAAAAAAAGTGTACATATTTATTTAATGCATTTTTAAAAGTGTATATATAGACATTGAACAACCCAACCTTCCCATACGCACACATATGTTTGTCCTTCCCGACATGGGTAGGATTCAAAAACTGTTCTCTTTTTCGTATGATCTATGACTTTTTCTTTTCTTGCATTTTTACTTTAATATCCTGAAGATGTCCTCTGAAATAAGGACGAAACGTTGATTATTTTAATAATTTCATTCGGTTTTTCTATTTTTCTCAAAACATATATATATATATATATATATATATATATGTATATATATATGTATATATATATATGTATATATATATATATATATATATATATATATATATATATATATATATATTTCAGAAGATCAGGACAACTGCAGTACCATCGGTTTCAAATCCAAACAAAGGGGAACTATGCTTTGTTTTTATGCAGGACATAAACAGAGGCTGATGAGAGGCCAGGATAGGAAAGCAACCATAAGTGCCCTTTATTTGTGTTTGAAACTGACGGCATCAATGTTGTCCTGATCTTCTGTAATATATAATATTCTGCTTGTTCTTTCCTTGATTGGTCTGTACGTTATGCTTTGAAAAAGGCCAAAAACAATTTTTGAAGACCAAGCTGTTTAAAAAAAAAAGACAAATTCGCAAAATTTGAGTTTAAAAAGGCCAATCTGGAAACCCTGGACTAGAATATGAGAGTGACCACCCTTTGATGTAGCCTCATGTTCGAATATCATAATAAGAATAATATATGATCATTGTGATAATGGTGTGAGAAAGGAACCCATAATAATTTCAACGTGCAGCAGTTCTTTATCAAAGAAAGAAGTCAATGAAATATTACATAAAAAAAGAAACATTCGAAAGAAACAGGGGAAAAATGATAAAAAACATTGTCTGCCAAGAGGTGCTCGACTGAAAGAGTAAATTAAAGATTGTCTCTCATATTGTGATTTTATTATTTGTATTGAACTATGTAGCACAATATTACATTTCTATTCTAAAGTACAGCTGCCAGTTTGTGTTTTTGTCAGACCATTTGTCTAGATATTCTAAATACAGTTGTTTGCATAATTCCTAGTGTACTGCCTTTCCCACTTGATCATATTATTATTATTATTACTCACTAGGAGTTTTCACACAGGCCATCATCAAAGAATTCTCTTTGAAACCAACCTGTGCTGTTTCCTGGAGTTTAAATGATAACAAGTCTCCCCAGATTTCCAGTACCATTTTGATAACCTTTGCAGATAAATTTGCGTTATTGCAATGGCCGTTTTCTATTGATTTCTCGTTGACAGCGACCATTGGTTTTTGCTGAAATTAAGCCTCACCAAAGTCCCAGTTTTCTTCACACTCATCCAGAGGAGATCTGGCTATTGCTTTTTCTTTTCTGTCTTTTCATCCTCTTCGACTCTCTTCAACTTTTTGGTATGGAGCATGCTGATACCCCCCCTTTTGTAAGGGTGTGGGGGTTAACTTACAATTATAGTTTCAGTTTTCTTGCTTCCATGTGATGTTTCTTTTTGTTTTCCCTTTGTATCAGTTTCTATATGTCCGGCTTGCCCCTGTGGTTCATGTGTATTAGTGCTGTGGCAGAACTAACCTGTGTTACCTACTCATAGACTATTCCACGCTCAACAAATACCGGAAAACCAAGCCATAAGGTGGAAGTTGATGTCCAGTGGACATACCTAGGTGCTTCATTGGTTAGATGAACTACCCACGTTGTCAATCCATGTCGTTTTCTGTAGATTTTGGAAAATTATAGCTTACTGCTTCAAGCACGAGTGAAATACTCTCTCCCTTTCATTAGTTTGCTCTCTTTTATGTTCAGTAACTCTCGCCACTTCGTGTGGCTTATCTCCCTTCCTTTGTCTCTTGTTTTATCTTCTCTCAGTCCAAGTTCTCAGAAATTAAGCGACCTCCTACTAGCGGCTAAGATGAGATGCACAAATATTCAAATAATCCAGTAAAGTTCTTATTTTACATCTCAAACACTGAGTTCCTATTTACAATGCCTCCCCACGGGACAGAGTTAGACACCAGGGTCATTTTTTAACATGGAGAAAAGGAACAAAAATAAAAATTGTCTCAGTTGTGAAGAATTTCTCCTCTACTGACAGAGAACCAGAAGTAAAGATATTGAGAACATAATTTTCCTCTCCCCCCCACCCAATCGACCATTTTAATATGTTATAGCATATCTTTCCTTTCAGTCTCTTGATCTTACTAGATTCAAGGACAAGAATTCATCTAGTCCGGTGGAGTATCCAACTTCGTGTTGTTATTTGAAGTAACATCACAGGAGATAAACCATTTCTCATAAAAGCTAGTGTAGGTTAGCCATATTGGGGAGATCTTATTTGAGCTGCAAATACTATGCGCTTTTGAATATTTGATCAGGGTTTTTTTTCTTTTTTACTTGGGGTCACCACTTATCAAGGCCCAAAGTCCACTCGAGGATAAGGGTTGATGAATGTAAGGTGGTAGTGAAGAAATCGTTAATGGTGTAAATTGGGTAAGATTTGATTATTTATGAGGACGAATTAACAGGAACTTGCTTACATTAGATTTGATGGCTACCATATTGTATTTAGCCGAGAAGCATGCCAGTGGAACAGTGTTCCAAAGGTGGACAGTTCTGGGAAAGAAGCTTCGTTCATCGAATCTGCATTTACATTTAGGCACAGATAGAGTGGAGAAAATCATATATAGTGGTCTTAGCTAGTCGAGTGTTTTTTGTGAAAGTTTGGCAAGGGGATTTACTTGTAGCAAAAAGCATCTTTATGTTAGCTTTCCCTGACAAACCCTTGTACCTTAGACACTTGAAGATAGTATCTAGTAGACATTCAAGTTCTCTCCAGTTGGCCTCTTTTATGTTCAGTAACTCTCACCACTTTACGTGACTTATCTCGTCATCCTCTATAAAATACACTGCACCTCTCATGTCGTCTTTTTCTCTTGATTTCTGCATGATGGTAGCAGAGAGAGCGCACCTTTTGTCTCTTTGAGATGAGATTGTTTTTATTATTACTACTCCACTTTGTTTGGAAATTTTTACTTTCATAAGCCATTTAGCAATGTCAGATTGAGGTGGAGAGTCCAACGTTGCTAGTTAACTCATCATCATCATCATCATCATCATCATCATCATCTCCTGTTGGCATGCAGTGGGCTACTGTAGCAGTCAGTCAAGAGAAAGGAGAAATCTGAGCACTGATTGGGTGTTTGAGGATGAAATTCTTTTGTACCTTCATTTTGAATCCGATTTAGAATATCCTCCGAAGTGTACAAATGTTTTTGTTTTTTGTTTTTCGTCTGTAAGGATGTTAAAAATTTCAACCAGGCTGGCTTGAAAAAAAAAGTCCTCAATGGTTAATTTGAAACTTTCCTATTGAAGGCAAGAAAAGAATTCTCTTTTCGAGAAAAAAAAAATGTTTTTTTTTTTTGTCAAAGACGAAAAACAAACCCAAAGTAGTTTAAAAAGAGAATAATTTCACGGAAAAGGAAAAGTTATAACAAATAAAGTGTTTTTCATTCAATATTTTGGGAGAAATTTTTTGAACGTGTTGCATAAAAACGAGAATTTTGTTCGAAGCGACTTATTTGAACGAAAAAGATATCAGAAAAAAAAAAAAGACTAAAAAGAAAGAAACATTTGAAGACAGTTTTATGAAAGACAATTTTTTAAAAAAATGTTATAGTATGTCCTTTGTTTTGCAGCCTTTAATTTTTCCCCTTGTTTTGAGATCAAAATGCAAGAGTAATTACCATTTTTCATCATGATAATTCATTAAAAAAATATATATAGAGATTCCCTTTTTGTGTATCAATTTTATGTGTTTTTTTTTTGTGTTACTTTGGTTAACTTTGTTAACTGTGCTTTGGGAAGCAAAGGCAACAGCTTTTAGCTTTTATTGCTTTGTATTGATAAAATTGAACTTAATTACTTTCTGAATCTATTATTATTTCCTGTTTTTCTTCATTTTGTTTGTATCGCTCATGGTGATAATTCATCTAATGAATTGTGTCATATAGAGAGATTCACTTCTTTTTGCATTTTATATGTTTCTTTGTTTTTAAATTGTTACTCCGGTTAACTTTTTTAACCATGCTTTGGGAAGCAAGAGTAACTGCTTTCATTTTTTTCTGCTTTACTCATATATATATATATATATATATATATATATATATATATATATATATATGTATATATATATATATATAATATTTTGATTGCAGAAATTCCCCTCTGGACCAAAGTATTGTAGGTTTGCAACAACAGATGTCACATACAAATTTATTATGTCTAGACTATTAGCTATCATCTTATTTAACTTTAGAACGACATTTTAGATACATTTAGTCGTTATAATAAAATCCTACATTTCATCCTAGGAGCATTATCATCACAATCACATCATCTTTAGAGAAAGTAGTTCCTATTTTCCTCTCTATCTCTAAAGTCCTCATACCGCCCCCAGTTATTACCGGAAATAAATATACACATTTTAACTATATTTTCCTGGCACCCTTCGTAACTGAATCATAAACTCATAGACATACCATCATCTTTCCATTTCCCGCTCCAAAAATAATTTCTCCTTTCTGAAATTCCAACATTTCTCATTAACTGAGCTCTTAATATTCTCATATTCTTTTTTATATAAACGAGCAGTTATTAGATCTTAATAAACATCACAAACTGCAAGTTCTTTTTAGATAATTAAAGATCTATTTAATCAGTAATTTACATGTAAATAAACATTACAAACAAACTTCCCAGCTCTCTCTCCACCTTCCGATCTTTCACTTGCACTCACTTGTTTTGCCCCTCTCGCTTTCTCTCTCTCTCCCTCTCTCTCTCTTTCTCTCTCTCTCTCTCTCTCTCTCTCTCTCTCTCTCTCTAAACCTGCGCAATCTATTACGATCATCACTGATTTAAAAATAAATGTTACAGCAATTTCAGTTACTGGATTACCTCACTGTATATATTCTCCTTTCCTCTTTCTCTTTCTCTCTGTCTCTCTCTCTCTCTGTCTCTCTCTCTCTTTCTCATATGTGAAATATCCACAACTGTTAAACTATTTATATAGTTAACTATATTTTATGTTTATTTTTTTTGCACCATCCTTATAATAAAATATATAAAAATATGTAAACTTTTTCCATCTATTGACTTTTTAGGTTTTTTTTATCGCATATCTTTGCAAATAACTATGTTTATTTAAGTTAATATCTGATATATTTTGTCAAACTGTTTAGAGATTTTTGCAATTTGTGCTTACATAACCTCAACTGACAAACCTACCGACGTGTTTGAAAGTTATGGTCTTACCGATTTTTCCATTAATTACCTACCCTACAATTTTAATGCAAATTTCAATAATTAGGGAATTGAATTCTATGGAGTATTTTATTTGAATTTCTTTTCTGGACTAATTCTAGAAATTGCGCGCATATTAACTTTTTGTGGGGGTGGGGTATAAATTTGTACATTAGGTCCACCTCCACAATTTCCTTTAGAATGACGACTTTTTCCCCACTATGCTGATTAAGAAAATCTCATTCACATTTTGCTGAGACAAGTACTTATGGCTATGGGAAACGAGTGCTGGCTTGAGAAGTTGTACTGCTGGGAATTGAGCGCGTCAACAGCGAGTGGTCGTTGCTGCTACTGCTACTATTTTCGACTATCAAGTGGGTCGACAGCAAGAGGCTGCTGCTATTGTCAGGGAGGTAGTCTAACCCATTTTGTGTAGACATGACTGCTGCTGCTGCTGAGTTGGGTTGGGCTGCTGACGGACCCAACCTCGCCGTGCAGCGATCTAACTGCAACTGACTGCTTGTTGAAAAAAACCGCTGTATTTATACTCGTCCAGAGGGTGTAGTTTAGTTGTAGACAATGTGGCTTTTGCAGTGTTGATCGTCATTTTTTGTTCTTGATTTGTGTTTGTTTTTGTGTCTTTAAAGTGCTGTAGGGAATCATCTGTTTGAGGTTTATATTCATATGTCATATCAAATTGAAGCTGGGAAAGTTGTGAATATTATTCTAGTGAGAATTGTGCTATTCAGTGTTCCATAGGATAATTATTCACATCGAAGTACTTGTCGAAAGGGCCATTGGCTGTGATTTTTACGTTTTGAATGGGGATCCTTTTTGATGAGCGGTTTCTGTTGGTGGAAACCGCAACAAATATATGATGTCCCTTTTAAAATAATTGTACAAAAATAGTCTTACTTGATTTGTAAAACCTGAAAGAAAAGAAGCATTAAAAAAAGTGATCTTTAAAAATGTTCCCTTTCTTTTAGTCTTTTTCTTTGAGAGGCACTCTCTCAATCTTCTAGTACCTTCTGGCTGTAATGTTTTTTTTTACTTTTAAAATAAAAGTGTCCTGATGAAAAGGAAATTTTGGTAGAATTGTCTTTCAAGATGGTCTCTTTCCCTAAGTTACTTTCATAGAGAACACGTATGTCGATAATTTGCCAATCTTCTTGTCTGACAGATCAGCAAATTTAATTTCTGTTTCTTACCAAAAAATATCCCAGTTTCTTCGTTGGTCCTTTTTAAGACTAATATTTTCCCATGGCCTCGTTGCCTTATAATAAACTGAGAATGATTTGTAACATATTTCTTCAAAGGAGAAAACCTGGGTCATTATGTTTAACGTCAAAAAAGGTTTTCGACAGAGTTTGAGAAGCTTAGCATTTTCTGGTAATGACGGCTAGCTGGAGACTGAGGAAAACGGGCAAAGCGCCCTTCCTCCCACCCATCCCCTGCTCCTGACAGGGCAAGAGGAGGTGACTGCTGGGATAGTTTACAATAATGATGATGATGATGATGATGATGCCAGGTCAAGACGTGTAGGCATTCTACTTAACAAAGGCAAAAAAAGGGCCGAATCCCACCCTGCCTCCTGGCACCGCTTGTTGACTGCTAGGATTAAAAAAATAAAATTCTGAAAGCCAAGAGTCGAGACAGCCGATAGACCTAGGGAAAGCTAATCCCAATTCTCAACATAAGCATATGCATGGCGACAAAAGATGATGCACACAATACCTAATTCTCTTTCCGTTGTATTCACAATGACTGAAAACACGTATACACACGTTTATCTCAAACAGCCTTAACTTTTCTCGCCCAGAACATTCTGCAATGAGAACTTCATTTATTCAATGAGAAGTTACGTAAACAATATTAAAATCATTTTCAAACCATTCTGTTAAAAACGCCTTATCCCTGATTAATCCCTTTACTAATAAGCTTAACCACTTTATTTTGTTTAAACAGCAATGAACTAAATCCTAGCAAATACTGATATCATTAAAAGTATCCCCACGCCCACTCTTGAGATTACGCGCTGAGAACACTAACGGATTTCATAGCCGGAACTAATATTACAAAGGGACATACATTTCGTGCGCACCGTTTAAAACGCGACATTCCACAGTTTTGTAGCGTGACTTTCATGCTTGTCTTTTTGTTGGATATCGGATAAAATTTGTTAAAGAACAGTATTATTTTATTATTTGAAAATATTAAAAAATGACGGGTGAAATTTGCAAGACGTATCTTATTTCATATAACTGCAACATGATTATGGGGTAAGTTTTTTTTTTTTTTTAATAATTTTGTGTCTGCTTATTTATATCGCCGAATAAATCCATTTCTTAAAAAAAAAAAAACGTTCCTCTCACAATCTATGCATATTAAAATATTTAAAAAGGTTTGTATTACTGTACACACAGATTCGAAAAAGTTGTAAAAAAAAACAAATATATAACAAATAAATGCTATCAAAGGCAAGATAAGTTACTTTTCTACCTAACTGGATAATTTTTTTGTGTGTTTTTTTACGACGTGTCCCAGTCCCACTGTCCCATTGCCCCAGCGTATTATAAACACCCCAACCTCCCCATGTTAAGAACGTCTGCCAGAATAAACAGTAAACACCCTCAACCTCGAAAGCCGTTCTTAACATGGGGAGGTTGAGAGGTGTTTATTCCGAAAGCCGTTCTTAACATGGGGTGGTTGAGGGTGTTTATACTACGCTGGGGCAGGTCGTAAAAATTTACCGGTATTATTTTACTTTAAGAGTGACTGATCCGCGCTATTTTTTTAAAATCGTATTTCCAAGTTTAATTAAAGTTTTATGATATGTTTTTTTATTCAATTGTAAGGTTGAAGTATAGAATAGGTACAAAACACCCTCCCCTCCCCATGTTAAGAATGGCTTTTTAAATAATAACGTTATTATTTACGTCCGGATCAGTCACTCTCTGCACTAGTACCCTTTAAGGCCCGTCTCTCGTCCGTATATAACAAAATATGTTTTTTGTAGATTTCGGTGTGCTAAAAACGAATCTGAAAACCGTTTCCGTCGCAAAAAAAAAAAAAAATTGTTTTCATGATATGAAGACATTTCTTTTTCGAAAAGTGGGTGATCACTTTTCCATGTAAATTTAACTTAAAATGAGCACCACTTTCTGGCCACCTGAGAGAGGAATCATTTTTTTGTGTGTTTATTGGCTAAGAAGGTTTTTTTTTTTTTTTTAAATTTCTTTTGCATGGTATTAACCCCTGAACTATGGGACTATTTTCCATTTCACAGCCTATCCTTCGCTATGCGCGAGCATAAACGAAGGCTGTTAAATGTGCACTCGCGTACCAAACTGCCTTGTCACAGGGTAGTATTGGCGAAAAATTAAAATTAGACGAAAAACAAGTAGTTTTCCGAATATTAAATGATGTAATTCTATGTTATCACGTGTGACCATTTTGTATGTCACATTTAACTGCCTTCGTTTATGCTCGCGCGTAGCGTAAACGAAGGATAGGCTGTGAAATGGAAAATAGTCCCAGAGTTCAGGGGTTAATACCATCGCGCGCTTGCGCGTACAAAAATGGCCAGCCGTGATAACATAGAATAACATGGCTTCATATTTGTAAAACTACTTGTTTTTCGTCTAATTTTAATTTTTCGCCAATACTACACTGTGACAAGGCAGTTTGGTACGCGAGTGCATATTTAACAGCCTTTTTTTATTCTCGCGCGTAGCGTAAACGAAGGCTGGGCTGTGAAATAGAAAATAGTCCCAGAGCTAAGAAGTTAATACCATACAAACGGTGAATTTGCGACGGAAGCGGTTACCATATTAAAGCACACCGAAAACTACAAAAAACTATTTTTTTTTTCTATACAAATGTGAAACGAAGTAAAAAAAATACCGATTTTTCCTTATTTTTTAATTTCCTCGTATCTTTATTAAAAGATGAAAAAAAAAAAAAAAATCGAAACCTTTTAGCCAATAAACATTAAAATGCCTCCTCTCTCAAGTGGCCAAAAAGTGGGTACTCATTTTAAGTTAAATTTACATGGAAAAGTGATCACCTTTCGAAAAAGTAATTTCTTCATATCATGAAAAGTATTTTTTTTGCGGCGGAAACGTTTTTCAGATTCGTTTTTAGCACACCAAAATCTACTAAAAAATATTTCGTTATATACGAACATGAGCTGGCCTTAATGTAAAATTTTACCAATTTACTGAAACACTTTTAGAAAGCCATTCTTAACACGGAGAGTTTTGTGTTTATTCTGTACTTTCACCTGAAAAAAAAAGATCATGAAACTTAAATTTAATAGAATAGACAGATCGATTTTTCTAAAAAAAAAAAAATGTCATTTTATGCAAAAACAATATCACGTACTTAATTGTCATGTCATAGTAAATACATGCGAAAATTCATCGAGTAGAAAGTTATTTATAGTGAAAAGTAATTGTTTTACGGAAGATTTGGTAAAATTGCATTTTTCTTAGACATTATAAAGTAGACAACGAAGAGTTCACACGCAGGGGCATAATTCGTTGTTCACGACGTGCAATATTTGGTGTCTATAGCGATAGACTTTTTTCTTTTTTTAAATTAAAAACAGGTATTTTGTTACATACTATTAGAAACTTGCTCAATATATGTTACCGTAACATAGGCTCACATATATTCGGTGGGTTTGTAACAATATTTTGCATATCTTTTTAGTTTTAACTCATTTTCACAAACTTACCGTGTTCACCAGAGAGTGCCGCCGCCCTGCCATTTACAATTTCCAAATACATCAGTAAACACTGAATGTTTTTCGAGCTGAATAAACATGTTACATTGAATAAAAACACAAAAATTTTCCAGTTAGGTAGAAAAGTAACTTATCTTGCCTTTGATAACATTTATTTGTTTTTGACAAATTTTTCGAATCTGTACAGTAATATGAACCCCATTTCATTATTTTTTTCCCAAAGTCTCTTCACACACACACCTGTGCTTCTGTTAAGTCTCTGTCGCCACCACCAATCAGTGCTTTCTTGCCCTCGACTTTCACACGCCCATCTTGCCCGATACACACTTTCCTTCTCTCTGTCGACCACGTAGAGTATTTTTCTCTCCTTTTCTTGTGCTGCAAGCTAGTTAATTTGCATACATGCTTTAACGACTGCTGCTTCTAATATTTTTGCTAGTCAGCTATCCTTCAGTTCCTGCTGATGTATTTACACGCACCCATGCGCGCTCTCTCACACAAGTATCATCAAGGGAAGAACCTATTAAGAGGTGATGGGAATAATCGGAAATGGCCAGCCAAGCCTTATTACAAAACACAAAGGTACTAGTGCACTTATTGATCCACGTTATTTTTTAAATAGTATTTTCAAGTTTAATTAAAGTTTTACGATGTTTGCTTTTATTAAATTGTTAGGTGAAAGTATAGAATAGGTACACAACACCCTCCCGTCCCCATGTTAAGAATGACTTTCAAAATAACGTAATTATTAGATCAATAAGTGCATGAGTACCAACACAAATTGTTACCAAATACCCCATCCTCATGTTAAGAATGGTGATGGTCATTGAAATTCATTGGGTAATACCACTGAAAAAATATTACTTAATAGCCGGAAAACTACTTATTGACCATTTCTGCTTATTCCTGTCATCTACTGGCCACACCCGAGTAACTCTGTGGAAATCATGGGTCAGTAAATGTTGCAGTATCAAGTTTCTTATAATTGTTAAAGGAAAGGAGCTTTAGATGAAGCTGTAAACACGCCCTTGTATATATATATATATATATATATATATATATATATATGTGTGTATAAATCCCCGAAACAGTGTTTCATGGTAAACAACTGATGATCCCTTGAAAAATAAATTATTGGTACTATAGTAAATTCGAGAGCGAATTGATGCAGTGATTGCAGGTGATTAAATAACTTACTGACTAGATGGTTTTCTAACGAATGATAAAAAAATTTTTTTTTGAATAGTTTTAAAGGTTGAAAACTTCAAAGACTATGTACATATATATATAATTTTTTTTTTTTTTTTTTTTAAATGTAGGCATTTTCATAGTAAAGTACAAGCAAGTAGTAACGGTTGATGTTTTAAAACTTGAATTTAAAATTAGAACTAAATTTAGTGAAAATTATGCAAATTTCAGGAACATTAAACCAACTGCATATCATTCGTGTGTGAACAGGCTAGGAGAAAGATCCCACCATTCAAACTTTTACTGACTGCTTAACAAGATATCTATATTCCTATAAATTCGGGTTTTTATGTGTATTGATATTCATATTAAAAACCCTTTTTTCTATTTATTTAAAAAGAAAATACAGCTTTGTTATATGTGGGTCGTGGAACGGCATTCATCTGCAAAAGGTGTACTTAATTTGTATATTCTTTTAAACATTCATTTTAATTAATTCCCTATTTTTTCGGTTTTCTTATAAGATAATCATCTTTAGTTAACTATTACATGTAGTTCATGCAGATATTCTACTTGCGTAATATTTGCGTAAAAAGCTTGTAGTAAACAAACCTCTTTATAAATATTTGTATGCATATATACATTTAAAAAAAAATTGGCCTATCAAACTCCTGTGTCAGTTTTTGGTCTACAGACATGAAACTTGATATATAGGGTATTCGAACCCATGCAAAAACTTATATTTGAGTTTAGCCAGGGAAAATCGGTGCAAAAGTGTGGAAATTAAAAAATAAAATATAGAATTTGCCAGGTGAAGCTCGAACAACGGCATTACAAATATGCATGTGTGACGTAATAGCTATTGGTTCATGTTTTAATTTTTAGCCTTGCAGCAAAGATGTCTTCATAGTTCAAGCATTAACATCAAAGGAAAAAGTAAATTGTAAACGGAAAGTTTTAGTTTCAATTCTCGGTGGTATTGCACTGTTGCACGAGTCATTTTTTTTTTTTTTTTTAAACTTTTTAAATCATTACTATATATTGGGTACAATATAATAATAAATGCAAAATCTGCTTAATCAAAATATCATATTTAAGCATATTTTATGACCAGGTAATGTCGGGCGGCTTACTCGTGAGTAAATAGAGCAAACACTGAGTCATACGCTTTCTACATCAATAAAAACAGGTGTATATATGTCTGTATGTAAACATTTAATCGATAAACTTTTTAACTAGTGATCACACAACACTGAAATTAACAGGAAATAGTAATCATACACCAAGTATGAGTAAAATCTTTGTTTGGATGGATGAATAACACGTACAGAAATGTCAGTAAGTTGAAAATGCAAAATGTTCATTTCAACTTGCCGGCATATTTCTATTACTTTTGTGCATGCACAAAGTCATTCATAGCTTGAAGTTGTTTAATTTTAATTCTTTCTTATCTATTTGTTGATAGGTCAAATGATAGGAAACGTGGTTGGAGCACTAAGTGTTTTGGTTTCGATTCTGGCTGATGACACCCAAGTCACTTTTTTTTTCATTTTTTTTTTTTTAACCTTTGAAATCAGTACTATATATTAGGTACAATATAATATTAAATAGAGAATTGGCTTTAATAATAGATATGAAATCTAAGCATATTTTACAGTCGAGCAAGGCTGGATGCTTCCGCGCTAGTTTGTCACAAAAAACATGGGTTATTTGATTCACATAGATATTCTCGCCACAGCCTTGCATATACAGTGACGCTTTCTATTTTCAACGGATTAAATCCGATGAGATATTCTTTTCATATGAATAACATTATTTCGAGCTGTTTTGTTGGTATTTGGGTCCTGGATATGACCTTAAACTATATCAGCTGGTGAGGCCCCAGCTTGCGGGCTTTGGGGAGTGTGGAGCCACCCTTGAATTGCCATTGCTCCCAGGTCCACTCTGATCCAGAGTGGTAGTACCTATTAGGGTCCCAATTATGGGTTAAATAGAAACTGACTTGAAAAAAAACAAAAAAACAAATATATTCTATTAAAAAATTTTTCTTCAAAATCACTGGATTCGGCATTAAATAACCTGAAAAGGGTTGATATGCCATAAAACAAAAACAACCAATCAGAATTGTTGGTATTTGTTTTTGTTTGATATGATTATCTACCTGAGTTGTACTTGCCGTTTTTTTGTTTTTTTTTACATCATATTAAACAAGGCATATTGCCACTGAGAAGCAAGGACCTATTATAATTAGAAGGCATCCTAAGTGGAGAGTTGTGTAGCAAGTAGTGATGGGACGATTCCAATATTTTTCCTGATTCTGATACAATTATCGATTCTGTAATAAATTACTGATTCCGATACAATTACAGATTCCGATTCTTTATAAATCTTTAACCCTATGTAGTTGTATTTTTCTCCAATTACCGTAAGAATACACATGTTAAATGTGCAGATGTTTTCCTAAACATAAAAATATACTTTTATATACTTGTGTGGGATGCTTTATCGATTTTAGTTTCATTGGTATTTTAAAATCAATAAAAATTTATTATTTTATCATTATTACCAGCAATGGAAGATTTTGCTTTAAACAAAATAAAAAAAGACAATTAAAAAAATTGTTTTGGCATCGGAAAATCCGTACAAATTTTTACGATTCCGATATCTTAAAATATTCTGATTTTTTTTCCAATTCCCGATTCTGATTAATCGTCCCAACACTAGTAGCAAGATATTTGTTCGCATTACATTTAACTTTCTGCATGTTGGTACAATCAGAGAGAGTAGGAGGAGAATGCCAAAAGTAAGGACATCTACAGTCAAGGAGTGGGATTTTGCTGCTAGTTGGGTTGATTGTGAGTATTTGTTGTATACGGCATAATCACATTGACACAGTTTAGCAAAATTTAGCTTGGTCAGTATCAGATGGGTGACCAATTTGGAAATACCAGATGGATGATGAATTTTGGAATACCAGGTACTGTATGTAAGAGAACGTAGACACCTTTCTACAAGAGTTGCAGAAACATAACGTCATCTCCCCTAACGGGGAATATATATGCAATTGGGGACTGCTTGTGAATTTTACACTCCCATGGAACTTTATCCTTTGGAGGAAACCAGTTAAACCCGCCTAAGATTAGTGCTGCAGTTTTCATTTCCATTTATGTTGAGGAGGGGTACAAGTGCAGTAAGTTCATCGGAGCACATTCTGTTGAAGTACTTGTAAAACAAACTCAGGAATGCCACATGGAAGGGATGGGACAGAGACTGGAGCTTGATAGACAGTATGTAATTATATTTGTATTCAGACTATGAATGCTTACAAATACAACCAGGGAGGTTGTTCTCTCCAACCTTTTTTTTGACATCTATAACAATCCGGATCAGCAGCTTGAAGAGAACTGCTATATTCATGTGCTATACTGTTCTATTCATATTACTGTTTATTCTTGTGCATGGATCATCTTTCATGCATCAAATGACAACTAAGATAAATTATGACATTTTGGTGCTTCTACATAATTTGAACTAAATCAACTCTTTCTGAAACAGAGTACCAAAACTAGTTCGAAACTAAGCATATTTTAGAGTGTGATCATAAGGAGACTCACTGCTGATGCAATTCTCTACCTAAGAGCCAGGTATGTCCAAGGATGGACTACCGTTGCCACATCTGGGCAGGAGTTGCTAGAAAGTCTTATCCTGCCTTGACAGAGTTCAAAACAGGCTTCAGAGCCTAGTGAGGGAATCCCTTTTCTCTTCCCTGCAACCTCTTTCTCACAGAAGAGACGTTGTGAGCCTGCCCCTGCTTTATCATTATTTTCATGGCTCGTCTGAGCTCCAATCCATGTCCCCCCCCCTTGCCAAACTTTCACGAAAAACACTCGTCTAGCTGAAAACACTATCAATAATTTCCCTCGCTCTTTATCTGTGCCTAAACCTAATCGTAGATTCCATGAACAAAGTTTGTTTCTTAGAACTGCACACCCACCTGTGGAACTCTCTTCCATTTGCCTGCTTTCCAGTTGACTTTAATATGGTCGTCTTCAAGTCCAACGTAAACAAGTTCTTGATGAGCCATGCCCCTTAAGTAATCCAATTTACTAAATTTCCACTACAAACAATTATGACCTTGTCCTATTGACCACTGTATTCTTATTAACGCTTATCAAGTGGCATCCGGCCCTTGATAAGTGGTGACTTTTTTGTAAAAAAAAAAAAAAAAAAAAAAAAATGTTCTCACATTCCATGTGCGACGTTTCTGACAAAGGGAGGAAGAATCGATTTCTGGGTCGCAGTTTATCCATGTAAAACTTATCGTTAGCAAGTTTTTGACTTTGAAATAGTATTTTTTTTTTCTCTTTTGTTACCTTACTACAGTAGAACCCCATACGGGATACTGCATTAAAAATTAATTACTAAATGCAATACAGTATATATAATACACATGTATATAATTAAATAACATTATAAATAACACCCTAAGGCGGAGCGAATATCGTAACTGGAAAAGCATCGTATTCCAGATCATAACCTGAAAAAAAAAAAACGTATCCTAGGGCCACCATATTCTGGGGTTCTACTGTACATCAAGTGGATTCATGCCTTGGATGAAGTGATTTCCATTAAAAAAAAAAAAAGAAAGAAATTGCCGACTAAAACCACATCAAACATAAAATGATCAAACCATGTTAGTACAGGCTATTCAGTTTCTTGAACAAGTAATTGAATTCTATCAAGAAAAAAAAACTATTTAGAAAGAAAAGAAAACATGCGAGAAATTTAAATGTTACCTTGCAATAAGAGCATATTTTTTATTTATTTTTTTTACTGAATCTAATTTGAAGATAACGAAGATAAATAAACTATGTATACTTGTGGTTCTACTTGATCTGCACTAACTCCTCATTCGTCTTCATGAAGAGAAAAAACATGTACAGAGGACAACTGTTATTTTTAGATCTAATCTAACACTAAACTATATACTAACTGACTGTTTTGTGGATGGTCAAAACTCTTTTCAAACAATGCTCCTCCCTAAAAAAAAAAAACAAAGATTAGTTTTTTTTTTAATTGTTGCTCAATTTTTGAGGTGAAGTTTAATAATTCGTTTTATTTGTATTCGAATTACTGTTCTCATTTTGAGTGTTATGCTCACAACGTTTCAATCAATGTAATCTCTGACCTTTTTTCTTTTGTTTTTTTTTTAATGATTAAAAAAATTTCTGCTTTTCTGATTGATAATATGAATCCTTCAACAAGTCTGTTTAATTTGGTTCAAATTCTGTAGAAGCACCGACTTATTTCCTTTGACTAGACTCATGTATATACAACGCACACACTCCATTTTCATTATTTTTTTCCCTGCAATAAATGTTTCTAGGGGTGTGGGGTGTGTAAAGTAAAAAAAAAAAAAAAAAATGTGGTCGTAGTGGAGTAGGAATAGAAACAGTAAGAGAGATGTTAAAAAGAAAAAAAGTGGTAGTAGGCAGGCAGGCTCAAACCCGTAATGCGAAGGAGAAAAAAGGTTTTAAAAAATATATATATCTTAGTCAATGTCTCTATAACCCTAACCCCCCTTCTGTCCGAGGGCCGGGCCGCATCCGTCGCTATCCTGGTTCACGGTAGCATACTTGTGATGTACTTCTGGCCGTGTTCGTCGCTCCCAGCTCACAGGACCATAGAAGCAACCCAGCAGGGCTACATTCTTACTTGTCTAGTGGTGGACCCCCCTCAAGGGTGACCAGACTCTCACTGGTCACTGGAAAATATCTCTCTGCTGCTCAGGGCACGCGAAATGTGCATGACCCTAAGTCCGTGTGGCAACATTGTCGATTTTGGCCGTCACTCTGGCTTTGTGCTGGATCCAGTCTGTCTCCTTCATCATCTGGCGTTAGGGCATACCTGAAATAAACTGCATCTTCATTCAGGCTGGCAAATCGAGAAACAAGGAAAAACTCTGGGACATTTTTATATAACGAAACAAAATAATTATTCATAAATCGTTCTACACTTGTTATAGTAGAGTTCTTTGATCCAAGCTTCATGATGCAGGTTAAGTTCCTCTAATTAATTTCCCAGCTAAGAATAAGAGCTTTTCAACTTAGCTCTTATGAGGTTTCGCCCCCCCCCCCCCCCCAGGCGGGGTGAGAGCGATGTGGACGCCTCGAATGCCAGTCAGTAAAAAAAAAGACCTAACTCTAAAAAGCCAATCGTTTTTATCAAATCAGAAATTCGTCCTTCCGCCTTTTTGGAGTTATTCTTTCTTTTCTCTTCACTTTCTCTCTTTCTCTTCGTTCCCTATTAATTTACTCCCCTTTTCTCTTTCTTTTGTCCCGAACCTTTTCCCTCAATAATGGCCATATCTCTCCCTAGGTTCAATTTATTTATTTATCTGTCCAACTAACTTATCACTTGGTTTGGTGGTCTGATAGTTAAATACAACAGGTGGACTCAAATGACAACATCTCCCAGACACCAAAGCAGACCCTTTGAACCCAAGTCATTGTACCTGTCTCACTCAATTAGTAGTTAAAATTCATTTTTTACCAAATCCAACTAGAAAAACAATCTCTTGTTCCACGAATCATATTATCAGGTTTTATATTTTCTTTTCTCCTTGAAATATTTACTCTTTTCTGGTGGACAGGAATCTCATAAACATCTGTTTTTTCTTGACCAAGTGTCAGCATGCCCCCCCTAACCATACCTCCTCCTCTCCCATCTTCTCTTCTTCTATTTGAAAAGCAAGATCGTCTGGTGTCGCCAGGGATCTCGTCATATCTCCATCGCCCGACCGGAAGTTCTGAACATTGAAATTAAGCATAGTCAATCCAACTGATACAATGACTTGCAAAAATGGCCCCTCCTTGTAGAAAACTAGCCAGTTGAAGGTGAAGGAATTAACATTTTTGGCCAATTTTTCGATAATTGTCGGCCGAGAAATCAAGCTTCAAAACGATACCGATCTCGTCAGGATCCGTCATGTCTGTTGAAAATTTTTGACAGACATACAAACATACATACATACAAAATACATACATACATACAAAATACATACATACAAAATACATACATACATACAAAATACATACATACATACAAAATACATACATACATACAAAATACATACATACATACAAAATACATACATACATACATACATACAAACATACATACATACATACATACATACATGCATACATACGTACATTCACACAAACCGACGATTGAGATTTATATTATAGACTAGCGGGGGTACCCGGCATTGCCCGGGTGTTTGGAAGTATGTGTCCTCTTAAATCAAAAAAAAAAAAAAATTTTTTGGTAGGTAGTTAGGATCGAACCCAAAGCCCCGAGGCGAAGTTGGAAAAAAAACATGAGACGTTAACCACTCAACCAGCAAGAAAGAGTAAGTGATAGACGTTTGAATTTATTTAAGTAGAATTGACAGGTGCCCGATTAATGAGGGCAAATAGAAGTTGCGGAGTTAAGATTTACGACAACGTAAGCACTGGCTATTCAGCAGTTAACATTTTCTGTGGGACAGTTTTTAATGAGGTGAAAACCCAACTTTGGGGAGGAAAAGCAGCTCCCTCATTTATTAGGGGAGTGTTGTCCAAATGAAAGCAATCGTCTGATATGGCGGTAAAAAGCCGACATTGACCAAACGTTTACATCACTTTCTGGAGACCACCCGGTGAATTCGAATCCAGTTTCTGTTTATTTTATACCGAATAGCTAAAGAAACATGTGGCGATCTAAAAATCTGGAAAAAAATAGCATTTAAAAGTCGGTCAAATTAAATACACGTGTGAGACCCCCGTTGTACATATTATCATCTAGACAGCATATAAAATGTTTTAAGAATGAGTGAGCCGACCAAGTGCTCCCCTGAAAAAAGCCTTTTGCGGACATACAGAAAATGTGCACACACATACGTACACACACACACATTTTCGCTTTTATATTTATAGAAGACTAGCAGGGGGGGGTACCTGGCGTTGTCCGGGTGTTTGAGGTGTGTGTGGTTTTGGGTAAATCAAAACAAAAGAATAATAAAAAATCATTGCCCGGGTGTTTGTGTCGGGGGCGGGGGGTTAAAATAAAAAAAAAGTTTTGGTAGGTAAGTATGAAGGATGGAACCCGAAGCCTTGAGGCGAAGTTGGAAATTAAAATGTGAAAAACAACGTGCGACGTTAACCACTGGGCCACCAAGAAATAGTAACGGAAACATGTTTGAATTTATTTAAGTATTAAGAATTGTCACGTGCCAGTACTTAATGACTTAATGAGGTCAACTTTCACTGCGGGGCAGCATTTTATTTACTGCGGGGCAGCTTTATTTGTTTTTTGTTTACCCAAAATGTTGGGGAGGGGGGGCCAGCTCCCCATAAAAATGGAATTGTCCAAATTGAATAGCAATTGTCTGATATAAGGAGAAACTCCGCATTGATCAAAGCTGATTGCTTTTGGACGTTCACGGCGATCGCACCGGGAACAATGTCTTAAGCTTTGTTTCGCTTTTATTATATGAAAAGGCCCAATCCACATGCGGCGATTGAAAAATTTGGAATATTTAGCTTTTCAAACTCGGGCAAATTAAATAGATAGGTGACCCCCATTGTTAATTTGTAGATATTATCATTTAGACGTGATATAAAAAGTTTTAAGGAGTGAGCTGACCAATCGCTTCTCGGAAAAAAGCCTTTCTCAGACATACACAAAAAGCGAACATACATACACACACACACATTTTCGCTTTTATATATATATAGATAATCTAATGTTATTAAAAGGATTCATGAAAATCACAAAATATCTGAATTTTTGCAAATCCTTCACTTCCTTTGCATAAAACTAAATTAAACTAAACGTAGCGCCCATTTGGACCTCTTCTGCAATAGCAGCTATGTTTCAAAATTCACATTGATTGCTTAGTTTTGGAGTAAATCTTATGCCTACAAACATACATATGTAACAGTGTGTATGAGCACATCTGAAAATAGCAGCAGACGAAGGATGGAAGCCAAATGATTGTATTAGCAGCAGGAGCAGCGTTTGTACGCATATGCAAATTGGCAAGTGTGCTCGGGCTTGTGTTTGAAGAAAAAGAAACAAGGGACACCACGTGTTTGGAGAGAAACAAAGAATGAAGGGGGAAGAAAGAATGCGGTCAAAAAAGATGCATGAATAAGAAATGACTGTCTACGGCCGGCGTGTAGTGGAGCAGAAGTGAGACTAAGTTGGTGAAAGAAAAATGGTAATAAACGGCTTGTGTTTAAAAAAAAAAAAAACAAAAAAAAAACAACAGTCAGATTTATTTGTTTTTGTTTGTTCATTTTTGACGGTACTGGACGAGGGAGATTCGAACTGTAACTGACACGGTTTGAGCGTAACGGCCACATTACACATATACCTAAAATTAGGCGATAATACTGGACACAAATTAACATTAATATTTTTGCCGAAATTTGACCGATTCCCTCTAAGAAAACTAATATATAAACGGCTATATGTCTGTCTGTCAGTCTATCTCTATGTTTTCAAACTCTATCTCCTCTGAAACTAAAAGTCGCAGATCAGCGCTAGGGGCCTCAAATGATTGGATATTTTATGGAGCGTTCTTTTTATAGGTTTTTAGCCAGTTAAAATTGTTTTTAAGGTGTCAAAAATCGGTCAAAAATTGAAAAAGTCGTTAAACATTTTGTACATCATCTTAGTTTATTTTTAATTTTTAATCAGTTTGTATGAGTGTAACGTTGGTACAGTGGTAACGTCACCAGCTTTGAATGCTACAGTTTCGGTTCGATTCTAGTTGATGACACCTAAATATCTTCTTTTTTTTTTTTTTTTTTAGTTTTTTTAAATAATGGGTGATGGTGCCCCTCTATTATTGTGTATTTTTTACTTTAATTATTTTTATCTTCAGATTTTAACAAAAAAAAAAAAGCATTGAATGCACAAATTCTTGAAAAAAATATAACAGTCCTTTTTAAAATCAAAATGCTATAATATAAAGTTACAGCTATACCTACTTGGCATTAACCGCAAACCCTTTTATTTTAATTTTGGTATCACTCATTCACCTTTTCTCCCCAACTTTTCTCTTTAAATGATTTCCTTTCAGAAAGGTCCTGGATATGACCTTAAACTTTATCCAGTGGTGAGGCCCCAGCTTGCGGGCTTTGGGGAGTGTGGAGCCACCCTTTAATTGCCATTACTCCCAGGTCCTCTCTGACCCGGAGTGGTAGTACCTGTTAGGGTCCCAACTATGGGTTAAATAGAAACCGACTTGAAAACAACAAATATATCATACTTTTAAATGCTATTTTTTTCCAGATTTTTAGATCGCCACGTGTTTCTTTTGCTATTTGGATTTTCTCTAAAATCTTTGGATTCGGCATTAAATAACCTGATAAGGGTTGATATGCCGTAAAAACAAAAACAACCAACCAACGTTTCAGAAAATATTTCTGTAAAGTAATGAAATGGAGCAATGTATATTATTGTTTTAAAAAAAAAAAAAAAATTGTTTTGCTATAAAATCGTTCAGTCTCTATTTTTTTTTTTTAACTCGCATAAATATATATATATTTTTTTTTTTTTTTTTTTTTTAAGATTGTATAGAGCGATTTCCGTTTAAACAGAAAAAAATAGTTTAAAAATTATAAGGGCGAACCTTTTTAAAATTCCATGCATTAAAATCTGACTTGAGTGTTTGGTCTACCGTCAACTGTGTTTATGAAATACAAATATGTTAAGAATTTTTGTTTGTTTTTTAATTTAATTTAATTTTTATTTTTTAACTGAAATACAAATTGTAAATATCAACAAAAACTAGTGTCACTCGCTGTAAAAAAAAAAAAAAAAAAAAAAATTCCTTTATTTCTAACATAAAACTAAATGTTTCTTTGGCTTGCTGCAAAATGTCTGGAGTAGAATTAACAATTTTTTTTTACCCTCAAGAAAGGCACAGTGCCACTTTGATGGGGTGGGGGGCTACTGTTAGGGACATAAATTGCAGGGATATTATGTAGGAAATTGAGTAGCAAGATGTCTGTTCACATTACACTTGAACTTCTACATGTCAGGAAAGCAGGGACCCGGAAGGGAGTTCCAAATTCTAGCAGTTCTGGGGAAGAAGGCTTTCTTACACCTGGGGATCTCTACTGTGTAGGGGTGGGACTTTGCTGCTTGTTGTGTATGTCTGGTGTATTTATGTCGGGGGGGTACAAGGGCTTGTAGTTCATCAAAGCATCCACCATTAAAATACTTGTAAAACAGACAGAGGGATAAGTACAGTCAAATCTCCCTAGTATGCCACCCGTCGGGACCAAGCAAAAGTGGCATAGTAACGAAGGTTTGTAAAAACAGCCTTATTTTCTCAAATAAAAGCACCTGTGGATTAAACCTGAAAAATGAATGAATAAAAAAAAATGAAAAAATTGAATTCGAAAACGCATAATAGTAACATAGTAGTGATATTTTGGGGTAGCATAGTAAATTTATTTTGTATTGAATTTTGTGGGGACCGAGAAAAAGCGACATAATAGTGAGAGTTGACTGTAATAGCATTACTTGAGAGATCGCAACGTGAACACTTCTATCAAAACTTATGACCAGATAGGGTTATGAAACTGACCCAACCATTAGAATGTTATGTTTTCGGTTTCGATTCTAGTTGATAACACCTAAATACTTTTTTTTTTTTTTTTTTTTTTACTTCTGAAATCACGACTCTATAATATATCACTCTCTAATAATATAGTAATTGTCTGTATTTTTTAGATGAGGTGTTTTCATTGATTGAGATTGTCGGACTGACTGCCTCATCTTGGAGCCCTGTCGGTGGGGCATTAGAATATGCCGACTGCCCCCCTGCAGAGGGTAAAAGTCCCTCAATGGGGGTCCTGGATATGACCTTAAACTATATCCATTGGTGAGGCCCCAGCTTGTGGGCTTCGGGGAGTGTGGAGCCACCCTTTAATTGCCATTGCTCCCAGGTCCACTCTGACTCGGAGTGGTAGTACCTGTTAGGGTCCCAACTATGGGTTAAATAGAAACCGACGTGAAAACAACAAATATATTCTATTAAAAAAAATTTTCTTCAAAATCTTTGGATTCGGCATTAAATAACCTGAAAAGGGTTGATATGCCGTAAAACAACCAACCAACCAATCCTCATCTTGGTTCTTATAGTCACAACGTTTCGGCCGTTTTACCCTCCGGCCTTCATCAGGTGTTTTGTATCGAACTGGGGAACCGTTTGTTAGGAGTCTTGAACCCAACCCTTTATTATTATTACAGGGGTACCGTGTTCGGACTCCAGCTAGGCTCTGGGACATAGTTGCTGATTCTCTGTTTTGAATGTTACTTTTCACTGCCTTCATTCAGGATTGAACTCGGCACCTTTAGGTAACTGTAAACTTTGATACAACGTCTAGGACCACTCGGTCATATGTCACTAATATATTGACTCTATAATAATATATCAATCAGGACAAATTAAAATATCCTATTTAAGCGTCTTTTAGTCATCCATCCAAACAAAGATTTTGTTTTTACTATCCTTGGTGTATGAATCCTAGGGCTACAACAACAGCATATTCTTTTCATTGTTTTGACTCTTGAGTATATATCCGACACAGTTAATCAACCGAGAACCACCGCGTTCTATATAAAAGCATATAAGATATCAACAGATACACACTCAAGAGTCAAAACTATGAAAAGAATATGCTGTTGTCCTAGCCCTAATGATTACTATTTCCTGTTAATTTCAGTGTTATTTGACCAGTAGTTTAAGTTTCAACGTAAGCTGCAGTCTTTTTAGTCAAACTATTGCTGAAGGAGCCGCCATATCCATACTTTTCCACTGTCAGGAAATAATGCAGATCGTGACTCATCAGAGAAAATGACATCGGTCGAAAAGGTCATAGGTCTCTACACCATCTCATGAGTCCAATCTTTTCTGCGCTTGATATTGGCAGGACAAAGAAGAGGTTCCCTTCTCGCAGCTCTACCATGGTAGCTTAGTTTGTGAAGATACCCGAAAGCTGTTCTGGGACCGACACTAGCTTGTGTTGCAATGTCAGAGGCTTTGCACCGAGGATCCTCTTCAACATTTCTTTTCACAAGACGCAAGGTTCTTTTAGAGACCCGGGGCGACCTGGATGAGATTTTGGGCACTGTTTGTCCTTTATGAATTGTACAATGACTCTTTTAACAGTAGAAAGGGGTATTGAAAGATTTCCTTCTATTTTGTGTTGATTAAAACCACCTTCAAGTTGACGCATGATTCGTCTTCACAGAAATTCTGATACTACTGATGCTTCTTCGGTTCCTGGCATGATTCAATGTTGTTAGATGCAATTTTAATGAGATAATCTAAGTTATTTCAGCACTATTCTTATTTGTAAATATAAATAAGCATATATTAAGCTTAGGAAAAATATTTTTCTTAGTGTTTATTCATTTCTATTGTCTGTGCATGAGCAAAAAAAAAAAAAATGGGCCAAACAAATTTTATAAATTTTATTGCACTAAAAGCTATATTGAACAATGAACAAAGAACCTTAGACGAGACTAATAACACAGAACAATAAATTTACTTTAATAAATGCTTAGTATGGAATCGCATTCCCTTTTGATTTCTTTAAAAGATCAATCCTTTTAGACATGCTCTCAACCAAAGTTGAACACTGAAGAGGAGATACTATTCCATTCACTTTGCGTAGCTTCCCACAGTTTGTCATTGTTTGAAAAAGTTCTTCCAACCAATGCACGAGATATTATGGACCAAATATTCTCGATTGAGCACTATTCTTATTTGTAAATATAAATAAGCATATATTAATCGTAGGAAAAACATTTTTCTTAGTGTTTATTCTTTTCTATCGTGTCTGTGTACTTGAGTCTATTCTTTTTTATTTATATAGATTTAAAAAATTTCATTAAATTTGATGAAAACCTCATGAAAAAACTGACTCTTAAAGTGCTCGTTTTCTCAAGGACATGAATTTCTACAAGACGTGTATATAATAATGGCAACTAATTTAATTATATCTAATATTCATTAATTGTCACAAATGACAAATTTCTCATGGTTCGTTTTCTACGCTGACATTTCTTCACCGTTTAAAATTACTTACGACATTTAAACAAACTTGGCTGCTTCGTTACCATTATAAAAAATGTGCCTTATTAATTTTTTTAAATATTCCAATTTTGGGAATAGGTATTCTAATCGCCATTTTCTGATGAGAAAGAAATAGTTTTTATTTGAACTTAAGCGATTTTTGTTATTCAATCTATTGTAGTGTTAATGATGTTGGCCATTTTGCATGCTTTTGTGTTTCGGCAGCTTCGTTACTTGTTTCCCTTATTTTGTCCTTTAGTCTCCACATTTCACGAGCAATGTTTCTGACAAAGGAGAAAGAATTGTTTTCTGGGTCACAATCTGTTCCATCCAACATATATCATTGACAAATTTTTACCTTGTACAGTATAACACTGATATAAGAGTCCCCCCCCTCCCGACTACATCTCTCTTATATCAGGGTTGCACTGTACATTAACGCAGGCTCTAATTTGGGACCAGAGAAAAATTCCTCTTATATCCGTTTTTCTTATATTCGGGTCACACTGTAGTATTTATTTTTTATCTCCTTACATAAAGTGGCTTCATGCCTTGTCTGGAGCGATTTCCATAAAAAAAACCCAAAAAAACTAAAGCAACACGCATAGGACTTACTGTTAAACTATTTTGGGGATCTAATTTTCACTAGACTGAGACTGGTGCTACCAGATCAGGCTGTCGAAAGATATCGGCTTCCTGAGACGAAATGCACCTAACATTGATGCTTTTTGTTTTTCTACTTCCTTTTGCAAAACTTAATTATTTTCTGCAAAACCAAAAACAGAAATAACCGCCTTTTTCCATTCTTTCCATTTCCCCTTTCTCCCCCACTTTCAGACTGGTTTCCTAACTTAAAATATACCAAACATAAATACTGTAACCTATTTCCCTCTCCCATTGCAAAACTCATTCATGTTCTGCAGGTCAGGGAACAAAAACGATAAAACCCACTACAAAACAACCAAATCAAACACTACAAACTAGTGATTGAAGATACAAAAAGCTTGAAGAATAAAAATCTTCTACAAAATAACTGGATGCAACATGAATACTATTTCCAAAATAACTGGATTTGGCATTGAATAACCCGAAAAGGGTTGATATGCCGTAAAACAAAACAACGAAACCAAACTAGACAACATTTTCGACAGATCAATATTTTGATCAAATCGCTGTGGAGAGGTTTGATCCAGATTTTCTCAGCCACCTGCATTTATCAATGAGAGACCATCTGGAACTGGCTCTGAGTTCCTCTTCATCATTAAAGGGCTGTGTCCGCTCCTAGCATGCTAAGCTAGCAAAACCTCCCATGTATATCAGCAAAGGATTTTTTAAATTTGGCAGTTGAAACATATTTACAATAGGACAACGACAAAGTTTACATCAACCCTTTTAACATGAATAAAATTTAAATTTTATTTAAAGTTTTTTTTTATGTATTACCGCTACTTTTTTTTTTTTTTTTTTTTTTTTTTTGATAATTTGATATTCTTAAAATATTGACTAATCTTTTTCCCTTTTAAAATCAACTTGCCAACAATGCAAGATGGTTACATTTAATGCTACTAAGATAAAACTCCTTTCCTTTAACAATTATTCTGGTGCAACCTGATCAGGCTGTCTGAAGATACTGGCTTCCTGAACACAAATGCACTAAACTTTGATTATATTGTTTTTATTTTATTTTCAGAACTCAATTATGTTCTGTAAAGTAAAAATCAATTTTTCTTTACAAAACAACCAAACCAAACCAAACACTATTAATAAATATTTGGAGATATAAAGAACTGGAAGCATAAAAACTTTTTCCAAAATTACTGGATTTGGCATCAAATAACACGAAAATGATTTATATGCTGTAAAGCAAAAACAACCAACCAGTCTTTAAGAACTAGCAGGTGTGCCCGGCATTGCCCGGGTGTTTGTTGGTGGGGGAGTAGTAGGCAGGCAGGCTCGAACCTGTGACACGAAGGTGGAAAAGAAAGTGAAAGAAAAGCTGAGATCTTACCGCTACGCTACGACGCGAGAGGAAGTGAAAAGCGTTCAAATTTATCAATGTCAATTAAAAAGTTGACTTTAAGTGAATAAGTAAAGAATCACCGCAGGTGTAGAAACGAAGGTTGGCTGCAGGCCAGTTTCTGCTTCCCCACAATGTTGGGGAAAACCAGCTCTGCCTAAGAAGGGGGAGCTCTACAAATGAATAGCAATTGTTCAATATGAAGGGTTTTCCCAACATTGATCAAAGCTAATTGCGTTTCTGAAGGTCCCGTCCGGAAAGCTAGGTGACCTACTTCGCTCCGATTAGTTTCACTTTTATACAAAAAAGACGAACAAACATGTGAAAGGATGGAATAGCGTGAATTTTATAAAAGTTGATCAAAATAAATGTAGAGACGACGTCTGTTCGCAAATCGTACATATTATAATCTAAGGAGTATATAAAAAGTTCTCCAAAATAGTAAACCTCTCGAGACCCCCCCCCCTCATCCCCCAACAAAGTTTCCAGTTTTAATTAAAGGGTTATATTTTAAAAACTTGGCAAAACTTTTTTTTTTTTTTTTTTTTTTTTTTTTAATGAAAAGGAGAGTAGCAGATGTTATATCCCTGCTGGGCACCATTATCAGGCATCTGTCTGAGGCAGCCATTCTCAACCTTTCGTCCATCATTGATCCCTCGGTTTTATGTATTTCTCCATTTACCCCCCCCCCCTCCCTACTCCCATACAAAAAAGATTCATAGGAATTATAAAGTGACAAGAAAACAAAAAAATCAAAAAGAACCTTTTTTTATTGTTAAGGACTTTGGGTTTTGTATAAAAATAGTATTAAACATTCGTATCACTAAAAAAAAAAAAAACGGAAGAAAATCAAATTTTTTCTAAATAGAAAATTATGAAGTTAATTTGTATTGTATTTCTTAAACATGACATAATCTAAAAAAAAAAAAATTATTTTTAAACTAGCACGGGTGCCCAGCATTGCCCGGGTGTTTGGAGGTGTGTGTTGAATAAAAAAAAAAAAAAAAAAAAAAAAGTGGTAGTAGGTAGGCAGGCTCGAACCCGTAACGCAAAGGAGGAAAAGAATGTGAAAAAAACAAAAAAACTTGACGTCTTTGCTGTTGCATCCATCACCAAACTGGAAGTGGCGAATGTTTAAATTAAGGCTAGTCAATCAAAAAGTGGGGATGACTTGCGAAAAAAGCGACCCCCTTCCTGTAGAAAAGTGCCCAGTTGAGGGTGAAGGAATTAATGTTTTTAGCCAATTTTTCGATATTTGTTGTCTGAACGGTTAAGCTTCAAAACGATACCGATTTCGTGAAAATCCATCGCCTCTGTTAAAAGTTTTAGGCAGACATACATACATTTAAACAGACAGGTGAGATTTATTCTTTTAAAATTATCTGGTACTTCAATTGTTGACTATATAATTTTTTACCTTCTAAGGGTAAATTTATCCCTGGTTAAGAATCTCTGCTCTAACATGTCTTAGACTGTGATTCAAGTTCGAGTCTCTGTCCCATCACTACAATGTTGCATCCGTGTGCTTGTTTTACAAGTATTTCAATGAAATGTGATCCAACGAACTTGCTGAACTTGTGCCCCTCCTTTGACCAACTCTGCAATCAGCAAAATCCTACCTCTTCACAGTAGAATTTCCCAGATGCCGGAAAGAGTTCTATTCTAATAGCTTTGAACTGTTCCCATGACTGTACTAACTTTTAGAAATTTAAATGTAATGTAAACAGACATCTCATTGCACAATGCCCTTTTAAATTTGGCCCCTAATTCACAGTAGTCTTTGTTTTGTTGGCGAAGTGTCTTGTTTGGTAGAAAGATTTTTTTTTTTAAATCAAAACAAACAAAAAAAAAAAATAGAGTAAACTAATGATATTCCTAGTTTACTAATGCTAGTGACCAACGCATCTATATGGGAAACAGTAAGGGAGGGGAAGACAGTTTTTTTTTTTTTTTTTTTTTTTAAGGATTAAATTTTCCATATCGGTAACTCCCTAAATTTTTCAAGCTGATTTTACAGCCGTAATTTGATATGAATTGATGTATCGATTTTGACACTGACCTCAATCCTCCATCAGTTTTTTTGTCCTTAAATCTGATAAACCACTTACAACAAGGCTTATATCTAATTCATTCCTCTGATGAAGCGACATTGTTTTTTTGTTCTTTGTTTTGTTAGGTAGGAGATTTAATCTTCTTAGACTCAAAGGTCAGCATTTGAAATATTATGGTGATTTGTCTGGCCTTAGTGACATGGAAATGGCATAGTGCAGTGGTTACAGGCACGGATTTTTGTTTTTTAGTGAATTTAATATATAGGGTATTTTGAGCTCATGTGAAACTTTTTATTTGGGTTTTAGCTGGGGAAAATCGGTGCAAAAATGTGAAAATTAAAAAAAAAAAAAAATGGAATTGGCTTGGTGATGGTCGAACGACAGCATTACAAATATGCATGCGTAACGTAATAGCTATTGGTTCATGTTTTAATTTTTAGCCTTGCAGAAAACATGTTTTCATGGCTCAGGCATTAACGTCAAAGGAAAAAGTAAATCGTAAGCTAAAATTTTTGGTTTTCATTTTTGGTGGTGACGTCCGAGTCATTTTTTTAACTTTTTAAATCATTCCTATATATTGGGTCCAATATAATAAATATGAAATTTTCATTAATCAAAATATATTTAAGCATATTTTATGACTGTGGAATGCAGGGCAACCTGCTAGTATCGTTTAGAAAAGCAGGGATCCATGTATCCATCCTCCAGCTATGGGTAAATAGTAGGGTCAAAACTTTGTATTTGGATTATTCAGACTAGTGTTCTCTTTTTGAGTGTTATTCTCACAACGTTTCGGCTGATGAAGCCCTCAACTTTATTTAGGTGTGATCTAACACTAACCAACTTTCTTCAGGTGTAACTTGTCAAACATTTTATTTAATCCACAGGGGAAGCATGCTCTCATTCAAAATTCCATACAGACTTTCGAAGGTCAGAGGTTATATTGGTCGAACCATAGCAGGTGCTCGACTGAGCTTCAATCTATGGTCCTCCTCAACTTTATAAAACATTCACAACAAACACTTGTCTAGCTACAACAACTGCCAATAATTTTCCTTACCCTCTATCAGTGCCTAAAACAAAAATTTCATGAGCAAAGGTTATTTTTCTTAGAACTGTACATCCGTAGAACACAATACCACGGAGCTACTTCTTAGATGATTGTACTTAATAAATGTGGGAGTGTCTCAGGAGTCAATCTTTGGACCACTATTATTCCTGATATTCATAACCACCCCTGATAATATTGCATCAGAGATGGGTATATTTTCTGATGATTCAACGCTCTATAACATGCACGAGAGAAGAATGAATGTACATAAATCTAAGATAATGGCTGAATCGTTAGAAAATGACCTCCAGACTGTAGGGGGAATGGGGCCGTAAATGGATGGTAACATTTAATGCTGCTAAGACTAAGCTGCTCTCCTTTAACAATTACAAGACGCCTCTACAACCCCCTATATCCATGACAAATAACCTCCTCTTTGAGAATTCTTCCTTCAAAATCCTCAGCCTAACATTTGTGGGTAATATGAACTGGAACAAATATGTTTAAGACATTGCAAAGGCTGCTGCAAAGAAGGTGGGTTCCCTCTATCATGCTAGAAGACTACTCATACCTGAGAGTATCCTGTACCTCTACAAGGTCATGCATGGAGTATTGTTGCTACCTCTGGGCTGGTGCATCTACCACTAGCCTCTGCCTCTTGGATACAGTCCAAAATGTCCAAAAAAGAGTTTTCAATCTAATAGGTCTCACTTTGTCAACTAAGCTCCAACCCCTCTCCCATTGCTATAATGTTGCATCTCTGTGCCTGTTTTACAAATATATTAATGGAATGTGCTCTGATGAACTCCTTGCACTTGCGCCCCCTTGGCGTACATATCCCTGACAAACCCGCTTAGCAACAACATCTCACCCCATCACTGTTGAGGTCCCTAAATGCCAGAAAACTTTCTACTCTAATATTTTCTTCTCTCGAACAGTTAGACTTTGGAATTCCCTACCTGCTTCCCTGACTGTACTGTTATACAGAAGTTTAAATGTAATGTAAACCAACATCTTGTTAATCTTTCCTAGACATGGTCCCAAATAGTATCCCCTTACGTCCAAGTGCTGATATACCTTGTTAGGGGGGAACGTGAGTAAAAAAAAATTGTTTTAAATAGCATGGTCATTCTCAAGTCTAATGTAAACAAGTTTTTGAGTCGTCCTCCTTTTAAATCATCAAATCCTAAGTTTCACCATTACTGATCATCACGGTGTTGTCTCACTGACCACCTGACACTTATTAACTCTGTTCCTTAAGTTTCCCCTGGGCCTTGATAAGCGGTGACCTCACCCCTAGTAAAAAAAAAATTTTTTAAAAACATTGTGAAAATAACACTCAAGATGAGAACAGTAGTTTGAATAATCCAAATAATACAACTTATCAATCCTTATCTCAAAAATTCAGGAATAGTATAGAAATATTATTATTAAACTGATTATGAATTGAATGATTAGGAAATAATCATTCAATCCATAATCAGTTTAGTGGCATGGTTTTGTGGTTACAGGTGCAAACTGTGGGCTTAGTGTGTCGGGTTCAAGTTCTGTTAGGGTTACTGGATCACTTTCACTAATACCCTTGAGGAGACTTGACTGATGATTAGCAGTACCGAATCCCTTATATATACATGTTCGAATACAATAATTCGTCAATGAAAACAAAGTAACAATTCTGAAACAATGAAGTATGCAAAAAACAAAACAAAACAATGAGAATGTGTACAACAAATTCTGAGATAGATATGTGCACATATGTGTGCAGAAGTTAGGAGGAACGTCTTACATATCATATAGTGTGTATGTGAGCATGTATGTGTTGGTTAGTGTCTTCATCAGCAGTCATACTGAGGAAAAAAGAGGGTCTGATGAGGTGTTGTAGACAGCCAGTCCCGATGTAAGAGAATTTCTTGTGCATTGCTTTTTGGCAAAGGAGAGATTGGACCTAGGAATTTACTCCTTTTTTTCACACTTTTCTCAATAACCACGCCTTGGATTTTTTTTTTAAATTTTGCACAAACATTAGTCATGATGAAAGTAAATTTTTGCCAGAACAAATTTTCCAGAATAAAACTGGTTACCCCTCTAGGGGGGCATCATACGGGTAAAATTGTCCTAAAAGTGTTCGTCCATTCATTTGTACACACTTTTCTCAATAACCATGCCTTGGATTTTTAAAAAATTTTGCACAAACATTAGTTATGGTGAAAGTAAATTTTTCACTCATGGAGGGGGACCTTGCATGCTCGGCTAGTTAGATCACCGATTGTAGCGCTCTCTACAGTCATTAAAAAGGGGAGATAATTCAGATGTAAATATTTTGAATAGTGCTACACCTTTGAGAGAGATATGAATTCATATATTCTCCTTCCAGCTGTGGATTAAATAATAGGATAAACTAGACTCTCAAGCCTTGGCTGTACAACTAGTCGGTGGGAAGGAAAACTGAAATAACTCCAGTTCTTATTTACCTATCCTGGCATTTTTTCACACTGAACTTGAACAATGCCAATTTAGAAGTGCGTTCATGGTTTGCAGAATTCTGTCTTCAATATACACTCTCTGTACAGGCACCTTTATGAGGCTGAAAGAATCCCTCAGTGGCATAAACGCATGAACAATTAATGTTGTACAAGTTAAGGTATAACTGATAAAAGTCCAGAATAGTTAACAATTGAGAACTCGTAAAGTAAAATAAGAACAACAAATAATTTATAGCAAACTTTGTAAAATTAAATTCTTTATCTATGTGCAATAGCTTCCTCAGACTGAAAATGTATATAGTTTCTTCATCTTTTCTTCATCATCCCTAAAGATGGTGGAAGAAGGCTTCCAAAGGCAACATTATGTTATGTACTGCTCATTCATGCATGCAGATACAATGACATATCACAACAGGTTACAATGGTTGTCTCTAACTTACATAAATGAACATATCGATACTTCTCTATCTTCCCTTTTCAAATGAGTTTTGTTAAGTAGCGAAAAAAACTTCAAGTTAGTATTAAAAATGGTTAGTATTTTAAATCGAATGAATGGTTTAAGAAAGTCAATCATTAAGAGACTCAAATCTTTCTCACTTGTTTGTTGACATCAGTCTTTTCGATCCCTCTCTCCAATGATAGACTGCGCTCCCTTGTACTTGTGAAGAGCTTCAGTTTTCCAGTGAAACATGTCTGTCATGTTCATGTATTGGGGCCTGTTTCACCCCACAAGCAAGTTGTCCCTTAGGGCTTTAAAGGTCGAATGGTAAGACTTAGACAACATAGTTGTCATAGTTATGATTGGTATTTTAAAAAGCTACAACATGTATATGCGTGATATGTAGACGCCCGATCTTTAAATAGCTCCATACTACTCAGTTGAGCTGGTTCTCCTGTTTGTGATGATGTCACAGTCTTGTAAATGGAACGGCCCAAACTCTATTTTGAACTGGAAGGTTGTATCAGGATGACATCTGTTATTGTCAAAAAAGAACCTGTGTGATTGGTTGGTTATGAAATAAATAAATAAAAACATAGTAGGGAACAAAGGTCAGGCAGAGCAGCACTTTATTATAGTTTGTGGAGCCCCCAGCTCACGTTCCCTGTCTGTGGGTTGGTGAACCAATTAAAAAAACAATCTTTTACTAGTTCAGATGATTTAGTTTTGTTTTGGATTGAATTGCTGTTGGAAAAAAAAAACGACCCTGGTGTCTAACTCTGTCCCATGGGGAGGCATAGTAAATAGGTACATTAAAAGTAACATAAAATGTATAAACAGCTTCCATCTTTACTGCAATGTCGTCTGCTAGGGTTTTGAATGTTATATTTAACCAAGTTGAGCAGAGGGTGTCTTTATCCTTTTGTTCTTGGCAATGATCATATGCTGGATGGTGGAATTGTACAGTAATATTTTTTTTCTTTCAAGTTCAGAATTCCATTGCCATCTGTGATGATAATAATCTACTAGTGAGACCTGTGGAAATTCCGCAGGAGACTCATTCATATGTAATATTTTGATGTTGGCATTCTGTAGATGTTCAGCGTAAGTGTTCTGATATTATTGTAGCTCTTTTGCTAAAACTGCAAAAGTAATTATCTAAACTAGCAGGGACATCCGCCATAGCTGCATGTCTGAAGATCTTTTATGTAACATTTCAAATGTTTAGACCCAGAATTGGCTGAATAGTTTGCTAGAGACCGCAAAGGTCAAATCTTTTGAATTGCGACCCTTTAGCAGCGAAATTTTCGGTCACAAATCGATTAAATAGCTTGCTCTATGTCTGAATACACTTTATGTAAAATTTCAAATGTTTAGACCAAAAAATGGCTGAGTAATTTGGTAGAGAGGTCAATTTTTTTTGTTTTGTTTTTTTAACTTTGATCCCAATTTTGAACTTAACATTTATTGTTTTTGGCTCAAATCAAATTAAAAAGTTTGATCCATGTTCAAGTAACCTACATCTAAAATTTCAAGTGTTTAGACCCAAAATTGGCAGAGGAGTTTGGTACAGTTCTCAAATCGTTGAACTTTGAGAGTCAAATTTCTGGCCAAAAACTGATTAAAAAGATTTTCCAAATCTCAATACCACGTATGTCAAATTTCAAGACTGTAGACTGAAAATTGACAGTAGTTTGGTAGAGAAATATACAAACACACAGAAAATTTCATTTTTATAGATATACTCGCATGGGTGGCCGGCGTTGCCCGGATGTTTGGAGGTGTGTGTTGAGCAAAAAAAAAAAAAAGAAAGTGGTAGTAGGAAGGCAGGCTCGAACCCGTACCGCGAAAGAGGAAAGGAATGGGAAAAACGTGATGTCCTTGCTGTTACGACCACTGGCAAATCGGAAGTGATGTAATTTTAATTAAGGCTAGACAATCAAAAAGAGGGGATGAATTTCGAAAATATCGGTGAAAAAAGCGACCCCTCCTTGTAGAAAAGTGCCCAATTGAGGATGAAGAAATTAATGTTTTTAGCCATTTTTTCGATATTTGTTGTCTGAAGGGTCAAGCTTCAAAACGATACAGATCTTGTGAAAATCCGTTGCCTCTGTCAAAAGTTTTAGGCAGACATGCAAACATACATACATACATTTATATATTGGTAGCGCAAATTTTCGACCCAAATCAATTAAAAAGCTTGCCCTATCTCTGAATACCCTTTATGTAAAATTTCAAATGTTTAGAACATAAATTGTCTGAGTAATTTGGTAGACACCACATTAACATTTATTGTTTTGGGCTCAAATCAAGTTATTAAGTTAGATCCATGTCCAAGGAACCTACATCTAAAATTTCAAGTGTTTATACCCAAAATTGGCGGAGGAGTTTGGTAGAGTTCTCAAAGGTCAAATCGTTAAACTTTGACCCCGTAAGTCAAATTTCTGTCCGAAAACAGATTACAAAGATTTTCCCAACTCTCAGTACCCTGTATATCAGATTTCGAGTCTGTAGACTGAAAATTGATAGTTAACACACAGACAGACAGCCACGTTCACTTTTATAGATATATAGATATATAGAAAATTTGTACAGATGGATTTTGATCTGTAGCGACCAGCAGGGCATGGTTAGTGGAGAGCGAAAGTTACTACGTACAGTTGGTGTTGTGAATTGACTACCAATTAGGCAAAGTTGATTACCTGATATGCAATGTGGAGATATTTACTGACATCTATGTAAATAGAACAGTAGATGTATGTGTGCGCATGCGTGTGTGAAAATATTTAAGCAATAAACTTTTAAACTACTTGTCACATAACACTGAAATTAACAGGAAATAGTAATTATCTCCTATAATATAAATCTCACCTGTCTGTTTAAATGTATGCATGTTTGTATGAAACTTACGACAAAGGTGACGGATTTTCACAAGATTGGTATCGTTTTGAAGCTCAACCCTTTGGATGAAAAATATCAAAAAATTGGATAAAACCATTAATTTTTTCACCCTCAACTGGGCACTTTTCTACAAGGAGAGGTCCGCTTTTTTTGCCAAATATTTTCGAAAGTCATCCTCTTATTTCAATTGACTAGCCTTAATTTATACATTTGCCGCTTCCGGTTTGGCGATGGATACAACAACAAAGACGTCACATTTTTTTTTTTTTATATTCTTTTTCTTTTTCGCGATATGGATTTGAGCCTGCCTACTATCACTTTCTTTTTTTTTTTTTTTTTGTTCAACACACATCTCCAAACACCCGGGAAACGCCAGGCACCCAGGCTAGCATAAAAGTAATAATTAAAATAAATTAAAAAAATGCAATAAAATATAAATAACAATAAATAGCATAAATAAATAATAAAACAAAATATAAATTTATAAATACCAAAATAGTTTAAAACCTATATTTCTTGCGAACCTAGTATTCTTTGTAAAAGCAGTGATCTTTGTATCTTGAGAAGGGGATTTTCTCTTGAAATATCAAAATATTTTCCATCATCCCAGATTTTATTAACATTAAGTGAAAGCTTTTCTGAAAAGTACATAGATGTTTGTAGAAAAATATCACAAATATTGTCTTCGATTATTTTGTTCATCTTTTTCATCATTCCAGTGTTTTCCTTATTATGTAAGATTCAAACTGTTATTGACATGGCATAAAAACTGCTGCCTTAGTAATGTGTACTCTGTCTATCCCATTTTTTGTCAACCAATCATATTTCTGTTTGTACTAGGGGTGTTTCAAAAGTAATGCCTCCTGTTTTTTTCATTCTGTCTGAATGGATCAGAGAAGATTGCAAATTGCATTGTTATGATGACTGAAATCATGCATTCATGACTTATGTCTCTGTTGGAGATAATGACGGTGTAAGACTCTAAGAAAGCTATCCCTGTCATGTGTTATAAGACCTGTGTTTTATCTATCTGATGTTATCTAACTGCTTATTTAACAGCTTATTGTCCTCCTGTCCTAAATGTTTTAACGCCCCGTGACTCATCTAATATTTGTGGATGCACGTGTGTATTACATATAATTCACGTTACATTTATAACGACATACCTGTTGCTTTATGGCCAGTGCCTGGGGGATTCTTGGAGAGCTGGGTTCTGTTGAAAGGGAACACTTCAAGACAGACACAAGACGATTTATGTTTTTATATATTGATTTATTTTACTCCTAGGCATCTCGTTTTCCACAGCATGGAGTGAAATTGACGATCTCTGACTTGTGGCCTTTCTCTGCATTCATTTGAAGACCGTGCCGCCCCCCCCTCCTTCTAGGGAGACCTGTTTTACCCATCTTACTTCCTCGAATTCTCGGACCCAACTCATTAAACTTAACTCAGCTTATTCAAACCGGAACCCTTGACATGTCACGTCTATCTCCATTCGGTTACTTCCAGTGCAAACTGATCGGTCAACCAAGTTTGATACATGTCACAACATGATCCTTTGACCCTTTCTGCACCTACATGCTCACTCAACTTATTGTTTCCCACAATTCAATCTCTGTTATTTACTCCGCTAGACAGGTAGATAGACCGATAACTGAATAAATGCTGGTGGTGACTATGTAGAAAAATAAATTTAATGGTACCACTCCTGTTTACATAGTTCTTCAACTTTAACCCTAAGCCTCAAGTGGCCTCTTGGCCTTGATAAGTGGTGATACCTATGGAAAAAAATAGGAGGCTATACTTTTCGAATAACCCTCATATATGAACAAACTTCAGAAGCACTATAAAATTTTTACGAGTTTATAAATTAGTCGTGATTAGCAATTAACCCAGAAAGCGACCCACTTATCTTTAATGTCTGTCTATTATTTTCACATTTCTTGCACTATTTTTCACCTCTAGGTCTTATTTCATATACTTTCTAATTATGCATACATACAGGGGATCGTTTGTGAATTCGATATTCCCTTGACACTCCTTCCTTCAGAGGAAGCCGATTCAGCCCACGTAGGGTGGATGCCACTGGCATACATACTCTCTAATTCTTTCACTTTCTCTCGACTGTCAACCAGTGCTTATGTCCATCTTATTTTCATTCTTAATGTTAGTGTAACTTTACACACGTTTACGCATGCATTAACACGTAGACACTCGGGGACCCAACATGTTGTAGACTCGGTCACAAAAGAGACAAAGAATAGGAAAAGTTCAACTCCTATTTTAGGTTTTAAGAAAAAAATCTTTATTTCTCATTTTCCTGCCATGCTTGACTTCTTGTTATGACTTTGACATCACCCACGTCTCTAACATTATAGTCTTTTCTAACGTGCTCGTTGGTCCATGCACACATTTTTTTTATTGCCATTTTTTTTTTTTTTTATCCTATCGTGATATTTCGCACATGGCATTTGCTTGCAACTGCCACACTCTGTTACATTACTTCAACAACGTTTTTTATTCTAAACCTTTGCTAAATGTATTTTAATTAGTCAAACTACATGTGTAGAGGAGAGAAAGAGAGGAAGGAACATCGAGATCACCATTTTGATGTGAAGTTTCTGCATCAGTATCCATCCTACTGACCTCGTTTGATATGAAGAAAAGGGTCACCATTTTTAGCATAAACTTTTTCTCTACAATTTAAATCAGATTAAAACAGTTTCAAATGTGTGACGCAAAATATTATGAAAATAGGAACACATAATACGTATATGTACTATAAAAATAGATATTCTAATTATTTGGATGCATCGGATTACTGCTTTCATCCTGGATGTTATTTTCACAACGTTTTGGTCAATGTAACCTCCAAACTTCTTCAGGCGTATCTTTTTGAACTCTGGAATTCAGACGGAATTTCAAATGGAACCCTGTATTTACTTCATGGGGGTAGCATGCTCTTGTTCCATCAGCCATGACTGGATAGAGGTCCTAAGTAATTTGCAATTGTAGTTTTCGGTCGCTGTAAAGATCCATGGCACAGTGGTTAGAGTACTCGGAAAAATCAATGGTAAAAGTGATTCTCCTGAAGGTTCAATTCTCAGTGTGGGCAACCAGAAAAATACAATTGCGAATTACTTAGGACCTTTAGCCAGTCATGGCTGACGGAAGAAGAGCATGCTACTCCCACAGAGTAAATAAAGGGTTTCATTCAAAATTCTGTCCAAATTCCCGAGTTCAACAGAAACATTCCTTAGTTCGGCAAGATACACCTGAAGGTTACATCAACCGAAACTGTGAAAATCACACTCAAGATGAAAACGGTAGTCCAATGAATCCAAATAATACAAATAACTAATCCTCATCTCAAAATTCAGAAACATCATATAGAAATGAAATTTTGTTCATGAGTTTCATCTCCTCTAGTCAAGTCGTAAGTAGAGACGAGGAGAGAAATATAACCTTTTGTCATGTTGACATTGCAAATGAGATTTTTACCTTGTTTCTTTTCAAAAGTTCTGGTGAGAGGCGAGAAGAAAATATGGCGTCTTGTCAGTATGGCTGTTCATAAATCGATGCAAAACAATTTGAATTGAAGTGCGATCTTTTTGGCTGAACAACGCATCAATTGTTGTGTGAATGAGAATATGTAAGTGCAAATGAAAATAGATTATAATTATATTAACGTTACACATAAACAAACTATTGTTTGAATAAACAATGAATTAACGTTTGTTGCCCTAGGGTTTTCTTCTATATATTTTAACTAGCCTTTGTGTCTGGCGTTGCCCGGGTGTTTGGAGATGTGTGTTGAGAGAAAAAAAAAAAAGAAGGTGGTAGTAGACAGGCACGCTCGAACCTGTACCGCGAAGGAGGAAAAAAATGTGAAAAAAAAAAAAGTGACGTCTTTGCTGTTGCATCCATCGCCAAACTGGAAGTGATGAAAGTTTAAATAGAGGCTAGTCAATTGAATGATTTTCGAAAATATCAGCGAAAAAAGCGACACCCCCCCTCCTTGTAGAAAAGTGGCCAGTTGAAGGTGAAGGAATTAATGTTTCGAGACAATTTTTTGATGTTTGTCGTTTGAAGGGTCAAGCTTCAAAATGATACCGATCTCGTGAAAATCCGTCGCTTCTGTCGAAAGTTTTAGACAGACATACATGCATACATTTAAACATAGTGAGATTTATATATAGATTACTCAAAATGCACTTGATTTTTATTTCAACGCAGGTACAACAAGCTTTGAGGCCTCATCTTTTAATGTATGAAGATTTACTAAGAATTTTAAGGCCAGAAATGACTTTCTATTCACAAATTAAAACACTGGCTAATTCCTTTTGAATTTTGAAGGGTTCAAAATTTTTTTTTTTTTTTTTTTAACAAATAAAAATGACTGACTTATTTATAAAGAAACCAAAATGCATTTTGGTGGATTCTGTTTTGTTTAAATTTACATTAGTTAATGGTTTATGACAAATATTTAATTAATAGTAAGTAAAAAAAAAAAAAAAAAATTTGTAATTATCAAAGAAACACACATATGCACAAAATACACAAACGCAAATACCCACACATACATATGTTGTCTCATAGTTTTATTAATATAGAAATATGCATTCCTTAACCGTTCTTTTAGCTCCTTAAATGGAAAGTGGTCTAAAATTAATTTTCGATCCAATAATTTCCAGCATTATGATTTTTTTCTGAAAGACAACATCCTAAATCACAAAAAAAATAATTAAACATTCCAATTTTGATCTTTCCTATGATGTAGGTGCTGGGACTAGGTGTGTATGTAGGTGCTGAGACTAGGTGTGTATGTAGGTGCTGGGACTAGGTGTGTATGTAGGTGCTGAGACTAGGTGTGTATGTAGGTGCTGAGACTAGGTGTGTATGTAGGTGCTGAGACTAGGTGTGTATGTAGGTGCTGGGACTAGGTGTGTATGTAGGTGCTGAGACTAGGTGTGTATGTAGGTGCTGAGACTAGGTGTGTATGTAGGTGCTGAGACTAGGTGTGTATGTAGGTGCTGAGACTAGGTGTGTATGTAGGTGCTGAGACTAGGTGTGTATGTAGGTGCTGAGACTAGGTGTGTATGTAGGTGCTGGGACTAGGTGTGTATGTAGGTGCTGGGACTAGGTGTGTATGTAGGTGCTGAGACTAGGTGTGTATGTAGGTGCTGGGACTAGGTGTGTATGTAGGTGCTGGGACTAGGTGTGTATGTAGGTGCTGAGACTAGGTGTGTATGTAGGTGCTGAGACTAGGTGTGTATGTAGGTGCTGAGACTAGGTGTGTATGTAGGTGCTGAGACTAGGTGTGTATGTAGGTGCTGAGACTAGGTGTGTGCATATGGAAAAGTTAGAAATTATTTTTAAAAATTCATTTCGTGAATTTACACTTTACTATTTCATACATTTGCAGGTAAAACATTTTTGAAAGAAAGATGAAAAAAAAAAAAAAAAAGCAAGGTAGGAGTTGATAGAACAAAACTTTTAAACAAAAAATGTTCATCTGCCAATGACTTCAAACAGCAGGATTTGGCAACCTCTAATTTTCAGCTTTGATGAAAAAAATGTTTTTCTTTTCAAATAGGGGTTTGTCTAAATGTCAAAAATTAATAAATTTTCAAAAGAAAAAATTCCATCAACAGAAATAATGAACAAATAATTGAAATATTTACTGTTTAATTTAACCTTCTTTATCAATCACATAGAAAACTAAGCTGACCTAGTAGATTTTTTACACTGTCATCTAGCATGGCTTATTGTTGATGCTTGAAAATTGAATGCTGCCAGAAAAATTTTTACTCAAAAAATTCTTTTATATATATGCATGCATTCAATGGTGAAAGCTAACTTGGAAGCTATGACTGGCCCTTGCATCTTCAGTGTGCGATAATTGAATCTGAATGGCTAAAATATGCTGAGCAGTCAGCAGCGGATAGACGTGAATAGATTGCCTTAAACGTGATGCAACAAATTCACTTGGAGCCAGCTCAACCCATGCCGTCACAAGTATATACAAGTACACATTGGTCTTTACTATAGAGGATACTTATATATATAAGAGCAAATAGTTAATAAAACATGTTAAAAAGCACTTTGAAAAAGAGTTAAAAACATTTAATTTGAAAAGGAAACACTAAATAAGTCCTTAATCCGCTGAGTTTCGAAGAAATACTTTCCTTCTCATCAGAGGGTAGGATTTAGCAAAATGCGGGATCGGATTTTGCTTGCAAAAGTATTTGATGAAACTGCAAGTAAGTATCTTACTTGATAACAAGAAGTGAAGCAGAGGGAATAGGGTGAAGGAAAAGGTGATTTCACGTGAATGGATAGTCTGGTAAAAGGCAAAGTATCCAATGACGGTAAAATCCAAAAATGTAAATTCAAGAAAGTTAGTTAAATTTTCATTCGCACAAGTAAAATCCAAGGGAATCGCGTAATTGGAAGATGGTCCAAAATAGTACAAAAGGCCAAGGAAAAGGGGAAAGAAATCCAATAATATTATTAAAAGAAAAATAAGATATGCGTTAGACTCGGCTGCCGAGACAAGGTGTAATTAAGAAAATATATTTTATGTATACTAGCATGGGTGCTCGGCGTTGCCCGGGTATTTGGAGGTGTATGTTGAGCAAAAAAAAAAAAAGCGGTCAATTTTTTAAACTTTGACCCCTATTATTACCCCTTAAAATTTATTGTTTTGGGCTCAAATCAAGTTATTGTTAGATCCATGTCCAAGGAACCTATATCTAAAATTTCAAGTGTTTAGAAACAAAATTGTCAGAGTTTGGTAGAGTTCTCAAAGGTCAAATCGTTGAACTTTGACCCCTTAATCGCCAAATTTCTGGCCGAAAACCGATCACATTGATTTTCCCAAATCTCAGTACCCTGTATATCAAATTTTGAGTCTGTAGACTTAAAATTGACAGTTATTGCGTAGGGAAATGTACACACACAGACAGACAGATACACAGACATGTTCACTTATATATATATATATATATATATATATATATATATATATATATATTTTGTGTACAGAAAGTTGTTAGTTGAGACAGGTCATTGGTACCGTCGGTTTCAAGCCCGTACCAATGACCTGTCTCAACTAACAACTTTCTGTACACAAAATATAAGTACGCTCTTAAAATTTGGATTTTCCTTTTAATTGAGCACTCTGCTGGAATTCTTTTTCCAAAAAAACTAATCATATATATATATATATATATATATGCATGCATTCAAAGAGTTTATAAAAATCTATTAGATATATTTTTGATACATATAGAAAAAAGAAAAAGGTTTTTTACATTAACATGTGAGGATTTGAATTCTTTTCAATTAAATTTTTATGCAATGGAGCCTGGACTGAAAGGAATGGTGCTGTCAAAACCAAATGACCGATTCCCTCAAGATAAAATTTAAGATTAAGAACATCCTTTATTTTGATTGGTTGCCAAATTTGACTATTTTTCCATTTCACAAAACTTTGGAAATCTGATAGATTTCGCATGGGTACTGTACATGACACTATGGTGTAACACACGTGACGAGAAATTTAATTCTCGGTGGTTAAATGAATAAAAATTTACCAAAGAATTATTGTAATAGTTAGAAGACTCCATAAAAATTTAGAAAAACCTATTAAAAAAATGAATAAATAAAGGCACAATTCTCTGAATTTATACAGTTTTTAAGAATGTTCAAATTGTCTTTCACGTCTAAATGTAATAATGCACATTACAAACAATGGTCATAGGTGTGGAGATGTTTTTTTATGCATTAAATGAAGGAGTAATACATTAAAAGAAGAGGTAACCATTATAAGGAAGATTTTAAATAAATTTTATCGCTGAAAACTCTATTGAACGGTAACACGTGTGGTAAAAAAAAAAAATAACCCTTTTGTATGGTTAGTAAGTAAAATTCTTTTTATGATTTTCAGTTCAAATTTTTATGAACGAAACCCATCCAAAGCCAGCATCATTTGAGATGTCTCCGGATATTTTACTCATCACAGTTGACTGAGCATATACCTTTAGGCGTATTACTTATTTTAAAAATCAGCCGTTTGTTCTTAAACTCATTTTATTTCTTCTAAAACCATTCTTGTGAGACCTCAATTTGACAACTCTTATCATTGTTGGCATTGCTGCGATATCTATTTTCAACCAAGTCTACGGATTTAATAGAATCTCCTTGTTATAACCTGAAACTGTATCTGGAGATACGCATGTAATGTTGTGGAGAACAAGTTAAAGCAAAATAGACTTCGTAGTCTAGTACGGGATTCCCTTTTCTCTTCCTTGCAACCTCTTTTCCACAGAAGAGACGTTGTGAGCCTGTCTCTGTTTACCATTAATTTTATGGCAAGTTCTCCTCTGAGCTCTAACACTTATTTAGCTGAAAACACTATCAATAATTTCCCCCACTCTATATTTGTGCCTAAACCTAAACGTAGATTCTATGAACAAAGCTTCTTTCATAGAACTGCATGCTTGTGGAACTCTGTTCCATTTTCCTGCTTTCCAACTGACTACAATATGGTCGTCTTCAAGTCCAACGTGAACAAGTTCTTGATGAACCATCCCCTTAAGTAATCCAATTTACCAGATTTCCACTACTAACGATTATTACAATTGACTACCGTACACTCATTAACTCTTATCCTCAAGTGGCTGCCGAGCCTTGATAAGTGGTAACTCCTTTGTAAAAAAAAAAAAACACGTAGTTGTATTTTTGAGGATATTAAGAACTTGGAGCTTTTTCACAACTTTTACCAAACCAACCTTCAAAGGATTGATATGTCGTAAAAGAAACTAAACCATAGACGGGCATATTTGCATACACGATGATCCTGTCAAATGTAAAAGCAGTTCATTGTGATTTTTAATGATTTTTTCATTGTGGATTAAGGATTATCTTTTTTATTTTAAATCTGATAGAATGAAATTTTAATCTTTAGTTTCGGAAAAGTAAAATTTAATATGACAAGCAATCAATTGTTTCAAGTTGAAGTTATTTGGGGTTTTTTTTTTTTTAGAACTAGCCAAGAAGCTGCCTGGCAGAACTGTTATGTAAGCTTTCTTAAAGCATCCTCTATAATAAAGATCAATGTGTAATTTTCAGTCCCCACCCCTTAATTCCGGCTTCCATCTTATCTCGCAATTACTTATAACGTCACCAACTAACTTTCGGAAGAACCCCCCATCTGCTTTTCTTTTATATCGTAAGTTTATAAAAACGTGACTAGCTAAAGTTCAGAATAAAATCACGCTTTTCTTTTAACGGTTAATTTAAAAAAAAATCTTTTGAACGCTGTTAACTTAAATTCTTCACTACAGTTTGCATTTTGGAGACGGAAATGTTTTTGTTGAGATAAGTGATTTCAATATTAATCATACTTTCTATTTTTATATTCAAATATTAATAACTACATTTTATTTCAGTATTTAATTTATGTATTTCTGTTTTATTAAATGCTAGCTTTTTTTCTCGTCCATAAATGTTTATTTATCTACCGAGTTGATTGCAAAAATAGATTACGAAATTGTACTCATTTTTAGTTCGTGAGAGGGGAATCTATCACCATACTTTCCCTTAAACACGTCTGTTGGACTTTTATTAAGTAGAATACTTAATAATTTCTTTTTTTTTTTTTTTAATGGAGAGTAGAAAACGTATTGTGGATGCGTTATCGGCAGCTCCTGTTACTCTCGCTTCTTCTTATTTGTCTTTGTCCCACAGTCCTCATTTTTTAATGAGTGATTTTTCTGACAAAGGGAGAAGAAAAAGCTGTTTTCTAGGTTGGCAGTATTTTGCGCGAACAGTTGGCAGAGATGGTGGAAATTTTCTGTTTCTATGTCTATCCTTGTAGCCATGTCACTAGTAAGGGTGCTGGAGGTAAACGTTTTGTCTGGGCTGACGTTATCCGCCTGATAGTCAGGGACCCGAACCTTGGATTAACCACTAAGAAGGCTGTCCTATCAGCAGGTGCAAAGTACTGGGGCTGCTGTATTGCCATTTGGTGAATGGATTATGGACCATGCCGTAGCTTCTGGTGGGGGCCTCTCGATGCCATACTAGTGGGTAATTGTTACGGCTTTACCTTATCATTAGCTACAAATAAAAAAAAAATTCTTCGTTTCTTTTTCTCTTTTAGTTTCCCCTCTCTGTCCTGCTCTAAGTAAATCTGACGACCTAGTCCACAAATTCCAAAATTTCATCATGACAAGTTTCAAGAAAAAATACACGATTAAACCCGGTTCTCCAACTTCCAACGTAGACCCCTACTACCATGTCTCCTTCTCCAACATCAGGGGTCTACGTTTTAACCTTCCAGAGGTTGAAACCCAATTACAGGAGACTAAACCAGACCTTTTATTTTTAAGTGAAACTGGCACTGGACAGGCTATTTCCCTAGAAGAGTTCGCAATTAAAGGATACTCTAACTTCTAAATCTGACCCCCAAGATCGGCATGGAATATGTGCCTATATTAAAGATAGCTTTCCATGTGGTAGGGACATCTCCAGAGATGATCCTAACTTACCCTATATGTGCTTCCGAGTAGCACTAGCTCACACTATGGCATTTATATTTACTCTCTATCGCCCCCACAACAGCGGAGTTACTATCTTTAAAAGCATATCTGAGAAAATTGACCAAGTCCTATCTGCTTATCCTTCAGCTAACATTCACGTATGTGGAGACTTCAATGCTCACAACGTCGAATGGTTGACCCACTTAAACAAGACCGATGATGAGGGGAGATTCTGTCATGATTTCTCCATTGTCTATGACCTCACTCAGATTGTTCAGGAACCCACCCGTGTGCCCAACAATGACGGCCAGTATGCGAGCCTACTAGACCTTTCTCTCACAACTTGCCCTGAACTATGTTGAGTTTGTGTTCTGTCGCCTCTTGGATCTTCCGACCACTCTGTTGTATCAATTAAGATAAAAATGAAATGTAATAGGTCCCCAAACGTACCTCTCCATCATACAGTATATCGAAACACTAAGGCTGACTGGGATAGCTTCCATACATTTATAACTGATCTACCTCTGCATTCCATGTTTAAAAAGGATGTGTCCTCTATAGTATTAGACCTGACTGAATGGTTAATTGTAGATATTGACCGTTTCATACCCTCGAAAAAGTTTCAGCAAAAACCTAACAGCCAGCCATGGTTCTCTCCAGAATGTGCTGCTGCCATTGCGCACAGAAATCACTTTTTCCACTGTTTCCAACGTAATAGATGTATGGAAACTAAAGCCGCTTTCAGGACTGCCAGCAACCATTGTAAGAAAGTAATAAAGAACGCAAGAGAGTTGTATGCTCAATCTGTTAAGTCCAAAGTAGCTGAGCAGCGGCTTGGTTCCCACCAGTTTTGGCAAATAGCAAACAGAATCCTGAACAGAAGCGTGTGCTCCATCCCAACTATTATCAATGGACCTGAGGTAATCTCGTCAGCATCAGACAAAGCCAAACTCTTTGTCAAGAACTTTGCAGCTAATTCTACCCTTTGAGACCAAGGCCGCCAACCCCCAATATTTCCTCCTGTATCAGAAAACACGCTATGTGATATACGTATATCTGTACATGATGTTGCCAAGCTAATCAAAAACCTTGATTCCAGTAAAGCAACTGGCTCTGACGGTATTCCAATTATAGTACTCAAAAAACTTCAACCTGAACTAGCGGCCATACTTACAAAACTGTTTAAACGTTGTCTTAAGGAGAATAGTTTCCCATCTCCCTGGAAAATTTCATCAGTATGCCCTGTATTTAAGAATTCAGGTGATCGCTCATCCCCCTCTCAGTACAGGCCAATAAGTCTCCTGTGTGTCATGAGTAAGTTGCTGGAATCTGTGTTAAATACAGAAGTAATCAACCATCTCAACAAAAATAACCTTCTTAGTGACACTCAATATGGTTTCCATTCTGCTAGATCTACAGCAGATGTGCTTACAGTTATATCTCATAGGATTAGCGAATCTCTCGACAGAGGCAACCTTTCTAGGGCAATTGCTCTTGACATATCAAAGGCCTTTGATAGGGTATGGCATAAAGGTTTACTTCACAAGATCTCCAGCTATGGTATAGCTGGAAATGTCTTCTCAATTATTAAATCATTTCTTTCTGATAGGTTCATAAGAGTAGTAGTTGAGGGGCAAAAATCAGAAGCTCACAGTATTAATGCCGGTGTCCCTCAGGGGTCCATCCTGGGCCCAACTCTTTTCCTGATCTACATTAATGATCTTCCAAATCACATCCTTACATCATTTGTAGACATTTATGCTTATGACACTACCATTTATGGTAACACATCTAAGACAGTAAACGACCAAGTTCTCTCCAATTCTCTCTCCTCTGATCTTGAGCACGTAGTACAATGGGGAAAGGAGTGGCTGGTTACTTTTAATGCATCTAAAACCAAGCTTCTCTCTTTACATCATCAACATTCTGATCCATATCTGGCATCAATTGAAATGAATGGCTCTCGTCTTCAGGAGGCCTCAAGTTTTGGCAAGCTTCTGGGCTTGACCATTACTCCTGATTTTAAATGGAACACGTACATCAAATCTGTTGCCAAGGCCGCTGGAAAAATGGTGGGATCTTTCTATCGATCCAGTAGATATCTCACTGCTGATGTTATTCTCTATCTATATAAGAGCCAGGTACGTCCAAGGATGGAATACTGTTGCCACATCTGGGCAGGAGCTGCTAGAAAGGACTTGTCCTTCCTTGATAGAGTTCAAAATAGACTTCGTAGCCTCGTAGGAGATGTCCTTTTCTCTTCCTTGCAACCTCTATCTCACAGAAGAGATGTTGCGAGTTTGTCTCTGATGTATCGTTATTTTCATGGAAAGTGTTCGACTGAGCTTCAATCTATGGTCCCCCCTCGCCAAACTTTCACAAGAAACACTCGTCTAGCTATAAACACTATCAATAATTCCCCCCACTCTGTATCTGTGCCTAAACCGAAACGTAGATTCCATGAACAAAGCTTCTTTCTTAGAACTGCACGCCTGTGGAATTGTCTTCCGTTTTCCTGCTTTCCAGCTGACTACGATATGGTTGTGTTCAAGTCTAACGTAAATAAGTTCTTGATGAGCCGTTCCATATAAGTTATCAAATTTACCAAATTTTCATTACTAATGATTACTATATTGTCCAATTTCTACTGTACACTCTTTAACCCTTATCCTTGAGTGGCCACTTGGCCTTGATAATGTGGTGACGCCTATGTAAAAAAAAAAAATATATATATATATATATATATATATATACTTGTGACCGCATTCACCCTGGGTGGATTGAGCTGGTTCCAAGTGAATTCGCCACATCATGAGTTAAGACAATCTATTTAGGTTTGTCCAATGCTGACTGCTCAGCATATTTCAGCCATTTGCGATTCCATTATCACACACTGAAGATGCAAGGGCCAGTCATAGCTTCCAAGTTAGCTTTAACCATTGTGAGCTATGTCCTCTATTGACCAGGGCTCTTCTTGCGCCATCCCAGTAGCTGTGTTAGTGCTATTGCCTTGTGAATCAGGTCAGTTGGTGGATGAGTAAGTGTGTGGCCAAGCCTCATGATGAGAATTATTTCCCCAAGTCCAGGAAGCTTACATCATAGGTGAATTCTGGCATTTGGAATATGGTTGAATCTCGAGAATGTGCCAAAGATACCACCAATCAAAGATTTTCAATATATGTATGTTTATTTATTGTAAAAATATAAAGATGATTATTTTATGCAAGATCCTATCATGCTAGGGATATGCTTTGTATCGAGGATAGAACGTTGTTATAGGAAATATTTAAATAACGAAACAAAAGTTTATTTGCAATCATTAAATGCTTAAAGGAATAAAATTGGTAAGTTTTGAGACTTTGTGTTGAACAAAGATGGCGGCGTAGTTCAGATCAGTAACCAAGATTGCGACCAAGAATCAAATGCGGTCCATGGCGTAGCAAACGGCAAACTGATTGAATCCAAAATTCGACAATTTTTATAATAATTTTGCGACGTTTTCATTGGTTGTTTAGCACAGCCGTTGGTTATAAAAATGATTGGCGAATCCATTCGTCTCATACCCCCATCACAAGTCGAAAACATTTTACAAAAATATTGAAATAATCTTTAATTCATGGATTTTCAAAGAATTACACTCATTCACATTAGAGAAAAAATGTTTTGGTAAAATGTTTTTCCAATTATATTTCACTCTTTGTGTAGACTAATCTTTGTTCGTTGAGAAGCTCAATGTGTGTTAAATATAATAGGTAAAAGAATGACTGCACGATGCAAATATTTTCATGCAAAAACAGCAACTCCAACATGTTAAAATTTTGGTACATTTTTTTTTTTTATACATCCATTTTATACAGAAACAAACGGTTATTATATCAATATCGAACCTTCTTGTGCATATACTTCTCAGAAAAATGTAAAAATTCTTTGCTTAGATAAAAAAATGAATGACACTATAATATTGCAAGAGTTTCAAGAAGAAAAATAAAATTAAATAAATAAATAAATATATATATATATATATATATATATATATATATATATATATATATATATATATGATTAGTTTTTTTGGAAAAAGAATTCCAGCAGAGTGCTCAATTAAAAGGACGAATATTGGCTGAAGAGAGCTTGATAAGGATACCTTAAACGGGCCTTATTATCGGGCTTGAAACCGACGGTACAAATGACCTGTCTCAACAAACAACTTTCTGTACACAAAATATATATATATATATATATATATATATATATATATATATGCTAGAAGAATACCTGTCTTAGGATGGGTACCTCCCTCCCAGGAAAGAACAGTTTTGCATCACTTGTGTTTCCTTATGAAGATAAAAGTCGAAATATAATGCTAATAAACCTTATGTCTAGAATCCTTGATCCAATTTGGATCAACTCCATTATATTATTTTGATGTAAAAAATTTAAGGCTTAAAAGTTTTTGAAGTCTTCAGAAGAAATTGAAATTCAGAGAATTTTCTTTAGTTTGTGTCTAATTACTATGGATCAAATTTACAATATTTGAATTTTCAAATGCAAGGTTCTGCTCATTTTATCTCCTCTAAAAACTCTTTAAAATACTCCAAAGAAAATGGAATTTGGGGAGTGTTAGATATGGTGTGATATTTTAAAAGACCCATTTATTTCCTAACATAATTGAACTGTAGGAAGTATACTTTATCCTTTTTTTTTTTTTTATATACACTAGCATGGGTACTCGATGTTGCCCAGGTGGAGAGAGGTGGTATAGTAAAGTGATTGTGCAACCAACCCCCTAAAAAATACAAAAAAAAAAAATTAGATGCAGTAGCCAGACTGGAAACTGTAATGCGAAAGAGGAAAAGGAGGCGAAAGAAGCAAGTGTGCTAGAGTCTTGCCCACGGTGATTTTATGACATCACGGGCCTTCAAAATGGTGTCTTTTAAACGTACATTGAGATTGTTAAGCGTGAATGATTTGCAAAAATATTGATGCAAAAATTAACCCCTTCTTGCAAAAAACAACCCAGTTGACAGTCAAAGAATTTTGTTTTTCGCCAAGTTTTGGATATTTGTTGTCCGAGAGATAGATCTTTCTAATGATACCAATTTTGTCAGTGTTTGTTGCATGTGTCAAATGTTTTTAGCAGACAAACTAACACACATTTCGCCTTGATATAATAGAAGATAAAAACTAGGAAAATTGTGTACTTTTTATTTAATGTATTTGATAAAATATCTAATCTATTTCTTATTTCTTTTTCAGATGGGTGTCCATGTTTTTTGTGTTCCTTTCTTCGGTGACCGGCATGCACACATTCAATTTATATCAAGGATTAGAACCGTTATTGAAGATATTTCAAACAGCAGCTTTGCTTGAGGTAAAAAAAAACAAAAAAAAACACACCTTTTTTTTTTTTTTTTTTTTTTTTCATCTATTTAAAATAATTTTTTAATTTTAAATTGTTGATAAATATATTCTTGTAATGTTACATGCAATTTGTGATGGGGGAATGCTTTCAATTCCAACTAGCTGCTCATCGTTTTGTCAGGAAACAGCTGTCATACATAAGCGATTGACTCGATATGTAGTGCCACCTCTCTTTTCTGTTCTGATTCCTTGGGATTTTGATTAGGAACAAAGTGTAGTATCTGTTCTGATACTGAATCTATTTTCTCTTCAGTCAGTGGAGGAGAAATCCTTCTAGATTGAGGCAATTTAAATTTTTGTTCCAATTCAGTGCTGAATTCTGAATTTTATTCAGTATCTTTATCTGCTACGCCATGGCTCTTTGTGGACAATTCTAGTATAAATTTTGAGAGCCTTAAACTTTTTTGTTTTTTAGATATACTGTCCTATAGATTATTACTATAAAAAGAAAAGTTTTATTATTGTGTTTTGAATAAATTAAAAAAAAAAAAATCTTCCAGTTGCACAAATTCTGCAGTCATCTTAAGCTAAAAATCAAAGGAAATAAGAAAAATGTTTTTTTTTTTTTTTTTTTTTTTTTTTTTTGCTGACAAAATTTTGTCGATCTTTTTTTAAAATTCAAAATCTGTAAAACACAAAATATTGTATATTTATTTGCGGACTGTTATCCTCATCTTCATAGTTGTTTTCACCATCTTTCAGCCAACTCATTCTCTGGCCTTCTTCAGGTGGTTAACCGCGATGGGATAGGAATGCTGAATCTTCAACTGTATCCCCAGCAAATACTGCCTTCCATAGTTTTTGTTGTCTCATCACGTTTTTGCCAACTAATCCTCTGGTTGCGTTGGGTAGAATTGAAACCGCTATCTTCAGACAATGCTCACCTGGAACCATAGCGATTCAATGCCTCTATCCACTCTGACAGATACATAAATTACTTCTCACAAAGGATTCCAATAAAAAAATAACAAACAAAATATTTTATATGCAATATTCCTTTGCTAATATAAGTACAAGGTGATTAGCAGAAAAAAAAAAGATAAATAAAACTTACCATCATTGAATTATTTAATGAAATTCGGTTCTTTCAGCTATCCAACCATATTTAGTACAAATAAACTTTGGTTTATTTTAATTGGAATTCATTATTGAGATTAGTATTATTTATGAATATATTTATTTATTGCGGACTGCTATCCTCATCTTTTCTTTTGATGTTGCTTCACAACGTTTCACCCGACTATTTCTCTGGCCTTCTTCAGGTGGTTAACTGCGATGGGATATCAATACTGAGTCTCTTAACTGTATCCGTAGCAATTACTACCATTCACAGCTATTGTTGTCTCACCACGTTTTGGCCAAGTAAGCCTCTGGCCGGCTTTGGGTAGGATTAAAACCACTAGCTTCAGACAATTCTCACCTGGAACCATAGAGATTCAACGTCTCTATCCACTGCACCACGGGCCCCCGAAGGGCGATTAAGGTTGAATTTTTTGGTCTTATAAATCCATGTTTATTTTTTTATCTGATCTTCCATGGTCGTGGGTCCTGGATATGGCCTTAAACTATATCTGATGATGAGGCCCCAGCTTGCGGGCTCTGGGGATTATGGAAGCCACCCGTTAATTGCCATTGCTTCCAGGTCCACTCTGACCCGGAGTGGTAGTACCTGTTAGGGTCCCAACTATGGGTTAAATAGAAACTGACTTGCAAAAAAACAAATATATTCTATTAAAAAAATTTTCTTCAAAATCACCGGATTCGGCATTAAATAACTTGAAAAGGGTTGATATGCTGTAAAACAAAAACAACCAACCAACCATCCATGGTCGTGTCCGTACCGAATGGTATATATTATTTTAATTGGAATTCATTATTGAGAGGAGTATTATTAATTTATTTATTGTGGACTATTATCCTCATCTTTCCAAGTGAGAATTGTCTGAAGATAGCGGTTTCAATCCTACCCAAAGCCGGCCAGAGCCTTACTTAGCCAAAACGTGGTGAGACGACACCTATGGATGGTATGTAATTGCTGAGAATGGGTATATACATATAAACAAAAGACAATCTCCACAAGTGGGGCCTAGACACCTCACCTTTATGTCCATGTGGAGAGGTGCAAATGATGCACTACCTTAGGGAAAACTGCTGATTGGGTCCTCATTGCTCAAACCAAGACCTTAAGGAGGCAAACAGCACCGCCATGCGATGGGTTAATTTCTATTGCGATAAGATATGATGATGATTGCTGAGAATGCAGTTAAGAGATTTGGAGTTCCTATCCCGTCACGGTTACTACTTGACAAAGGCCAAAGGAATAGTTGGCCGAAACGTCCTGAAACAACATCAAAAGAAAAGATGAGGATAATAGTCTGCAATGAATTAATAAACTTTGGTTTATGCCAACTTGCTCACACGGTTCACTGAATGGATATTTGAAGATGTAGGAAGATTGAAACATAGAAGATTCTTCCAGGATTACTAAATTCAGCATTGGACAGCCTGAAAGGGTTGATGTGCCATAAAACAAAACAACCAAACCAAACACCATGAATAAATATTTGAAGAAATAAAGTATTTTAAGAATAAAATTTTTTTATCAAAATGACCATATTCAGAATTAAATAACCTGAAAAAAGGAGGTTGATATGCTGTAAAACAAAACAACCCAAATCCTTCTGGCCCTAAATTAGTTTCATGTTATCGTCAGGGCTAGGACAACAGCATATTCTTTTCATTGTTTTGACTCTTGAGTGTGTATCCGTTGATATCTTATATGCTTTTATATAGAGTGATGTGGTTCTCGGTTTATTAACTGTTTCTGATATATACTCGAGAGTCAAAACAATGAAAAGAATATTCTGTTGTCATAGCCCTAGTTATCATGACCTCTGTTGAAGTCTAAAGAGACATTGGATACTCCTAGTAAGAGTGGCTGTGCATTGGATTGTAAAACAAAGGTTGCGCAATCTCCAACCACACCTCTTCTGAATCAGCACTGCTTGAATCCAGTTGCAATGAGAAATCCAAGAAACAACACGCACAAAAAAATCAAATTTCTAAACGTAGAACACATTTTTATGATATCCACCTGTGCATCTGTAACTTCCTGGCAAGAATTATTTATTTTGGGAAAGTTACCATCAAATCAAATATATTTTTTGGTACTTCTTTATTATAATAGTGAAATTCGAAATATTGAATTCCAAGGAAAACCGGCCCTGTCAGTGGGGCATTAGAATACACCGACTGCCCCCCTGCAGAGGGTGAAAGTCCCTCAATGGCGGTCCTGGATATGACCTTAAACTATATCCAGTGGTGAGGCCTCAGCTTGCAGGCTTTGGGGAGGGTGGAGCCACCCTTTAATTACCATTGCTCCCAGGTCCACTCTGACCAGGAGTGGTAGTACCTGTTAGGGTCCCAACTATGGGTTAAATAGAAAACGACTTGAAAACAACAAATATATTCTATTAAAAAATTTTTCTTCAAAATCTTTGGATTTGGCATTAAATAACCCGAAAAAGGTTGATATGCCGTAAAACAACCAACCAACCACTAAGTAAAACCAATGGTATCTACATAATTGTTATGTCACAGTAATGAGCATATTCAAAAATTACAAAAATTGATAAGGTAGAAAATTAATTATTAATAAAAAAATAGTTTTGAAGAAAGTTAGCAAAAATACTTAAAAAGAAAAAAAAGAAAAAAAAAAGGAAACCTGGAGAGTATAACTTGGAACAAGGGAGGTAATTATTTTCTAAAAACTGAACATCTTAGCAACACTCAATTTTTGCTAATTGTCTTCAAAAACTGTTTTCATTGATAATTAATTTTCTGCCTTGTAGATTTTTGTTCATTCAATTGGAGCTGGAATGAGATAAACGAATGTTTTTTGTTTTGTTTTTTTTTTCATTTAAATTTCTCACTTTTTTTTTATTTCTCACTTGTTAAAAAATTTTTCTCATTAAAATTTCTCTTTTAAAAATTTGGTGCTTGTACAGTTTAATCAAGACATTAAAAAATGAAAATATCTGAAAAAAAAAAAAAAAAAAAAGTTATATTGTACGTATCCGTTATCGAACGAAGTTCTCCGAAAAAAAATTTCACTTAATTTCATCAAGTAGGTTTTTTTAATTTTTTTTTACAACGAAAAAAACAATATATGATACCGAAAACAATATATAATACCGAACAAATAAAAGGTTTGATTTTTAGTAAGAAAAGCTAGTAATAAAAATGAGGGAGTGTCGGTGCTTTACACGGAGTTATCTCCCCGTGGTGTGTTAAAAATTTCCATAATGGCTGACTTCAATGCGCTCTCATAAAAACGTGTTTTTCCGCTGTAAAAAAAAAAAAAAGACTACTTGATAAAATTAAATGAAATTTTTTTTCTGAGATCTTTAGTCCAAAGCAGATACGTACAATATAACCTTTTTTTTTTTTTTTTTCTCAATATTTTCATTTTTTAATGTCTTGATTAAACTGTACAAGTAACAAAAATTTCACTCTTTATTAAAATTTCTCTTTTTTTAAAAATTTCTCTTTTTTAAAAATTTCTCTTTTGTAAAAATTTCTCTTTTTTATAGTTCTGTTTTTTATAAAGGGTGGTCGCTAGAAAAGTGGGAAATTTGAAGGTCAGCTTAGATCATTAATAAAATGCGTGATTGCTATTTTTTGATTGGTTCTTTTGTTATCCAATGGGTGTGCAATCTGCATATTGATTTCATTACATCTTGCTTATTTATTTCTTCGATTTAGATTTTGATACCCACATCATGGACGGGAGCAGCAGAAAACAGCTTTCAGATTTTCAATGGCAGGTGATAATTCTTTTCAAAAGTGAAAATCTGACTTGGGGACTGACAAAATGCCTGGCTTTGTTACTGAGTTTTTTTTCAATGATTACAAAGCACCAGTTTGATAATGTTGTTGCAACTTTGAAACAAGAAGGTCCTGAAGCAGCTGGTACTCGCCAAAAAGTAACGGGACCAAAGAAACCAATTTTGAACGAAGCATGTGCCACGGTGAAGGATTTAGCTGTTTCACCTGTGTGACGTGGTGTAATAGAGACCTCATTTCAGTCAACGAGAAATCGCTCGAAATCTAAATATATCGAAAACATCAGTGTTTGAAATTCTCAAAGAAAGTAAACTGAAATGCTACCATCGAATAAACTGTAGCTTCCTCACTGAGCGACATCAGGAAATGCGTGAAAACAAGTCACTTGCTCTGATTGCTCGTTTTGAACCAGAGTTTGCTTTGAGGAGAGTATGGTTTTCGAACGAAGCAAGATTCTCTTTGAGACCGTCTTTGAACAGACAAAATGATCGCATTTACCGAGAAGTGCATGTAAAAACTGGCATACCTGAGGAAGATCTGCTTGTGGAATATGACAATATGCATCTGTTCCTTGTTTTGCTGCTGTTTCATGGTATGGGAAAACGAAACTTTGATTTCTTGAAGGATATTATCAGAATCATGAAGGCAGGAAGAAAAAAACAGTAAACCAGCAAGTTTATTGTGAGATGTGTCCACAGATGTTTAGCGATATACGAAATGCAATGGACAACCAAACATGGATATGGCAGCAGGATGGTGCCAAGTATCACACAGCGATGGATTCAATTCAGTTTCTTCGGCAATCTACTCCTGATTTCATTACCCCGAAGGATTGGTCCTCAAAAAGTCCAGACTTAAATGTCATGGATTACTGTGCTTGGAGCTTGTTATTAACAGACACGCAGAACTGTCAACGTGACATAAACTCTATTGATGACTTGAAAACGTGTTTAACAAGAGCTTAGAATGATATCTCACAAGTTACCCTTCAAAATGCCACACGAGCTTGGATTTCTAGGTTAAGATGCTGCAGTGAAGTGCACGGACAACATTTTGAGTATCTATGAGTATAATATAACATTTGTCTTTGAAAAACTTCGTAAAAAATATTCTTTTGTAAAAAATAAATTGTTTAACAAATTTCCTGTTTTTCTAGCGAACACCCTGTAGTTCTGTTTATTATAGTTCTGTTTTTATATATATATATTTCTCTTTTTTTTTTATATATATATTTCTTTTTTTATATGTATATATTTCTCTTTTTTTATATATATATATATTTCTCTTTTTTTTATATATATATATATTTCTCTTTTTTATATATATATATTTCTCTTTTTTATATATATATATATTTCTCTTTTTTATATATATTTCTCTTTTTTTATATATTTCTCTTTTTTTTTATATATTTCTCTATTTCATTTTTCTCTTTCGTTTTGCTTTATTTTTTCATTTTGCTTTTAACTGATATGAATGTGATACTATAGAATAGTTTGCTTTATATCGAATCCTTTTGATTTGAACACCATGAATCAAATAATATCAGAAAGTTTAGTGTGTTCTTTTGTTGACTAAAAAAAAGACTGATGACATCTGTAAGCGTATACCATTTAATGCTAGTGTGTAACAAAGGGAGTAACCATTTTGAATGTTCGCAATACATTTTTTTTTTGTGTGAAAATAGTTTAAAATGGAAATCTTGCAAGGATGATTGTTGGCATTAAGCTGTATGAATGACAGCTTGTGTGGATAAAAAAAGAATTTGAAAAGCAAGGAATTGTTTGTTGGAAAACTAGATTTTTTTTTTTTTTTTTAAATCAAAGTGTCATCATTAAGGCAAAAAAGGCTTGCAGGGTCATAAAAATTTGAATTTACACATTTTTTTTTTAAATCAGAGTGTCATCATTAAGGCAAAAAAGGCTTGCAGGGTCATAAA